>NC_061510.1:316538799-316605586 GCF_022539505.1 Lolium rigidum | reverse complement strand
CGATCAAATTATCGATTCCACAACGGGTTGCGAATGTCTTTCTTTCCTGGATGCGTATTCTGGTTACAATCAGATCCTCCTGAAAGAAGAGGATAAAGTCATAACAGCTTTTATAACCCCTCATGGTGTGTTCTGCTATAGGACAATGCCCTTCGGGCTGAAAAACGCGGGAGCCACGTACCAGAGGATGATGCAGAAGTTCTTCGCCACACAGATTGGCAAGAACGTCCAAGTGTACATCGACGGCGTTGTCATCACAACAAATAAAGGATCATCCCTTATGGATGACCTACGAGAAACATTCGACAACCTCGACAAATTCCGCCTCAAGCTGAACCCGACGAAATGTTCCTTTGGTGTTCCTGCGGGAGAACTCCTAGGATACTTGGTGTCAGCTAGAGGGATCGAGGACAACCCATAAAAGATACAAGATATCTTGACGATGAGGAAACCAACCAAGCTTAAGGAAATACATCAGCTAACTGGGCGAGTCGCAGCGCTGAGCAAATTCGTCGCAAGGTTGGGAGAAAAAGCGTTGCCCTTTTACGCGCTCATCAAGCAAGGTGAAAAGTTCGAGTGGAATGAGGAAGCAGACAAAGCTTTTGAGCACCTGAAGAGGACTATCTCGACACCACTAGTATTGGTGGCACCCCCGAGAAAAAGAACCCCTGTTGTTATACATTGCGGCTACACCTCAAGTAGTCAGCACAGTTCTCGTGGTAGAACGAGAGGAAGAAGGGAAAATTCATGGAGTTCAGCGGCCAATATATTTCCTCAGTGAAGTCCTTTCACCATCCAAGAAGCGCTACCCGAAATATCATAAGTTGGCATATGGAGTTTTCATGTCAGCAATAAAGTTAAGACACTATTTTTCGGCACACTCGATAATAGTGGTCAACGAGACGCCTCTCTTGAACATCTTAAACAATCCAGAAGCCACAGGACGTGTCTCCCTTTGGGTAATCGAGCTTCCCCCTCGGGACATCATATATGAAAAAATAAAAGCAATCAAGTCGCAAATCTCGCCAGACTTTGTCGCAGAGTGGATGGAACTCCAAAACACGGAACCCCCAGATTTGTCGAGTACCTGGCATATGAAATTCGACGGGTCCAAGAGGCTAGAAGGAGCTGGAGCAGGTGTGGTACTTGTCTCACCACAAGTCGATAAGATGAAATATATACTGCAGATGACTTTCCCCGATGCGTCAAACAATGAAGCAGAATATGAAGCACTTATTCATGGGACGAAGATGGCAAAAGCGTGTGGCGCTACTCGCTTAAAGATCTTCAGCGACTCCCAGTTGGTGGTTCAACAGGTGATGAACAAGTGCGATGCAGTCAATGATAGTATGATAGCATACAAGGAGGTGTATAATGAACTCGATCGAGAAAATCTTCGACGGTCGCGTGAAGTTAATCACGTTAGCAGGTTAAGCAACAACGAAGCCGACGTTTTGGCAAACATTGGCTCGCAGTGCCTGCCAATACCACCTAGGGTTATTTGGGAGGAAATCGGCAAAAGATCAACCAAAGCAAACAAAACACTAAAGCAGCCGAATAAAAAAGGAGAAGGCCAAGAAAAACTCGGGGGCTCCAGCAGCTCCAGGAACATATATATCAGATGATGAGGAAGAACCAGAGAAAGTCATGATGATCCAAGTTCCATGGATGCAGGTGTATGTAGCATACATCACAAGAAAGGAAATACCCCAAGATCCAGTGGAGGCACGAAGAGTCATCCGACGATCTAAGGCGTTTACCATGGTCAAGGGACAGCTGTATAAGCGAAGTATATCAGGAGTACTGCAGAGGTGTGTTACACCCCAAGGGCGTTACTAATTTTTAAAATCTGAACCGTCTATTTTAGCTGGTTAATCTAAGCCATTAGTTGTCTTGTGGTTTAATAATAGATAGATAGATAAAAGGTCAGCAATTGCTTGTGATTCTGGCTGAAAGGAGGGGTGACAGATCTGGTTCAATCATACTGGAGAGTCTGTTGCGCCAAGATTCTGTGGTTATGCCAGGATTCTCAAGTATCCAGCGACAAGAACTTATAGCTATGACATCATGGTACATTTGGTGGGCTCGACGTCGTAAAACTCATGACGATAATGTTCCGCCAATAGTGAGGTGCGCTATGTCTATTCGAGTTGTGGTTGCAAATCATCTAAAGGCTGTTGGGGTACCACTTGGTTGTTATCGAAGAGGTTGGACGCGTCCACGATCAAATTATGTAAAGCTCAATGTGGATGCAACATTTAATCAGGAGAACCAATCGGGAGCAGTGGGGGCAATCATCCGAAATGTGAGAGGTGAGGTCTTAGCATGCGCTTGTACCTTTATTTTGCATGTGGCGTAGGTATGCTCGGCAGAAGCGACAACGATGCAGCTAGGTCTTCAGTTAGCAAGTGCGATGGGATTTCAACGTGTCCAAGCTGAATCAGATTCACTAGAGGTGACTAGTTGAATGCCCGTGCGTTGCTACGGTCTTTATTGTTATATTTTAAAATATTATACGGAGTAATATAATCATATACACATTTACATGTGTAAAAAAATGATAATAAAAACGAATTATTAAAACAATCATAATTGCACCTCGCTCGAAGTGTATTTCAATAAATGGTATAATTCGACAGCATTTGATTATATAATAAGCACCCAACTAATTATATTTTATTAATTAATATTCGAGACGCTCTTTATATATTCTCGTACATGTGAGGGATGTTGTATTCTGCTTTGTTTTCATGTTATCTGAATAAATGAACTAAAAATTTCTTCCTTAACTTGTAACTTGAGCAATACTTGTCTTTAGGACATCTCCAACGGAATGACGCAAACGGACGCTGAGCGACCGTGCGGTTGAAAAATGCGTCTGGTACCAGGCCCAGCGGCCCGACGGATAGTGACCGGGCTATCTGTGGAGACGCAAACTGTGATGACCCAGCGTACCACTGCATGGTGTAGTACACAAGTCGTTGACATAACACAAGTGAAACACCGTTCCACCCATATTACATCTCTCAGAGTGGTACAACAGAAACATATGCGAGTCCAAGGTATGTCTATAGAAGTACACACGAACAGTTTACATAAGATCCACACAACCTCCGACTTTACAAAGGAGGTAAAACTTCAAATAAAGCTCCGTATAGAACGACTCGTAATCTATCTTATTGCTAACTCAAGTTCAAGAGCTACTTGGCTTGCTATAGAAATCTAGCTACTTAGGTGCTATGATTAGGGAAAGGTTCCCTTCTATTACTAGTCTAGGTTTCCATTATAGCTGATGCGAAGTTGACTCCATTGACTTCTTTGATTGGATTCTTCATCTCGTTGAAGTTGACTCCTTTGTCTTCGAGTTCCACGGTAGTTTCTCCTTCGGTGCATTGCTCTAAGAAGGGGGTTCAAACGAGATAGAATGAGTACGAGCGTACTCAGCAAGTTCATATTAGGAAATATGTGTATCATGCACTAGCTACGACCCATAGACCGTAAAGTCATAGGCCAATGCAAGTTTTCATAAACATTTCTTCCAAAAGGTTTATTTTATTCTGAAAACTATGCCCGTCGTCTTCACAGGTTGACCAGAACTTCGTGGAGTTCCTTTCTCGCCGCGTTCGCAGCTCCTTCCCGAACAGGAGTGACAAGTCACAATTCAGTATCCTCTCGCAGAGGTGCGTTACTTTTCCCATAAGAGACCTTATCCTTGATACCTATCCGAGATGCATGCTCGTCCACACTTCCTTGGTGTGGGGCCAGGTGTAAGATCCAAGCCAATCACCGCCTTCTCCGCGACCGCAAACCCACCCTTTTGTCCACCCGCACACCTCCAGTAGACTTTCCCCCGATAATACGGCTTTACTCATGGTGTACTTTGGACAATCCTTCATAGATCGGAAGAGATTAACATCACTAATGGATGGGGATTTAAAAGGATTTCCCAACCTATTGCGGCAGTAGCCTCCAAGACCCCACCGTCTCTCCGATCCGTTGGCGTGCGTAAGGGAAAAGATACATACTGACTTCCCCGAGCCATTATAGATCTTATGGTCAACGCGATATGTACGGCGCTAGAATCACTGGACGGCATTGGTAATTAATCCTAGGGTGATATAACCCATGCAATGGAACCTCCACCATATCAACACATACCATGGTTCCATTGCCCACCACATAGTCATATTCATAATTGTAAAATAATATTTTCTTTTCAATGCATGAGTGATAAGTATAGTACTTTGCATATAATTTGATAGAAATAATCAAATGACATGAGCAAGCGATGAACTTGCCTTTCTTGACTGCAAGATTATGCAGCAAAAGCTTCGATACGTGATAACTCCAAATGCTGAAATACCATCATCGTCCGGTAAGGACAATGTTTAAAGAACTGCAAAGATGCTATAATGCATAATATGAGATGCAATCGTCCCGAGCGTAACCTAATCTCGATGATTTAGGATGGATGAGTTGTAAAGATTTCTTTAGGGTTGGTTGCACTTTTAGAATGGTTCTCAAACAAGGTTCTTATTAGGGTTTGGTTATATTAGCATCATAACCAAGTAATATAAGGCATCATAATAATCATACACATAAATAATAGTGGTGGAATAATATGTAAGATCAGTTGTCAATTTTTAAATTCTGCAGTAACATGATTGATGATTACTTATACTATACTTCAAAAGAATAACTTTTGAAGAACATGTTAATTAAGAATTAATGAGTATTTCAAAGAAGTATTGGGCTTCTAAGGTTTGATTGACACTTGTACTTCAAAAGAATAACTTTTGAAGAACAGAGTTAATAAGAATAAGGACTATTATATATAGGTGTTATGGCTTTCTAGGGTTTACTATTGAATTCATTTAGTTCTTGGATAGGAACTAGTTGGGTTATTAAGTTGAATTGGTTTTATATGTAGCAAGTATTAGCAGGTTTGTTACTAAGGTTGATTATGGGTATCATATCAAAGAATGATGGTCAAGGTGTTGCTATGAGCTAGGGTTTACTATAGCCTCATATTTGCTTTACTAAGTAAACACTAATGGTTCCTTCTAAGCATCATATCAAAGGATGGTTATTAAGATGGTTCTATAATTAGCTATTAGGGTTTATTATAGTTTCCCAATTGCTTCACTAAATAATCTCTAATGGCCTCTAAGTTAAGTGACTTATCATTTCCTAAGTAGGGTTTAGTTGGATAGGAACATGTGATGTGATTTGCTACCCAAGGTTGATACTAGGGTTTATCATTATGGTTTAACTAGGGTTTGATGGTTGAGGTTGATCATAATGGTGTGGTATATAGGATTGGTGATCAACGGTGCTAATATGTGGTAGCAAGCTAGGGTTTATACCTAGGTGATACTAGTGAATCATATAGGTTTTAATTAAGAATAGGAACATGAAATGAAAATCTCATGTGACTTGGTTTATGCTAATGGATCATAAGCATGCATTCATTGGTTACTTATTAAGGTTCTACAAGTAAAGTTGAAGTGGCTATGATCACATGAGCTAAACCCCTAAGGTTTTAGGTTTGCAACTACTATAGATGAACACATGAAATAATGAGATCAATGTCTTGCTTAAATTAAAACTAGGGTTTCTAAATTATGGCACAACTCCTAAAATGATAATTGGTAATAGAGTTGTGGTTACTAATTACTTTGAGTCAAATTAATAATGGTTTAACATTTTATTAATCTCCACAAGATTTAATAATTAGGGTAATTCTTATTTAGGTTTAATTTAGAATCAGGTTTTAATAATTGTTATTAGGGTTTTAAATAATTAACTTGTTAACTAAAGATGTTTAAGTAAATAATTGTTGAGCTATCAAAATGACATTGGCTTTTACTATTTTCTTGAGTTATTACTATTTCAAGAAAATAAAAATAGTAATTTGCAAATTAGGGTTTATGAATTACCACTAATAATTAAGTTAATGCCAATAAATAAAATTAATCTTAACATTTTACTTAGTTACTGAATAGTTAAAATTTAATTTTTAAACTTCACTAATTATTGAATTCAAATTTTATTTCAAATAATTGAAATGGCATAATTAATAAGGTTTAAAAATAAGTGGATTTTTATTCTGACACACATTTTTGTTTTATATTTTATTTGAATAGGGTTTATTTTTGTGAGCATTTTGATATATTATTTATATTTTTCTGAATTAAAATGAATTTTGTATGATTTTGCAAAGTTTCGATGATTTTCTCGGAATTTGAAATAACTCAAAAACACTAAACATACCGATTCGCATCTAGCCACCGCGACTGACGAGTGGGACCAATGGCCACGTAGACTGCCACGCAGGCAAAGACCGGTCAAAGTGGACTGAGGCTGTTGACCTCACCGACGTTTAAACGCCGGCGGCCAGAGCACGGTGGCGCCGCCGATTTAGGGTTCCCCGGGACACGCGAATAGGTTTTCTGACTCTCCTCGACTCACTGAAGCTGATGGTGGTGTTGGTTTGGCGAGGGAATCACCGGAGCTACGCCGGCGACCATGTCCCGCGGTGGTTTACTCCGGCGAGCACACGAACTACGGCTACGGTTGATGCCGGAAGCTAATAGAGGGTCCAGAGATGCGCAAGCTCACCCCGGATCCGATGGCGTGGTCGTCGGTGACGTTAGTTGACGGAAACGGCGAGGACTTCGCCATTCCCGGCGATCCGCCGCAAAGGGAATCGAGGAAATTAGCCGGCTTGAGGAAGATCCAGGTCGATTCCTTCCTCCCGCATGATCTACGGCACCGGGCGCTTCTACTCGACCACGCGCCCGAGGGTCCGGGTGGCCTCCTCCGTCGGCTTCGTCTTCGACTCCGGCGACAGAGAGTGGATGCGTGTGAGAGATAGAAGGTGTTTGAACAAGAAGTGCACGACGATGCTCTCCACCTATTTATAGGCCAAGGGAAGCCCTGTGGCCTCGACACGGTGACGGCCATGGTCGGGAGGTGGCGGTCTCTGGAAACTTCTGCCTGGTAAAGATCTTCTCGTCCGCGGATAAGCTCGGACGCGATTCGAGTTGGGCGCGGTTCTGAGAGGTCCGGCGACGTCCGGGCGTGCTTATCGTCGACGAGGTCGTGGCCCATCGTGCCTTCGCCGCTGTCGTGCTCTGGAGACGACGACGACGAGTCTTTTTCTCCTCGCACGAATATTAAAGCAACCGAAACGGTATTTGGTTTGGGCTGGGCTGCTCCTGGTCCTCCGTCGGGCGAAGTTGGTGGGCTGCGTTGTTGGGCTCGGCCGAACGGAGTGCCTCGGTAAGCCCCTCTCTCACCTCTTTTCTTTTCCATTTTCTTTTCTCGTTTTTATTTCCTGGTTTCTATTTGTTATTTGGATTCAAATTTGAATTCGGTTTTGCTTTGCGAGTTCTAAAACATTTGAATATCAATATAATTTGAAAATCATGTTCACAACATAGTTTTGTTGTTTATTAAATATTTAGTATTTGATTAGATTGGGGTTCTAAGGAGACATAATTAAAATAGGCATGGGTTTAGGTATTACTCTAAATTCTTTTTATTTGTGAACCAAATCCATTTATGTGGTTGAAATATATGCATGAGGAACATGTTATTAGGTTTAGCTAGTGTTCTAAACCATATTGATTGTTCATATCAATTTTAATTATGGTTGAAGTTTAAATTAAATGGTGTTGTGAATAGAATGAGCTTATGATTTCATGTGGGTTCTTAGGGTTTGAGAAGATGATTGGATAAACTCTATAATTACTAATCTGGTTTTAGTAAACATTAGCTTGAACTAATTAAGATGGATCCTATGTTTATAATTGGCAATGCATTTGCTAATGATGGTTTAATTTATAGAACACTACTTCATTTGGTCTACTAGGATGGAAAGGTAGGGTTTAATATTTTATGTGAACTGATTCCTAGGTGAAATGTTTATAGTTTTGGTGATGCTTCACTAATTGAAGTATACAATAGGCATGAGGCATGGCAGTGGTTTAACTACTAGTGATATACTTATTATTTTATGTGATAGATGAGATCTAGTGACCATATGATTTAACTTATCATCTATATCTACAAGTTATGATCATGCATTAAACAAGATCCACTCATTCCTCACTAATCCCTCTTTAATATTCCTCTCATCACACTCATCCTAGATTCTTAGGGTTTATAATAAATACCAAGTTGTGATGATTATAGAATTGGTTTGCTAAGGTATTGTTGTTGAAATAAGGTTCTCACTTCTAAGATCAAATATTGACTTGAACAACTAGGATTAGTACTTCTATAATATGCTTGTATGAACATGGCTATGGTTAGTATTATAACTTCTCTCACTTCTCAATGTCTTGGAATATCCTAAGATCCTACTCAAAAGATGATGATATGATCCTCTAAATATATGGTTTGCCTAGGAATTCTACCTTGCAATCTTATGTAGCTTGTTCTTCAGGAAATCGATAAACCTTCATCTTGTGGTATGCCTCCACCTCCTAGCTTCTTCATCTTGATCCTAGCTAATCCATATGGAGTGGCTCTATGTGTTTGTTCACATGTATCATGCTACAAGATGAGCAAAGGGATGAAGGGTGTGGCTCTATTTATAGGCTTGGGCAAGCTCTAGTCTCATGACACATAGGTGGTGACTCTTGTGTTGGTTTGATGAGTAAGGTGCTTGGTTGTCATGCTCTCATCCATAGCAATCCTTGGAGCATGAGGTGGCAAAGCTTGGAAAGCAAGTCATGTAGATATTTTCATCCCATGTGGCAAGATCATTATCCTCTCCTATGATTTATTTTTGGATAGCCAAGTGGCATTTGCTACTAAATATCTTGTGGATGGTTTCATTATTGTTGATGAATCACTATATTATATTTGATTGGATTTATATTATAATATTGGTGAAAAGGTCAAAGTTGAGGGTTATTCCTCAAATTTGGATAGTTGGATTTGATTTCACCAAGGCATGATCATATGAGTTTCAAAATACTCATAGTTAATTTTATTCAAATAGTTTGAACTATAATTCGTAATGTAAATGGATTTAGTTTTATGATATTCCATATACTTAATAAGTTATGATTTAAATGAGAATGTGTGGCTTTTATGCACTTTAGACCCTGTGGTTTAATTTATTTATAAGTGAATTAAATTACACACAAAGGTAGTTGCTAACTTTCAAGTGTTAATAAGTTAGGGTTTGATTCTTAAAGAATGTGTTGTTGTAAATATAATTCCATTTGGTCTAATCCATAGATCACAATCATCTCTACCCAAAACAAGGTTTTAAACAAAGATCACGAAGTGAAGTTTATAGCGCTTGACTTGATGATCTACTTCAATTCCAGCAAGTCAAGTGAAACTTCGGTGATCGTGGTAAGTTTTATTTGAAAGCGCGAAAATTCCCCGGATTTTCTATGCATGAATGCAATGCACACTTTGGTGTTCTCTCATTTTATAGCCTCTAAACTCCGGGATATGACGAGCCTCTCCCCCTTAAACCGAACTTCGTCCCGAAGTTCGAACGCTCTCATGTTTCGGAACGTGGACCGACTTGAACAGATCACCATCCTTCAACTCCATGGTGATCACACTAGATATAGTTAGATATATCCCCTATCCATATTCTTCCTATAGTCTTCCGATGTACGGTACTTGATATTTCCTTTTAATTCTAGGATTTCCTTTTAACATTTGAAACTTCTAGTCTTATTCTTTGAAGATCCTTGGATTAGGACAGTTTCTTATGCTAATGGGCTTTACTAAAGGTTGTGGTGATAGCTTCCTATCCGGGTACTCAAAGCTTGGTTCTACCAACTGCGGTAATCCAAGTTGCGGTGTAATATGGCACTATGGTGTACCAATCATGATATCCAAACCTTAATTTTAAAAGATTTATTTAAGGTAGGGTATTGTTTTCCCTTACTACCATAACGAAAGTAATGGTACCGGTAAGGTATTACGATAGGCATGGTCCTGGTTGTTTAGTCCTACGAATGGATTAGACTCATTTAGTCCATCCAATCATGGCTTCTAGTTTACGCTAGTTATCTTCCTTTTGGTTTCTTTAGGTTCCATGAAAGGAATCTTTCTAATAATCATTAGTTTTGATATGGTCAAACCCTTCGGTCTTTTGTTTTCTTAGGCTCTGATTAGCCTCCGACATCTACTTCCTCCAACTTCATTAGCTTAGACTTACTTGAGCTCTTTTACTTCTGAGTAATTAGTAATTACCCACTCAAGTGAAGATCTAACTCTTACTTCCTCGAGATATGAACCTCGGCTTCGGTCCGACATCCTCCCGAGAGTACTATTATATGGGTACTTCCCAACAACCTTATGAAAATAAGATTGTACTTCCTCCCGGATCGGACCTTTTTCTTCGTCTATCATACTCCAAATCATATTTAAATACTTCTCCTTCAGCCTTCCTCTCCTCCTTGGAGTTTACTAATAATCTTCAAACTTCCTTTCTTCTAATCATTAAACTCCAAGGGTAAGTAGTTGGTTTAAGTCTGGTTTATATTTTGTACCTTTCTAAAGTCTCATCAAGAATTCTTTATGGTATATCCACACAGTTGTGGGTATCCCTATGAATCCTTTGACTAAATATTTACCAACTACGAGATACCAGATGTGAAATACTAGTTGCATGAATCTCCCTTTCTTTTAGGGTATAGAAATGTTCAGTCAGTGGGCTATCCGGTACCATAATGCAGACTACCTAGTACCGGATGTGGCTTATTGGATACCAGTTGTGGCTATGTTATGGTTCTAGTCAATATCTACTTACCAATTGTGGCTACTTACATAGTTTTAGTTAAGATGTACCTCACTTCACATACTTTCTCTTCATGATTATCCTATATCAGCTGCGGCCTTATTATACCAATTTGCGACTTCACTTGTCTATTTTCCTTCTTCTAGGGTTTGTTTTGCAAGATAACCACTTGTTGACACTATGAAAATAGTATTATAAGTGACTTCACTTGCATTCCCTTCTTCCATAGTGAATATGGCTCCACTTCTACTACTCCATATTCACTATTTTTCTCACTTTCATGATACTTCCATGTTGAAGTACTCCTTGATTGAGGATAAAAGTGAGTTTTGATTAGTCCTTCCTTCGCATTGTTGTGGTTGCTTCCCACAATTTTACTTCCTTCTTCAAGGGAACCTTCATCTTGTCTTCAAATCTTCATAATTCGTCACTTCCTTACACGAATACCTTTACCCTCTAGACCTATAACATCAAGTAAGAGCTTGATATTGCAACATGCATTTGCATATCAAAGTCAAACTTCATGTATGGATCTAGTCAATCAATGAAAATCCAATAAAATCCAAGAAGATTCAGCTTTGTGTTCATAATACACATCCTTATATGCCCGAATATAAAAGTTGGGTAAGACATCCCTAAACATCGGGATCGGATGTGTAGTATAAAACACCACATAAGATAGGTTTAGGTTGTGATACTTAGCACAATACGTGAATTTCTACTATTTGTCTCAACATTTATCTTAATTGCACATTTGCAACGAGACAATTTGAAACAAAATGGCCTGGAATAGTTGAAGTTAACCTAGTTTTCTTTGGAAGTACTAACAGAATAGTATACCATACATGTGCTATTGAGGACTACTTCCTATAATACAATTAGTTCTAACATGTCTACTCTAAACACATGATTGTTTAGAATATACCACCTATAACTCTAGGATTTCTCTATGTGATATGCTCTAAATAAGCCTCCTTTAAATTAAGGACTATGATTCTAACATACTTGGTACAGTTTCCAGGATTTTAAGGCCTAAGCTTTTGAACTATTCCCTAAATCCTTACTCCTTATCATTCTTTTATTATCGTACTTATGATGTTCTACTCCATCATACCATGATTCTCAAGTGAATCATATATGATTACCAACTTTACCTGAAAAGTAGAGTTGTATAACTCTTATCACTCTTCCTTTCCTCCTATGATTGACTCATCATCGACATATACTACCTTATATAACTTATCTCCCTTACTTAACATCAGTCATTTGACATTTTTAATGACTCTTACTTAACTATAACTTGCATTGGTATACTTCTTCCAATAGGATATCTTCCTTATGGTTGTATCCTCTCTTTGGACTTCCATGTATTGTATACCAACCGTGGTCTACTACCACCCATTATCTTAAGCTTCAATGGTGTTCTAATTATTTGGAATGAAGCAAGATAACTAATTAACCTTATTTAAGAAATATAGATAAGAAAACTTGACTCAAGTGTGTCGGGATTATTCTCAAGTGAATACCCATCTCAAGTCAAAATAATAGTTGGTTTAACTAAGACAACTTCCTATAGACACTACCAAACCTATAGGTCTCCTTTAAAGGGTTTTAATCCTAAGGTCAAAGCATTTGCTCTGATACCAATTGTGATGACCCAGCGTACCACTGCATGGTGTAGTACACAAGTCGTTGACATAACACAAGTGAAACACCGTTCCACCCATATTACATCTCTCAGAGTGGTACAACAGAAACATATGCGAGTCCAAGGTATGTCTATAGAAGTACACACGAACAGTTTACATAAGATCCACACAACCTCCTACTTTACAGTGAGGTAAAACTTCAAATAAAGCTCCAGAAGAACGACTCGTAATCTATCTTATTGCTAACTCAAGTTCAAGAGCTACTTGGCTTGCTATAGAAATCTAGCTACTTAGGTGCTATGATTAGGGAAAGGTTCCCTTCTATTACTAGTCTAGGTTTCCATTATAGCCGATGCGAAGTTGACTCCATTGACTTCTTTGATTGGATTCTTCATCTCGTTGAAGTTGACTCCTTTGTCTTCGAGTTCCACGGTAGTTTCTCCTTCGGTGCATTGCTCTAAGAAGGGGGTTCAAACGAGATAGAATGAGTACGAGCGTACTCAGCAAGTTCATATTAGGAAATATGTGTATCATGCACTAGCTACTGACCATAGACCAGAAAGTCATAGGCCAATGCAAGTTTTCATAAACATTTCTTCCAAAAGGTTTATTTTATTCTGAAAACTATGCCCGTCAGTCTTCACAGGTTGACCAGAACTTCGTGGAGTTCCTTTCCTGCCGCGTTCGCAGTTCCCTTCCGGGAACAGGGAGTGACGAGTCCATGATTCGATATCCTCGCGAGAGGTGCGTTACTTTTCCCATAAGAGACCTTATCCTTGATACCTATCAGAGATGCATGCTCGTCCACACTTCCTTGGTGTGGGGCCAGGTGTAAGATCCAAGCCAATCACTGCCTTCTCCGCGACCCTGCAAACCCACCCTTTTGTCCACCCGCACACCTCCAGTAGACTTTCCCCCGATAATACGGCTTTACTCATGGTGTACTTTGGACAATCCTTCATAGATCGGAAGAGATTAACATCACTAATGGATGGGGATTTAAAAGGATTTCCCAACCTATTACGGCGGTGCCTCCGACACCCCACCGTCTCTCCGATCCGTTGGCGTGCGAAGGGAAAAGATACGGCTGACTTCCCCAGAGCCATTATAGATCTTATGGTCAACGCGATATGTACGGCGCTAGAATCATCTGGACGGCATTGGTAATTAATCCTAGGGTGATATAACCCATGCAATGGAACCTCCACCATATCAACACATACCATGGTTCCATTGCCCACCACATAGTCATATTCATAATTGTAAAATAATATTTGCTTTTCAATGCATGAGTGATAAGTATAGTACTTTGCATATAATTTGATAGAAATAATCAAATGACATGAGCAAGCGATGAACTTGCCTTTCTTGACTGCAAGATTATGCGGGCAAAATCTTCGATACGTGATAACTCCAAATGTTGAAATACCATCATCGTCCGGTAAGGACAATGTTTAAAGAACTGGCAAAGATGCTATAATGCATAATATGAGATGCAATCGTCCCGAGCGTAACCTAATCTCGATGATTTAGGATGGATGAGTTGTAAAGATTTCTTTAGGGTTGGTTGCACTTTTAGAATGGTTCTCAAACAAGGTTCTTATTAGGGTTTGGTTATATTAGCATCATAACCAAGTAATATAAGGCATCATAATAATCATACACATAAATAATAGTGGTGGAATAATATGTAAGATCAGTTGTCAATTTTTAAATTCTGCAGAACATGATTGATGATTACTTATACTATACTTCAAAAGAATAACTTTTGAAGAACATGTTAATTAAGAATTAATGAGTATTTCAAAGAAGTATTGGGCTTCTAAGGTTTGATTGACACTTGTACTTCAAAAGAATAACTTTTGAAGAACAGGTTAATAAGAATAAGGACTATTATATATAGGTGTTATGGCTTTCTAGGGTTTACTATTGAATTCATTTAGTTCTTGGATAGGAACTAGTTGGGTTATTAAGTTGAATTGGTTTTATATGTAGCAAGTATTAGCAGGTTTGTTACTAAGGTTGATTATGGGTATCATATCAAAGAATGATGGTCAAGGTGTTGCTATGAGCTAGGGTTTACTATAGCCTCATATTTGCTTTACTAAGTAAACACTAATGGTTCCTTCTAAGCATCATATCAAAGGATGGTTATTAAGATGGTTCTATAATTAGCTATTAGGGTTTATTATAGTTTCCCAATTGCTTCACTAAATAATCTCTAATGGCCTCTAAGTTAAGTGACTTATCATTTCCTAAGTAGGGTTTAGTTGGATAGGAACATGTGATGTGATTTGCTACCCAAGGTTGATACTAGGGTTTATCATTATGGTTTAACTAGGGTTTGATGGTTGAGGTTGATCATAATGGTGTGGTATATAGGATTGGTGATCAACGGTGCTAATATGTGGTAGCGAGCTAGGGTTTATACCTAGGTGATACTAGTGAATCATATAGGTTTTAATTAAGAATAGGAACATGAAATGAAAATCTCATGTGACTTGGTTTATGCTAATGGATCATAAGCATGCATTCATTGGTTACTTATTAAGGTTCTACAAGTAAAGTTGAAGTGGCTATGATCACATGAGCTAAACCCCTAAGGTTTTAGGTTTGCAACTACTATAGATGAACACATGAAATAATGAGATCAATGTCTTGCTTAAATTAAAACTAGGGTTTCTAAATTATGGCACAACTCCTAAAATGATAATTGGTAATAGAGTTGTGGTTACTAATTACTTTGAGTCAAATTAATAATGGTTTAACATTTTATTAATCTCCACAAGATTTAATAATTAGGGTAATTCTTATTTAGGTTTAATTTAGAATCGGGTTTTAATAATTGTTATTAGGGTTTTAAATAATTAACTTGTTAACTAAAGATGTTTAAGTAAATAATTGTTGAGCTATCAAAATGACATTGGCTTTTACTATTTTCTTGAGTTATTACTATTTCAAGAAAATAAAAATAGTAATTTGCAAATTAGGGTTTATGAATTACCACTAATAATTAAGTTAATGCCAATAAATAAAATTAATCTTAACATTTTACTTAGTTACTGAATAGTTAAAATTTAATTTTTAAACTTCACTAATTATTGAATTCAAATTTTATTTCAAATAATTGAAATGGCATAATTAATAAGGTTTAAAAATAAGTGGATTTTTATTCTGACACACATTTTTGTTTTATATTTTATTTGAATAGGGTTTATTTTTGTGAGCATTTTGATATATTATTTATATTTTTCTGAATTAAAATGAATTTTGTATGATTTTGCAAAGTTTCGGTGATTTTACGGAATTTGAAATAACTCAAAAACACTAAACATACCGATTCGCATCTAGCCACTGCGAGCGACGAGTGGGACCAATGGCCACGTAGACTGCCACGCGAGGCAAAGACCGGTCAAAGTGGATCGAGGCTGTTGACCTCACCGACGTTTAAACGCCGGCGGCCGAGCACGGTGGCGCCGCCGATTTAGGGTTCCCGGGACACGCGAATAGGTTTTCTGACTCTCCTCGACTCACTGAAGCTGATGGTGGTGTTGGTTTGGCGAGGGAATCACCGGAGCTACGCCGGCGACCATGTCCCGCGGTGGTTTACTCCGGCGAGCACACGAACTACGGCTACGGTTGATGCCAGGAAGCAATAGAGGGGTCCGAGAGATGCGCAAGCTCACCCCGGATGCGATGGCGTGGTCGTCGGTGACGTTAGTTGACGGAAACGGCGAGGACTTCGCCATTCCCGGCGATCTGCTGCAAAGGGAATCGAGGAAATTAGCCGGCTTGAGGAAGATCCGGGTCGATTCCTTCCTCCCGGATGATCTACGGCACCGGGCGCTTCTACTCGACCACGCGCCCGAGGGCTGGGGTGGCCTCCTCCGTCGGCTTCGTCTTCGATTCCGGCGACAGAGAGTGGATGCGTGTGAGAGATAGAAGGTGTTTGAGCAGCAATGGAGTGGTGGAGGTGAACAAGAAGTGCACGGCGATGCTCTCCACCTATTTATAGGCCAAGGGAAGCCATGTGGCCTCGACACGGTGACGGCCATGGTCGGGAGGTGGCGGTCTCTAGAAACTTCTGCTTGGTAAAGATCTTCTCGTCCGCGGATAAGCTCGGACGCGATTTGAGTTGGGCGCGGTTCTGAGAGGTCTGGCGACGTCCGGGGCGTGCTTATCGTCGACGAGATCGTGGCCTACGGCTTCGCCGCGGCTGTCGTGCTCGGAGACGACGACGACGAGTCTTTTCTCCTCGCACGAATATTAAAGCAAGCCGAAACGGTATTTGGTTTGGGCTGGGCTGCTCCTGGTCCTCTGCTGGGCGAAGTTGGTGGGCTGCGTTGTTGGGCTCGGCCGAACAGGTAAGCCTGGTAAGCCCCTCTCTCACCTCTTTTCTTTTCCATTTTCTTTTCTGTTTTTATTTCCTGGTTTCTATTTGTTATTTGGATTCAAATTTGAATTCTGGTTTTGCTTTGCAGGTTCTAAAACATTTGAATATCAATATAATTTGAAAATCATGTTCACAACATAGTTTTGTTGTTTATTAAATATTTAGTATTTGATTAGATTGGGGTTCTAAGGAGACATAATTAAAATAGGCATGGGTTTAGGTATTACTCTAAATTCTTTTTATTTGTGAACCAAATCCATTTATGTGGTTGAAATATATGCATGAGGAACATGTTATTAGGTTTAGCTAGTGTTCTAAACCATATTGATTGTTCATATCAATTTTAATTATGGTTGAAGTTTAAATTAAATGGTGTTGTGAATAGAATGAGCTTATGATTTCATGTGGGTTCTTAGGGTTTGAGAAGATGATTGGATAAACTCTATAATTACTAATCTGGTTTTAGTAAACATTAGCTTGAACTAATTAAGATGGATCCTATGTTTATAATTGGCAATGCATTTGCTAATGATGGTTTAATTTATAGAACACTACTTCATTTGGTCTACTAGGATGGAAAGGTAGGGTTTAATATTTTATGTGAACTGATTCCTAGGTGAAATGTTTATAGTTTTGGTGATGCTTCACTAATTGAAGTATACAATAGGCATGAGGCATGGCAGGGTTTAACTACTAGTGATATACTTATTATTTTATGTGATAGATGAGATCTAGTGACCATATGATTTAACTTATCATCTATATCTACAAGTTATGATCATGCATTAAACAAGATCCACTCATTCCTCACTAATCCCTCTTTAATATTCCTCTCATCACACTCATCCTAGATTCTTAGGGTTTATAATAAATACCAAGTTGTGATGATTATAGAATTGGTTTGCTAAGGTATTGTTGTTGAAATAAGGTTCTCACTTCTAAGATCAAATATTGACTTGAACAACTAGGATTAGTACTTCTATAATATGCTTGTATGAACATGGCTATGGTTAGTATTATAACTTCTCTCACTTCTCAATGTCTTGGAATATCCTAAGATCCTACTCAAAAGATGATGATATGATCCTCTAAATATATGGTTTGCCTAGGAATTCTACCTTGCAATCTTATGTAGCTTGTTCTTCAGGAAATCTGATAAACCTTCATCTTGTGGTATGCCTCCACCTCCTAGCTTCTTCATCTTGATCCTAGCTAATCCATATGGAGTGGCTCTATGTGTTTGTTCACATGTATCATGCTACAAGATGAGCAAAGGGATGAAGGGTGTGGCTCTATTTATAGGCTTGGGCAAGCTCTAGTCTCATGACACATAGGTGGTGACTCTTGTGTTGGTTTGATGAGTAAGGTGCTTGGTTGTCATGCTCTCATCCATAGCAATCCTTGGAGCATGAGGTGGCAAAGCTTGGAAAGCAAGTCATGTAGATATTTTCATCCCATGTGGCAAGATCATTATCCTCTCCTATGATTTATTTTTGGATAGCCAAGTGGCATTTGCTACTAAATATCTTGTGGATGGTTTCATTATTGTTGATGAATCACTATATTATATTTGATTGGATTTATATTATAATATTGGTGAAAAGGTCAAAGTTGAGGGTTATTCCTCAAATTTGGATAGTTGGATTTGATTTCACCAAGGCATGATCATATGAGTTTCAAAATACTCATAGTTAATTTTATTCAAATAGTTTGAACTATAATTCGTAATGTAAATGGATTTAGTTTTATGATATTCCATATACTTAATAAGTTATGATTTAAATGAGAATGTGTGGCTTTTATGCACTTTAGACCCTGTGGTTTAATTTATTTATAAGTGAATTAAATTACACACAAAGGTAGTTGCTAACTTTCAAGTGTTAATAAGTTAGGGTTTGATTCTTAAAGAATGTGTTGTTGTAAATATAATTCCATTTGGTCTAATCCATAGATCACAATCATCTCTACCCAAAACAAGGTTTTAACAAAGATCACAGTGAAGTTTATAGCGCTTGACTTGATGATCTACTTCAATTCCAGCAAGTCAAGTGAAACTTCAGTGACTGTGGTAAGTTTTATTTGAAAGCGCGAAAATTCCCCGGATTTTCTATGCATGAATGCAATGCACACTTTGGTGTTCTCTCATTTTATAGCCTCTAAACCTGGGATATGACACAAACTTGGCCAAATAATGGCGATGCCTCGTCTGTCGAGCGGCCACCGCCCACCTCTGCCAACGAAGTTATGCCGATGCCACGTGTGCTGCGCCCGTCGGTTGCCTCCGGCGTATATAAAGAGGAGCGCGCGCATCTCATCTCCTCCCACACAAACCCTAGCCGCCGCACAACCTCCTCCATAGCGCCGTCTCCGCACATCCCTCAACGTTTGCCATGAGCAGCGTCGGGCGCGGCCAGGCTACTGTGCCTCCACCTGCGACTTCACCTTTCCCGGACGAGAGCTCAGGCGAGGAGGATGATGAAAGCACGGATAATGTCAACGACGCGGCCATGGAGCGGGCGGCCGACGCGGCGTTTGACGCCGAGCAGGCACGCCGCAGGGAGGCGGCCGATGCAGAGGACGACTCCTCCAAATTCGATTGGTCCTCTAACGACGGGCCTGACCTAGAAGAGTAGGCGGCGGGGCAGAGGGTCTTAGTAGAGTTCTTCGAGACGCTTAAGAAGGCCGAGGATGCCGCCAACGAGGCGTTGTGGCAACTACTGCTAGAGTACGCGGCGGCCCACTAAGATCTAGCGGTTGTATGGTGGACGGAGGGGCGGGCGGCGGAGAAGCTAATGAGGAGGGAGGGAGGCAATGACGGGGCCGGGCCGTCAGGCGGCAAGTAGCCTAGGGCTTGTTTCTCCTTTATTTTGTAGTATATTATACTTTTCACTTGACTGAAAAATACTTTTGGAAAAACAACCGCCTGCTGGGAGCACACCGAGACACAAACGGATGCGCGATAAAAAACAACCATTTTCATATCCGCGGAGCAACGCAATCGGACGCGTACGATCACTTTTCGGGGTCCGATATGTGTCGCCCCCGTTGAAGACGGCTTTAGCACGAAGGTTTTACGCGGACGTGCTTCCCTTGGATGTGCTGAATTTGAAGCCTGCGGACGCGACACAGTTGTATGCGCGCGCCATCCAGCGACGGGTCCTGGATCTCTGTGACGACCGCCTCACCCCACGGTATTGCCGCTTTGCGGCAGCCCTTCCGGCCATGCCTGCCTTGCCGCCCGAATCGGCAAAGGCGACAGAACTCTGCATCTTCAGCGGGAAGATGAGAATGCACGAGGCTGCCATGGCAGAGGCCTCGCGGAGGACGTAGAAGAGGACCGTGCCAATGAAGGTCATTCTCGCTGAGAGAGGGACTGGGGGAGATACTGCCCGTGGGAGGCCAGCGTGAGCGACTTGTCCATGCACGCGCCGACCCGTACAGGTGGAGCACGCGCATCATCGGAGGGAAGTCGGCGTCAAGTGAGAGAGCCGTCTCTACTTTTTGCAGATGTTGAAGATGCATGTGTCGATTGATATGATTTTGAGTTGGTGTTTTGATTGATACCATGTACGGGGATGAAAGTTATAATCAATTTGATTGATTCCGTACTCTTGCAAGGAAAGATACATATGCGGCAAGAAAGGAAAGAAAGATACATATGCGGCAAGGAAAGTAATTTGTATTGATTGAGATTTGATTTGATTCATTTCATTCGTGGCAAGGATTGATTGAGTGGGAGCTGTGCGCGCGGGAGTAGAGGCGGGAGTAGAGGCGTACCAATAATCCTGATCAGACGGTGTATCACGTTGGAGTTAAGTGGTTATTAGACGGTCTGGATGACTTCAATGACGACCACCAAAGTGCGTTGAGTGTCAAACGACCAACTCCCATTTAATAGTAAAGATAAATATTCTGGATGGCAAAGAGAGAATATGGAATGAGTTGGCGGTCATTTATGCTAATTCTATCATGAGTGCAGGGATGATAGGAAATACGAAATTTCAACATTGTCCAAGGGAGACAAACAAGGCTGCTCATGCTATTGCGAAACATGGTTTTAATTTACAACTTTTTTGTAATTGGGATGATGAGCCCCTAGTTTTTTTTACAAACCTTACTAGATGATGTAACGACTCTGTGATTTGGGGCGGCAAGTTTCAGACGCACTCTTTTACTTTCAGGGTATCTAAGGGGATTGAAAAGTTTTTAATGAGACGGCTTGCTAGTCAGTAATATATATATATATATATGTTAAAAAAAAAAAACTCGTGTAGATTGTTAATCAGAAAAACTGAAGACGTCGTTTTGTACTGTGTCTGCGTGTGATAATAGCGACGTGTTGTGCGTCTTTCCTTTAATTAACGACGCGGCTGTGGGGATCGTCCCTGCGACGTGTGAGGCTGCTCCGAAAGCAATCCCCACATTGACGACTTGGCACGACTAAGACAGGCGTCAAGGTCATATGTAGCCGCGTGTTCCTCTGCAAGTTCACGGGGTCTTGATGACTTTCGGAGGCTTGTAACTTGTAAGCTGTAGCTGAGCCTGCGCAAAGGCAGATCCGAGGATGAACGTGGATGCGGTGTGGTGATTCGAAAGTGTTGCCTGCTTCCAAAATTTTGACGAGGCATTTCCGCAAATCTGCAAGAGCATCTTTAGCCGCGTTCCCCAAAACGGTTTTTAAAGAGATTTAAGGTGCGCCGAATAAAATTTCGTTTCCAGCCGCGCGTTGCACTTCCTTCCAACAGTCCAATACGGTGTCCGGCGCCACGAGTCCGTCCCCGGTCTTCGGGGGACGCTCCGGACATACCGGACACAACGAAATGCGAGGAGAGGAGACGCGGGCCCAACACGTCAATGGCACATTCAAGTTTAACCTAACCGTCGTCTACCTCGCGACGGAAGTTATTGGCGCGCAAGGATGGTGCGATTTTCGCAGAGGCGCAATGCAGCGTCTCGTTGCGCCTAGCTCTCCGTGCCGGCGTTAATGAGCTTTACCGCTCCCCCGCCTCCCTCCAGCCTATAAAAAGGGGCGCTCTCGCATCGTTCCTCATGCACAAACCCTAGCTCCTCTCTCTCAACCCTAGCCGCCACCATCTCAAGAGTCAACGCCATGACTGGTAGAGGCCGTGGTCGTGGCCGCGGTAGAGTTGCACTGTTGTTGTCACCTGCGATGTCGTCGTCTTCATCGTTGGACCTGCAGGAAGAGCTCCAAGTGATGTTCGAGTTCGTCGTCGTCCTCAAGGGCGACCCACTCGGCATCCAGAGGCTGTCAGACAAGTTTGCCGAGTTTGTCGCCGGCAACGAGCCGGCCGCGCTGCATCTGTGGGAGGCTGATGGTGACTACTTCTGGTGGCCGATGGAAGTGTTCTTCGATGGGCGCGGCAAGATGTACCTCCACACTAGCTTGGAGAAGTTCGCACGCTACCACGATCTTGAAGCCAACTGCGTGCTCACATTCTCCTACGTAGGAAACACGGATATGCGCGTCAATGTGTTCGACGACACGTGCTGCCGCTGGCACTACCACAACGACAACGATGAGGAGGACGATTGAACACGCCGAGTGTTCTTTCTTCGCAGCAAAAATAGGCACAAATGTTTCTGGATGTTCTTCCTCGAAAGGACCAACAGAGCTATAATCACCAGCTGGATTTTCCAGTTTGGGTGACTGAGAGTGCCTAGGAGTGTTCTTTCTTGGCAGTAAACATACGAAATCTGCGATGCCATCACTAGTTAGGTTTCTCATTTTCCAATGTTTTAACTATGTATTAGTTTGTGAAAACCATGTTCCAAACTATATCATAGTTTGTGTAAACCATGTCCCAATTATGTATTAGTTTGTGAAATGTTCCTTCTCTCTATTGAAATAAAATTACAATAAAAACAAAAAATGTTTATTCTTTAATTTTAAAAGAAGTTTAGGGGCGATGTTTGGGGGGTGCGGCTGGGGAGCGACGTTCCCCAAACGCGGTAAGAACAAAACACGTCCCTCAAACGCTCGATCCAACACCGTTTATGGGACGTGGCTGGAGAGGAAGCAAGAAAAAAAAATGAAACCGTGTCTAGGAGGAACTAGACACTTTTTTGATATAGTAGAAGCGGGACTTGGCGTGACAATTCCGAAATTCGTCCCTGACAGGAATCGAACTCCGGTCGTTGGGGTGCGCCACTGCGACCCCAACCACTAGGCTAAGCCCACGTAAAAAAAAAGAATTAGTGCTAAGAGGAACTAGACACTAAATGATATAGTAGAAGTGGAACCTCGGCGTGAGAATTCCAGAAATTCGCTCCTGACAGGATTTGAACTCTGGTCGCTGGGGTGCGCCACTGTGACCCCAACCACTGGGCTATGCCCACATCCTCGGAGAGGAAGCAAGAAAAGTGCGAGTTAGTAGTTAGCGAGATTGGGAAAAATGAGGCCGATGTCTGGATTCGAAGCCTCACACTCCGATAACCTGACGGAATCTCTAGCTGCAATTCAAATGTGTTCTGACATGAATCCTGAATTTAGAACAACATTCAACATAGAGTTACCAAACAAGTCACATACTTGAATATAGGGTGTATAATTTCTGGCACGAAAATTAAAAAACACATGTGGATGAAAATTTACACCAGTTTTGGGCGAGGTTACCCTGACTAATTGACGTGATCAAATATATAAGTTTACATTATATAACGAAACATAATCAAATCTTCAAAAATATCGTCCAAACAAGTGGTGCAACGAAATACAACTTACATTTCGGAACTTTTTTCAAAATACTATACTACTTATATCAAGAAATGGAGGGAGTATTATTTAAGAAATAATATTCTGTGAATCATGAGTGGCTTATGCTTTCATAGATTCCCAAATCTCAAAACAGTGTAAACCCTCAAAGAGGTATCATGGTTTAGTTTAATCCAGTCATCCTACCTCTAATCCCAAATATGTATCGTTTAACCTCAACCATCCTACCCCTAATCCCGAATAGGTATCATTTAATCTCAGTTGTCCTTATGTTTCAATCAGGAAGATACTTCTTCGGTGGTTTACAATGTTTTGAGATTTAGGGTATATAATCACCACTAAGACATATTTCTAACAATTTGAATACTTACTTCTACTCACTGGGAGCAACTAAAATTCAGTTTGCACCGATATGACAGTTGGACAAAGTAGCATACCCTGGCAACAACTACCTCATCTTTGAGATGTACGCACTATCTTAGTCGAACATTCAGCTGCGTTAAACAAAAAAGGTGACAAAAGAACCCATTCTCACACCTTTCCGACTTCCAAAATAAGACCAAACTTCTTCATTGACTTCAACAATCACGGAATGGCCCCAGTAAGATCATTGTTTTGGAGCATAATTCGTTCCAAACTTGGGCAGTCCGCAACACCGGATGGGATGCTACCAGTGAGATGATTGAAACCCAGGTGCAACACTCTCAGTCTTTTACCTGAACAAATGTATGGTGGTATTCCACCGGTAAAACTGTTGTTGGTGAAATCAATTTGGGATAAATGGCTATTCACACCCAATCCCGCTGGTATGACCCCAGTAAGATGATTGTTTTCGAGAATAACTCGTTCCAAACCTGGGCAGTCTGTAAGGCCAGATGGGATGCTACCATTGAGAAGATTAAACCCCAAGTCCAACACTCTCAGTCTTTTACCTGAACAAATGTGTGGTGGTATTCCACCGGTGAAACTGTTATTGGTGAAATCAATTATGCGTAAACGGCTATTCACACCCAAACCCGCTGGTATGACTCCGGAGAAGAAATTACCAAACAGTGTAATGTTCTGCAGGAGCTTTAGCTCAGCTAACACTGGAGGTAGCATCCCAGTAAATCCATTTCTGTAAATAAGGACACTTTGAAGCCACCGGATGCTCCAAATATCCTGGGGGAACTCCCCAGTGAGGCGATTATCGAACAGAAAGAGCTTCTGCAATTTTCTCAGATTAGCCAGCTCTTTAGGAACACTACCCTCCAGCATGTTTGCATCCAACTCTAGCCACAGCAGCGACAGACAGTTACCAATCTCAGGAGGAATCGGGCCAGACAAGGAGTTCTGAGAAAGCAAAAGATAGGTGAGGTTGCTCAGTAAGCCGAGAGAAGCTGGAATGTGGCCGGAGAAACTATTGTTGACAAGTGCAAGTTCAGTCAAGTTACTACAATTCCCTAGCCATGATGGAATTTCGCCCCTTAGCTGATTATTAAACGACAATATGAATTTCTCCAACTTACAGTTCTCAAAATGAAAATCAATCTCTCCAGTTAAGCCATTTCCAGTGACATCTAGAGCCTTCAGTCCACTGATAAGGCTCAAGGTTTTTGGAAGACTCCCGCTCAACTGATTATATAGTAGATAAAGCACCTCCAACTTGGTGCAATTTCCAATAGAATCTGGCAGAACTCCAGATAATCCATTTTCATGCAACCATAAGCTTCTAAGACTTGCCATTTCACCAAGTGACGAAGGGATATGACCACTGAGATTATTCTGATGGAGGTACACGTACTGCAGAAACTGGTTCTTGAACAACCCTTCAGGTATTTCCCCATGGAGGGAGTTAGTGTACAAGGCGAGCGATGAGAGTTTCTTTAGGTTGCCAAGGGATTCTGGTATTTCGCCAGAAAGAGAGTTCTCGGAAAGATCCAATCGATCAAGCATGCTACAATTGCCCAATTCAGGAGGGATTTCCCCATTGATTGAGTTACTGTACAATGCGAGCACTGACAGTTTCTTTAGGTTGCCAAAGGATTCTGGTATTTCATCAGAAAGGGAGTTCTCGGAAAGATCCAATTGATAAAGCATGCTACAATTGCCCAATTCTGGAGGGATTGCACCTGATATGCTGTTATTTTGCAAAGTGAGGACTACTAGGTACTTTAACAGTCCTATTTGAGGTCCCAGTGAACCAGAAACTCCAGAAGATGATAGGTCAAGAGAAAACACATTAGTCTGTCTATCACAAAGAACTCCATGCCATTCACATGGAGTTCTATCGGAAGCATTCCAGCTGGAGCTTATGGAACTCGGCAATATGAGATTTTTGGACAGAGCAAGCAGAGCTAGACCGTCTGAATTTAAACTCCATGATAATGAAACCAAAGTGAGTAAGAGCAAAAACCAATTCCACAGAACCAGACCCATTTGGTTCCTGCAAAAAGTTTATACGGAAGTTAGAAGAAGTGATACCAAGAATTGTCTCACAAATACGCATCACGAAATGGGCATCACACAATCCCTAGTCAACAGTATATCATATAATATCGCAAATACATGATGGAGTCTATTCTAATGAGGGTTATTTTCTTCGGTTTTGCTATGTCTCAGTCAACTGAGAATTTCTTAAGCTTCCTAGTCAGAGCTGTTTTTAACGGTTTCTGACTCTTTTTTATCTTTTGAGTCTAAGCATGTTTTAGTGGTTCTGCAAAAGTATAATCCCACGAGATGCTGATGGATACTGCAATAAAAATATGGTAACTTTTTACTGTAGAAATAAGACTAGAGGAGGGTGGGAAAACTGAAAGGTCCTTTTCTTTTACTGTAATTATTATTTTTTGTAAAAAGGTCGTACTTGATCTAACTCTAATGATCTAACTCTAATGATCTAACTCTAAGAGCATCTCCACCGGCGCACCCCATAGCGGCACTGATAGAGTTTTGATCATTAGCTCAAGCCCAAGAGAAACACTTTTTATGATCTATGGGCAACGGAAAATGGGCTCACACCGGCGCGTCCAAATAGCGCCGGTGATTTTTCGAGCTCAAGAGAAACGCCGGCAACCCCGTACCGGCCCCTTCGCGAAGGGTGCGAATTGGGTGCGCCGGCGTCTCACGGCACAAATTATTTTAGGCGTGGGAGCCGCCTGTCAGTGATGCAAGGGCGCTGCGCGGGAGATTTACCGCCACGACGTCAGGCTGGAAACTCTCCCGCCACGACGCCACGCGGGAAACTCTCCTGCCACGACGCCTCGCGCCTTGCCGCCGGTCTATATTATCCCTCCTCCCCTATCTCATTGGTGCAAAAATCTAAACCCTAAGAAATAACACAATGTTCGATGCGTGAAAGGAGGCGGCGCTAGAGGCGGCCGTAGAAGTCGTGGATGAGGACCCGCAACTCGCAGAGTACGAGGCGTGGGAGGAGGCGACACTAGCGGCGACTGTAGATGCATACAAGCGGCCGCCGCTTGAGGCGGGGTGGCGTCACCGGTGGGTCGTCTGCTCCTCCATAGCGCATTTATTTCATCGAAATCGCCGTAATAAAGAGGGAAAAGAGGGAAAAGAGGGAATAGCTATTTCGTTATTCATTTTGCGGGGAAAAAAAGGGGTAGCTTTTCGCAAGCAAACAAAATCAGCATTGAGTTCATTGAGCACCGAGTAACTAACTAGTGCAACTGAAGAGAGAGCACGGACGGTCTAATTCGACACCCTTCATCGCATTTCCGGCAAATGACGAGAAGTAGATTAGATCTCGTCTTCAACCCTTGTTTCACTAATTTCTCCCCGAATAAGTGGATCGGAAGTATATCCCCGAGAGAAAAAAAAAGCTTATTTCAGTAGGCAAAGAAAGAACAAGCATCGGCCTTGCTCTCCCCCAGACCCCCATGGACATTGCCGTGCAATCTGGCAGCAGATTATGACTAAAATGCAAGGCAAGCAAACGATGCGAAAGAAAAGGACCCTGCAAAGATTTCAGGACTCCGCGGCCGCGGGACGAACAGTCAGCCAAAAGCATGGGCGATTCCTAACAGCAAGCACGGGGGAGCGATCGAGGGTTGGAAGCGCTTACCAGCAGCGACCGGCGTCCCGCGGATGAGGGTCCTGTCCTGGGGAATGGAGACGAGCAGCGTGCTAATGTGCTGGAGCATCCATGGCGAGGGGCGCGGTGGCGCTGGAACTAGCACGGGAGAGGGAGGAGGGGCGGCCAAGTGCGAGTGGGCTGCCGGCTCTCTCTTCTCTATAGCGGCGGGGTAGTTGCCGAAGCGAGTGGACAGAGACGTTCCCACACGCGGCAGTTCACACGGATTTGTGGGTTTGGACTTGACTTTACGTTCCCACACGGGTGTATATGCGCGTAGATCGACTGGTAGAAGAGAGTTAAATACATCTACCGTCCCTATACTTGTCACGTTGACTCGTTTTAATCTTTCTAGTATTAAACTGTAGAATTGTTGTCATGACAAAGTTGTTGATTTAACTCAATTTTTAAACATCAGGCTCAAAGAGCCCAGCTTTAAATTAA
Source organism: Lolium rigidum (assembly GCF_022539505.1). NCBI lineage: Eukaryota > Viridiplantae > Streptophyta > Magnoliopsida > Poales > Poaceae > Lolium > Lolium rigidum. The sequence goes on along the minus strand of NC_061510.1, from coordinate 316,577,518 downwards.
TAAAGCCAGCAGCCGGCAAGGATACAAGGTACTGTGAACACACGCCCGAACAAGTTTTAAAGAAACTAGCAAAGCACTACAAGAACTACAGAGGTTCGGAGTCGTAACCGGCTACAAACACACTGAGCACCGAAGACGCCAAGCCACCAAGAGAACACCTTGAACAAGCCGAAGATCGTTGTTGAAGAGAAGCGCCAAAGCCACGAACGCAGCACAGCCCACCCAAGCCCCTAACTTCCATAGACAACGCCTCCAATGAGGAACACGGCGCAGAAGCGTCGGCGCTGCTCGGCGAGAGCCTAGGGTTTTCACCCGGGAATTGAGGGGTAAGGCGGGGCGAGGAAGAGGAGGAGCCTCAACAGCGCCTTCAAGAAGGGAACGGCGAGGAAGCGCCGCCGCCGTCGTGGTTGAACAAACACCCAAGGGTTTCCCCCGGCCCTCAACATCCGCCGCCAAGCTACTCACTTGCGACCAAAAGCCGAAGAAGAGGAGCTGCAGTCGCCACCGAAAGCCAAGGTCTTCAAGTCAGGCGCAGGCCACCGGAGTCGCCAACCGCCACAACCACCTCCGCCTATCTCCACGCCACCCAAGCAGCCACAGAAGGCAGGAACAGCACCAGCAGTCGTCACCCGCCGGCAAGGTCGACGCCGCCAACCTACCCAGGGCCGCCACCCCGGCTTCCGAGCGCCCCGGCGCCATCACCTCGAAACACACCGGAACCCCAAAGCCTTCGAGCCAGCCGAAACCCTGATGACCCACAAGTATAGGGGGTGTATCGTAGTACTTTCGATAAATAAGAGTGTCGAACCCAACGAGGAGCAGAAGGTGTTGACAAGCAGTTTCGATGAAGGATTCACTGTAAATGCTCACGGACAAGTATTCGGGGGTTTTGATGTAGCGGATGAATAAAGTACAAGTAAGTAAAATGCGAGAGAAATAATTGCAGCGAGTGGCCCAATCCTTTTTAGCACAAAGGACAAGCCGGTTTGTTTACTTATAATGACCAAACGTTCTCGAGGACACACGGGATTTTAGTCTAGTGCTTTCGCTACATACGGCTGATTAATCTTCATTGTTTTGATAAGTGTTGTGTGGGTGAACCTATGCTAATGTACCGCCCTTCCTAGGACTAATACATACTTGTGATTATACCCCTTGCAAGCATCCGCAACTACAAGAAAGTAATTAAGATAAATCTAACCACAGCCTTAAACTCTGAGATCCTGCGATCCCTCCTGCATCGATATACCAACGGGGGTTTAGGTTTCTGTCACTCCGGCAACCCAGCAATTGGCAAACGAGTACAAGATGCATTCCCCTAGGCCCATAAATGGTGAAGTGTCGTGTAGTCGACGTTCACACGACACCACTAGAAGAATAACACCACAACTTAAATATCATAACATTGAATATTACTCAACCATAATTCACTACTAGCATTTAGACTTCACCCATGTCCTCAAGAACTAAACGAACTACTCACGAGACATCATATGGAACATGATCAGAGGTGATATGATGATGAATAACAATCTGAACATAGACCTTGGTTCAATGGTTTCACTCAATAGCATAAACAACAAGTAGAAATCAGTACCGGGAGAGTTTCCCCTATCAAACAATCAAGATCAAACCCAAATTGCTACGGCGGTGACGATGTCCAGCGGTGGAGATGGCGGTGATGATGGTGGAGATGATGGTGATGGTGATGGAGATGATGTCCAGCTCGATGGCGGTGACGATGGCGTCGATTTCCCCCTCCAGGAGGGAATTTCCCCGGCGGATTCCTGCCCGCCGGAGAGCTCTTTTCTCTCTCGGTGTTCTCCGCCCCGCGAGGCGGCTGTAACCCTTCGTGAGGATTCCTCTGTGGCTTAGGTCTTCGGGACGAAGGGTTTCGCCAAGAAAAGGAGGCGAAAGAGGCCGAGGGGGCCCCACACCACATGGTGGCGCGGCCAGGCCATGGGCTGCGCCACCCTATGGTGTGGGCCCATCCTAGGTCCAGCTGGCTCCCCCTTCTGGCTTCCTCCGTCATCTGGAAAAATAGGATTTTCTGTAAAACTTCCTTCCACAGTTGATCTTTCGAAATATTGCATCCTGACGGTGCTTTTTCCAGCAGAATCCTGGCTCCGGTGCTCGATCTCCAAATAATCATGAAACATGCAAAATAGATGAAATAACATAAGTATTGTGTCCCAATTTGAAATATATCAATGAATAACAGCAAATTATGATATAAAATAGTGATGCAAATTGGACGTATCAACTCCCCCAAGCTTAGACTTCGCTTGTCCCCAAGCGAAACTGAACTCTGTAAACAGGTCCACATGTTTATGGAGTGAAGAGTCGATAAATAAAATACGGACAAGAAGCATCATATTCATTCAACAAGACATTATAGTAAACAACTTCCTCATATAACTCAACTTGAAACAAGTATAAGGTAATCACAAATAAAGGTGCATAAGAAATCATAATTGGTGATGGCAAACTTTGTTCTTGGTCAGAGAATAGTTAACAGATTATACTTTATCTATTGAGCAGCGCTCTCATATTAAAAGCTTATGGTAAACTTGCATACTCAATCATACTAATCATTGATGACTTTCAAAGCTATATTCATTCAGGTAAAACTTGTACTAAACAAGAAAGAATAAAGACATGATGAAGCAAATCACAATATAATGGTTTGATCACAACAACTCAAATGCTTGCTTGAGATGGAGGGAAATAGGTTTACTGACTCAGCATAAAGTAAAAGACAGGCCCTTCGCAGAGGGAAGCAGGGATTAAATCATGTGCTAGAGCTTTTTCAGTTTTGAAATCATATAAAGAGAATAAAAGTAAAGTTTTGAGAGGTGTTTGTTGTTGTCAACGACTCGGTAGCGGGTACTCTAACCCCCTTGCCAAACGAGACCTCCAAAGAGCGGCTCCCATGAAGGACGTTATCTCTACCAGCAAGGTAGATCATCCCTCTTCTCTTTTGTTTACACATGTACTTTAGTTTATTTAAGGGTGACACTCCCCCAACCTTTGCTTACACAAGCCATGGCTAACCGAATCCTCGGGTGCCTTCCAACAATCTCATACCATGGAGGAGTGTCTATTGCAAAATTAAGTTGCTTACGATGAATCGGGGCAAAACATGTGAAGAGAATTATTAATGAAAATTGATTAATTGGGGCTGGGAACCCCGTTGCCAACTCTTATTGCAAAATTATAGGATAAGTGGATGAAGCCACTAGTCCTTTAGTGGAGGCTGCCTAACAAGACTGAAAGATAAAACACCACATACTTCCTCATGAGCTATAAAACATTGACACAAATAAGAAGTAATAAGATTTGAATTGTTTTAAAGGTAGCACATGAAGTATTTACTTGGAATGGCAGAAAATACCATGCAGTAGGTAGATATGGTGGACACAAATGGCATAGGTTTGGGTTCGGGTTTGGATGCACGAGAAGTATTCCCTCTCAGTACAGGTCTTTGGCTAGCAAGGTTAAATAGCAAGCATAGGAGTTGAGGGAAACAAACAAATATACATGTGATAGAAACAATCATGCATCTTACTTGTAAGCACAAACAATTTTAACTTTAGAATACTAATGCTAAGAACTGATAAGAAAGATAATAACATCTTCTACATTTGTTTCCTCTATTCTTCTAAAACTCAAAGTGTTGTTGCTATTGACCATTGCTAAGTTTGCCAAAAACCAAATAGATTAACTCAATGCTCCCAAAGTGGTACCAATACTAAAATCAAGATCAATCATATAGTAGAAATTGCAAACTAAAATAAGGTGTGCAATATGTAGATGATAAGACTTCTCATTAATATTCCATAACGATAACTCACACCAAGGGATACATAGACAAACTAAAGGAGAGATACTTCCACACTGCAACCCATCTCATACGATAACTTCCCTACTCATGATATGACACTACTTGATAGTAAAAAGTAAAAGGTAATGATAATGTGATACCGCGGCACTCCCCAAGCTTGGAACAAACCAAGGGGATGCCAATTCCGATGATGGATTACTCCTTTGGCGATGGTGGTGATGAATTCCTGACAAGCTTCTCAATAAGCTCCTGAAGCTCATCAATCCTGTATATGAGGTTGCGAATCATCTCCGAATTGTGCTCGACGCGGTTAAGAAGTCCGTCCGACGACGAGTCCCAACTCTTGGAGTTATTTCCCCAACCTTCAGCTTCGGGCTCCGTCTTTCCTGCACTGTTAGAACGATCTATATCCCAATTGCTAGGCAGTGCTGCCTTGGGAGTCCTTTCAATTTGATTATTGTAGAGTAGATTGTGGAAAGGATGGTGAATGCCTGAAGAGGATGTCCTTGGAGCTAGGTAAAGGCGGGGAAGTCCTCCTCCGGTCCTAATCCGTGCGCTCTTCTTGGCGTTGAGCGAGTTTGTCACCACTTCGATGCTTGCAATGGTGGTGCGTGGGTGCTCTTGCGGAACTTCTTCGACTTCTTCTTCATCCTCCTTTGCTTCTTCCTTGACGCTCTTGTCCTCTTCTCTCCACTCACGATCTTGATTATCTTCATCCGGAAGCTCCTTGCCCTTGTTCTTAGAGACCATGGTGCTTCTAAACCGAAAACAGATCTCGGCGAAACAGCTCGAAACAAAACACGTCGAGAAAACGATATACGGACCTCCAGGGGTCCGGGGATTTTATAATAAAAATTTTCAGAACAAACGGAAAGTACCGGATCGAACCGAGTCGGAAAGGGGCGACGAGGCGGCCGGACCATAGGTCGGCGCGGGCCCAGTGTCGGGCCGCGCCGGCCTATGGTGGCACGCCCTCGTGCGTCCTTTCCACTCCGTTTCGAACTCGTAATTTTTCATATTTTCCAAAAACAACAAAAGTAATGTTCGGAAAGTAAATCGTGAACTTTTCATTACCAGTACTGTTACCTATTCAAAGTTGAGTTCTGGCGGACTGTCAATTTGTCCTTTGATGAAAGCCTCCGGCGTTTCCACTCGAATAATATCAACATCAACATTATAAGAATCACCTAAGATATAATGCTTGAGTCTTTGTCCATTCACCACTTGCGTAGCATTGCCTTGGAGAGAGCTAATTTTAATTGCTCCTGAACGATACACCTCCTCAACAACATATGGTCCTTCCCATTTCGAGAGTAATTTCCCTGCAAAGAATCCGAGACGAGACCGATACAATAGGACTTTATCCCCAATATTAAACTCTCTTTTGATGATCCTTCTATCATGCCATTTTTTAACTTTTTCTTTAAAGAGTTTAGCATTTTCATAAGCTTCACTTCTCCATTCATCTAGAGAACTTAATTGTAACAACCTCTTATCACCGGCAAGTTTAGGATCTTTATTTAATTCTCTAACAGACTCGATAAGCTTTGTGTTCTAGTTCTAAAGGTAAATGACAAGCTTTTCCGTAAACCATTTTATAAGGTGACATTCCCATGGGGTTTTTATAAGCAGTTCTATAAGCCCATAGTGCGTCTTTCAATTTACTAGCCCAATTCTTTCTAGATTTATTAACGGTTTTCTACAAGATAGATTTAATTTCTCTATTTGATAGTTCTACTTGACCACTACTTTGAGGGTGATAAGCGGAAGCAATTCTATGATTAATACCATACTTAGCAAGAGTTTTTCTAAAACCTCCATGAATAAAATGAGAACCTCCATCAGTCATAATATATCTAGGTACTCCAAATCTAGGAAAAATAACATCTAAGAGCATTTTTAAAGAGGTCTCACCATCAGCACTTTTTGTAGGTATGGCTTCCACCCATTTAGTAACATAATCAACAAGCAACAAGTATATGAGTGTTACCTTTTGAAGAGGGAAAAGGTCCCATGAAGTCAAATCCCCAACAATCAAACGGTTCAATAACAAGAGTATAATTCATAGGCATTTCATTGCGTCTGGAGATATTACCAACCCTTTGACATTCATAACAAGATAAAATAAACTTCCTTGCATCTTTGAAGAGAGTTGGCCAATAAAAACCTGATTGTAGAACCTTTTGCGCGGTTCTATCTCCGGCGTGATGTCCTCCATAAGCACTGCCATGACATTTACTCAATATCTCTTGTTGTTCATATTCGGGAACACACCTTCGCATAATACCATCCACTCCTTCTTTATATAAGTGTGGGTCATCCCAGAAATAATGCCTCAAGTCATAAAAGAATTTCCTCCTCTGCTGAGCTGAAAAGGTTGGAGGCAAGTACTTGGAAACAATAAAGTTAGCATAATCAGCATACCAAGGACTGTCTCGCGAGCTCACCTTTATTACAGCCAATTGTTCATTTGGAAAACTATCATTAACGAGAACAGGATCATAAGCAATATTTTCCAATCTAGACAAGTTATCGACAACAGGATTATCAGCACCTTTCCTATCTACAATATGTAAATCAAATTCTTGCAAAAGAAGTACCCATCTAATAAGCCTCGGCTTAGCATCTTTCTTTGTCATAAGGTATCTAATTGCAGCATGATCGGTATGAATTGTAACTTTTGAATCAACAATATAAGATCTAAATTTATCACAAGCAAAGACTACGACTAACAATTCTTTTTCGAGTAGTAGCATAATTTCTTTGAGCGAGCATCAAGAGTTTTACTAGCATAATGAATAACATTTAATTTTTTATCTACTCGCTGTCCAAGAACAGCGCCTACAACAAAATCACTAGCATCACACATAATTTCAAATGGTAAATTCCAATCAGGAGGTTCAACTATAGGAACAGTTGTTAAGGCTTTCTTTAGAGTTTCAAAAGCTTCCTTACAATCATCATCAAAAACAAAAGGTACATCTTTTTGAAGAAGATTAGTAAGAGGCTTTGAAATCTTGGAGAAATCTTTAATAAATCTCTCGGAAAACCCAACATGACCAAGAACACTACGAATACCTTTAACATCCCTAGGATAGGGCATCTTCTCAATAGCTTCAACTTTAGCTCTATCAACTTCAATACCTCTCTCGGAAATTTTATGTCCCAATACAATTCCTTCATTAACCATAAAGTGGCATTTCTCCCAATTAAGAACAAGGTTAGTTTCTTCACATCTCTGCAAAACTTTATCAAGGTTTCGCAAGCAACTATCAAAAGAATTCCCATAGACAGAAAAATCAACCATGAATACTTCCACAATACTCTCACAAAAGCCATGAAAAATAGCAGACATGCATCTTTGAAAAGTAGCAGGAGCATTACATAAACCAAAAGGCATACGCCTATAAGCATAAGTTCCATAGGGACAAGTAAAAGTGGTTTTCTCTTGATCTTTAGCTTTAACACAATTTGTGAAAACCCAGAATAACCATCAAGAAAGCAAAAATGAGTATTTTTAGATAACCTTTCTAGCATTTGATCAATAAATGGTAAAGGGTAATGATCTTTCTTAGTAACTTTATTAACTTTTCGATAATCAATGCACATTCTATACCCTACAACTACTCTTTGAGGTATGAGCTCATCATTATCATTAGGCACAACAGTCATTCCTCCTTTCTTAGGAACACAATGCACAGGACTAACCCATCTACTATCAACAATAGGATATATAATACCAGCTTCAAGAAGTCGTAATACCTCATTTCTTACCACATCCTTCATCTTGGGAATTAGACGACGCTGAGGTTCAACGACTGGCTTCGCATCATCTTCCATATTAATGGCATGTTGGCAAATAGAGGAGAAATCCCCTTCAAGTCATCAAGAGTATAGCCAATAGCACCTCGGTGTTTCTTCAATATTTGCAATAATCTTTCTTCTTCAAACTCCGTAAGCTTAGAACTAATAATAACAGGATATATTTTCTTATCATCAATATGAGCATATTTAAGATTATCAGGCAAAGGCTTTAAATCAAAAACAGGATCTTCCTTTGGTGGCGGTGTTGTACCCAAGTCTTCCACTGGTAAATCATGCTTGAGAATAGGTTGGCGAAGAAAAATCTCCTCAAGCTCATCTCTTTCTTTCCTAAAAACTTCACTCTCGCTATCCTCCAAATGTTGTCTGCAAAGGATTATTAGGAACAAGAACAATAGATGCACACTCTGCTCCATTTTAAAATCATTACTAGGCAAATCAGCTTTATAAGGAGTTTTGGTAAATTTAGAGAAGTTAAACTCATAAGACTCACCAGACAAATTTCGTCAAAATTTTCTCTTTCTTACAATCTATAATAGCTCCACAAGTATTTAGAAAAGGTCTACCAAAAATGATAGGACAATAATCACTAGCAGCAGAACCAAGTACCAAAAAGTCAACGAGGATATTTAATCTTACCACATAGAACTTCCACATCTCGAACAATACCAATTGGTGAAATAGTTTCTCTATTAGCTAGCTGAATAACCACATCAATATCTTCAAGTTCACAAGAATCAATTTCGTGCATAATCTCCGTGTAAAGCTCATAAGGAATAGCACTAACACTTGCACCAATATCGCATAAACCATAATAGCAATGATCACCAATTTTAACAGATAGCATAGGAACACTAGCTTGTTTGGGTTTATTAGGATGTGAAACAATATTAGAAGCATCTTCACAGAAAATAATATGACCATCCTCCACATTTTCAGTCACAAGATCTTTAACTATGGCAACAGAGAGTTCAACTTTTATTTGTTCTTCGAGTTCTCTAGGTTTCTTTTCACTTTTATGAACCGCACTATTTATAACGAGTACTCTTTCATTTTAGCAGGAAAAGGAGTTTTTTCAATATAAGCTTCGGGAATAACACGATCAGCGAGTTTCAACTACAACACATTTATTAATAGATGAATCAATTTTATCTTTATACGGTTCATGATACTTATCAAAATTCTTCTTAGGCAATTCATAATGAGAGGCAAAAGCTTTATAAAGGTTTGCAGCAACTTGAGAATCAAGACCATATGTAGCACTCATATTACGAAATGTATCGGTATCCATAAAAGCTTCAATGCATTTATAATCATAAATTATACCTGATTCTCTATCCTTGTCGTTCTCCCAACCTTCAGTATTTTCTTGGATCCGATCAAGAAGGTCTCTTTTAAACTCTTCTTTATTGCGCGTAAATGATCCAGAACAAGAAGTATCCAGCAAGGTCTTGTCTTGAAAAGAAAGTCTTGCATAGAAATTATCAATAATAACATTACCAGGAAGCTCATGAATGGGGCATTTGAGCATTAAAGACTTCAATCTCCCCAAGCTTGGGCAATACTCTCTCCATCATGAGGCCAGAAATTATATATGCGGTTCCGATCTTTGTGAATTTCACTTGGAGGATAAAATTTGGAATAAAATAAAGGCACAATGTCCTCTCAATCAAGAGAATCACCATTCTTCAGCAATTTATACCAATGCGCCGCTTTACCAGACAGCGATATAGAGAATAGCTTCTTCCTAACTTCATTCATAGCAATACCTGCACATTTGAATAACCCGCATAATTCATGCAAAAACAGTAAATGATCACCAGGATGGACAGTTCCATCCCCTTCATAGCGGTTATCCATAACATGTTCAATAATTTTCGTAGGTATTTTATATGGTATTACTTCCTCACCTGGCGCCTCATCCACTACCGTTGCAGTAGTAGTAGATTTCCCAAATAGAAATTGAAGAGAAGATCTCTCCATGATGACTTATAGCAGCAGTGCAGAAATAAAATCAGCACAAACAGGTAAAGGTTTTCCTTACCAATTCCACTTACCAATAGCGCTTCACTCCCCGGCAACGGCGCCAGAAAATAGTCTTGATGACCCACAAGTATAGGGGGTGTATCGTAGTACTTTCGATAAATAAGAGTGTCGAACCCAACGAGGAGCAGAAGGTGTTGACAAGCGGTTTCGATGAAGGATTCACTGTAAATGCTCACAGACAAGTATTCAGGGGGTTTTGATGTAGCAGATGAATAAAGTACAAGTAAGTAAAATGCGAGAGAAATAATTGCAGTGAGTGGCCCAATCCTTTTTAGCACAAAGGACAAGCCGGTTTGTTTACTTATAATGACCAAACGTTCTCGAGGACACACGGGATTTTAGTCTAGTGCTTTCGCTACATACGGCTGATTAATCTTCATTGTTTTGATAAGTGTTGTGTGGGTGAACCTATGCTAATGTACCGCCCTTCCTAGGACTAATACATACTTGTGATTATACCCCTTGCAAGCATCCGCAACTACAAAAAAGTAATTAAGATAAATCTAACCACAGCCTTAAACTCTGAGATCCTGCGATCCCTCCTGCATCGATATACCAACGGGGGTTTAGGTTTACGTCACTCCGGCAACCCCGCAATTGGCAAACGAGTACAAGATGCATTCCCCTAGGCCCATAAATGGTGAAGTGTCGTGTAGTCGACGTTCACACGACACCACTAGAAGAATAACACCACAACTTAAATATCATAACATTGAATATTACTCAACCATAATTCACTACTAGCATTTAGACTTCACCATGTCCTCAAGAACTAAACGAACTACTCACGAGACATCATATGGAACATGATCAGAGGTGATATGATGATGAATAACAATCTGAACATAGACCTTGGTTCAATGGTTTCACTCAATAGCATAAACAACAAGTAGAAATCAGATCCGGGAGAGTTTCCCCTATCAAACAATCAAGATCAAACCCAAATTGCTACAGTGGTGACGATGTCCAGCGGTGGAGATGGCGGTGATGATGGTGGAGATGATGGTGATGGTGATGGAGATGATGTCCAGCTCGATGGCGGTGACGATGGCGTCGATTTCCCCCTCCGGGAGGGAATTTCCCCGGCGGATTCCTGCCCGCCGGAGAGCTCTTTTTCTCTCGGTGTTCTCCGCCCCGCGAGGCGGCTGTAACCCTTCGTGAGGATTCCTCTGTGGCTTAGGTCTTCGGGACGAAGGGTTTCGCCAAGAAAAGGAGGCGAAAGAGGCCGAGGGGGCCCCACACCACATGGTGGCGCGGCCAGGCCATGGGCCGCGCCACCCTATGGTGTGGGCCCATCCTGGGTCCAACTGGCTCCCCCTTCTGGCTTCCTCCGTCATCTGGAAAAATAGGATTTTCTGTAAAACTTCCTTCCACAGTTGATCTTCCGAAATATTGCATCCTGACGGTGCTTTTTCCAGCAGAATCCTGGCTCCGGTGCTCGATCTCCAAATAATCATGAAACATGCAAAATAGATGAAATAACATAAGTATTGTGTCCCAATATGAAATATATCAATGAATAACAGCAAATTATGATATAAAATAGTGATGCAAATTGAACGTATCAAACCCCATGGGCAGCACCACCAGCGGGCATACCCTACCGGGTGTGGATCCACGAACACCACACAAGCAGAGCAAATGGGGGGGGGGGCGTGGAAGAGCCCTCTCGACCAGCACCCAGGAGGATCCAGCGCCCCTGCGCCGTCCTCCGAGCTGCAACTCCCCGCTCCATAGCTTCCAGGGCCAGATCCACGTAGCGCCGCCGACCGGAGGTCATCGAGCCGGTCGTCGAGATCTGGGCCGCCAAGGCGCCCGAGCTTCAGACCCCTACGAGCACCACCAGCACACGTAGCCGCCACGCCGGCGCCGAGCGACTACGCCGCCGCGCCCCACGACCAGCGTTGCGCCCCCGCCAACCGTAGCAGCCCGCGCCACCACCGCCGCGCGAGGGGGAGAAAAGGCCCCGCTGCCGCCGGCGCCCCTGGGGCTTTGCCCGGGCATCGCCCTCTGGCGGCGGCGAGGAGGAGGGACAGAGGTGGGGAGGGACTGGCGGCGGCTAGGGTTAGCTCCTGGCGCCGCCCGCGGGAGCGACACGCAGGAGCGAAGCGTTGTTGCATCTTGTTGTGCTTGATTTAACTCAATTTCAAATCAGGATGATGTGGACGACACGTGGACATGGGATCCACGGCTGGGATGGAAAATGCCATACAATTTTATAAGTAGCCCCTCCCGCACCTCGTCCAATAATTAAGGGCTGCATATATTTGCAAATCACGCCCTAGTTAAGCTTCATTCCTTGTATGCTTAAGGATGGAAAAAAGGCAAGGTGACGGAGAGCACGGGGAGGCGTTGTGAGACGGTGTTGGCGATTAGTTGACAGGGAAGACGACTAACTGTCCGAGGAGGGGAGAAGCCATCGCCCCGGTGGTCGTGGCGATGGAAGAAATAAATTTAGGGTTTTTTCACTGTTTGTAGAGTAGAGTGATGGGTACTTGACGGTTGTCTTCATAATTATATTGTACCATGGAGGCGTGATCTACAAATATGTGCGGCCGTCAATTATTGGACATGGTGCCAGAGGGGCTACCTATAAAATTGCATGGTATTTCCATCCTACCAGTGGATCCTATGTTCACGTGTCGTCCATTTGTATCCTGATTTCAGCGCTAAGGCTGGTTGAGGACCGAATTGAGTCAAAGCAACAACTTCATGGCAACGATTCTGCAGTTTAAGACTAGAAGGACTAAATCAAGTCAACATGATAAGTAGAGGCACTATAAATTAAGAACAAGCAAGTGTGCGTGTATTGGCGCTATCTCAGGGCTCTCCACGATAGCCCCGTGGAGCGCTTGCGCTGGGCGAAATTTTGGTACAGTACTTGATGTACTGCCTGGTCTGTACTGCACGACAACATGACACAATGCACTGCAACTGCGATCGAGGGAAAAATAGCGCGGGCGAAACTTTCCTATGTTTTGGTGGGCTCTCTATCTCTCAAAACCTATTTTCTCTCGTCCTACTCTTCCCAGTGGTGGAGGCTACTGAGAGTAACACAGAGCGGGCAGCCGACGGCGTAGGATTTTTGATGAGCGAAGTTCTCAGTCCTAGAGGAGAACACTATTATGAGGACGAAGAACTTCTAATTTGATAAACTGTATATGAAACTTCTTTGAAGTTGTTCTTGTATATGGTCACCCGAGACTGAATATTATATATTCCTCTTGAATTGTTCTTGTTTGAAATTTCAAACTTATTTAAAATTATATATTCATATGTATCAACGGGTAACGTGTATATAGTAGCGTAGAATATGTGTACTGAAACTTTTTTAAAATTAAAATAAAACACAAAATAAAATATAAAAGAAATGAAACACAACAACAAAAAGAAAGCAGATCTGGCCAACCGCGACTAAAGGTCCTTCGCCCCGACGAGCACCTGTCGCCCACGTGGATGGGCCTTTAGTCGCGGTTCGTAAGCAACCACGACTATAGGGAGGCTTTAGTCTCGCATAATTATTCCCGGTTGCGCAACCGGGAATAAAGCCCCTTTATTTCTACCAGTGAGCAAATCTACACACATATGTGCTGCAATTTTTTCGGCGATCAATTTACTAGTGTGCTACATTAATGCAAGATCCTGGCGTGCATATATTGGCCAACAATATGCAATAACCAAAGGCATATCATATTCTGTGCCAGCTTCTCTTCTTCCTCACGGCTTTTCTTGCAAGTGCATCATAATTTCTCAGCGCAAAGTTCAGAACAGAGCCAGATCTCGTCTCAGGTTCAGAAATCCTGTGTAAGTTTACGATGAGATTACATCAAACTTTCGGACACAAGAGGTATTTGTCTTTTTTTATTTTTTTTGAAAGAAAGGCAAAAGATTTTCCTTAATTCATTAAATAAGGAGAAGTCATAGAACAAAGTTTTAGAATTACAACTACAACGAGGCCAAAGCCTACTCTCCCCGCAATCAAAAGATCCAAATGTTTCGCACCGGCAACAACCCAAGTTCTAGCTTCCGACTTAATTCTATCGAAGATGATGGTTGGCATAGTGCTCTTGTTTTTGAAGGTTCTGTCATTCCAAATCTCCCAAGCGACAAACATAAGGAGTGAGGCCATAGCCTTCCTTCTTCCACCATGAGTAAGAACCATGGAAGTCCACCAATGTTCCACACTATCGAACTCATGTCAAGAGGCAGGGTCAAAGTCTTGGATGTGAAGCCAATACCTAATCATAGTCCAAATACGGATGGAGAGGCGGCATTTGAAGATAAGATGGGCCGCCGATTCGTCATGGCAATGGCAAAGGGGGCAAATCCTCCCATTAGGCCACCCGCGTCTCTCGAGGCGGTCCGCCGTGCAAACCCGGTTTTGTATGATAAGCCAAGAGAAAATCTTGCATTTTGGTGGTGCCCAAGCCTTCCAAACGACTATCTCCATGGAAGAGCGGATGGTACCGGCGAATTGTGCCTTGTAGGCCGACGAGCAAGAGTATGTCCCATTCGCGGTGAGCTTCCAAATAATAGAGTCCGGCACACCTTCTTGGAGAGCGATATGCGAGGTATGTCGCCAAAGCAAGGTAAACTCATGAAGGTTTTGGACCGATAGTCCCGCGGAAATGTCAAGATGGAGGATCCAAGCATCATTGTTGATAGACTTCCGCACGTTCCAAGTTTTCATCTTAGAGATAGCATAAATGGAAGGCGCAATGCACTTGGGGCATAGGCCATTGGCCCACGGATCATCCCAGAAGTTAGCCTTATTTCCATCACCAATGGTGACTTTGGTCAATGAGCAGAAAAGCTCCAAGTCCTCCTTGTTGCAAGGGTTCTCCATTCCAACCCAAGGCTTGTCCGGGGAAGTCCAAGCAAGCCATGGCCAACGGAGGCGTAGGGCCCTCGCAAATTTCTCCATATTAAAGATACCCAATCCGTCAAGGTAGGTAGGGCGGCAAACCGCATTCCAATTGACTTTACACTTTCCACCGGTGGCATTTTCGTTGCCCGCCCAAAAGAAGCTCCGGATTAGCTTAATGATAGCTTGAAGGGGCTCCACGGGAACCTCTATGGCCGTGAGAGGGTATATGGCTTGCGAGGAGAGAACCGATTTGACAAGCGCCATCCTCCCGGCAATGTTGAAATATCTTCCATGGAGAGGCGCGAGGCGTGCCGCCGATTTGTCTTCGATGTATTGGAAGTGCGATCTTTTGAGGCGCTTGACCGCAAGAGGGAGACCAAGGTATTTCATTGGAAAGGTTGTGATGGTAGCCGGAAGGTCGTGAAGGACATGCACAAGGTCCACCTCATTGCACCGGATGGGTGCCACAAGGCTCTTCTCAAAGTTGGTGAAGAGGTCGGTAACATTTCCAAAGTTGTTCAAAATATGCGCAAGGTTGGAAACCTCCGCAAGGTTCGGGGCCAAAAAAATGGCCGCATCATCGGCATAAAGAGATGTGCGGAACCTTGCCCCTCTTCCGGGAAGGCGGCTGAGGATGCCGCGGTCGTTGGCCACTTGGAGGATGCGTTGGAGAGGGTCAATCGCGATATCGAAAAGTAATGGGGAAAGCGGGTCTCCTTGCCGTAGACCGCGTCCATGCTTGATAGGATCCCCTGGAATGCCATTGAGGAGAACTCTCGAAGAAGCGGTGCAAAGAAGGGCCGTTAGCCAATCCCGGAAGCGCGGTGGAAATCCAAGGTGTTGAAGAAGATCAAGGATGTAGTCCCAACGAACATGGTCGAAAGCTTTTTTGTGTCAAGCTTGAAGAGGAGAGTCGCCTTTTTTCTTCGGTGAAGCCATCTCGCGTAGTTGCGAACAAACATGAAGTTGTCATGAATGCTCCTCGACTTGATGAAAGCACTTTGGGAGTGAGAAACAATGTCGTTCATGCGAGGGGCCAAGCGGCGGGAGAGGACTTTAGCCACAATCTTTGCAAAACCATGGATGAGGCTAATGGGTCTAAAGTCGGTAATTTCCTCGACCCCATCTTTCTTTGGAATAAGGACAATGCTGGCCGTGTTAAGCCAATGTAGGTTGTTGGTGTGGAGGTTGGAGAAGCGTTGCACAACCGCCATGAAGTCATGTTTAATAATATCCCAACAAGCCTTGAAGAATTTGCCATTGAACCCATCCGGCCCGGGAGCCTTATCAGAAGGCATGTCCCAAATGGCATCCTTCACCTTGTCCTCCGTAAAAGGATCATCCAAACCATCCAAGGTCGGCGTTGGGAGGTCGAAGGACTCCCAATTGAAGGAAAAAGTGCGAGGAGTTGGCCGACCATACGCCGAGGAGAAGTGATTTTGGGCGATAGATTGATTGTCATCATGGGAGGTAGCCCAACCGTTGTTACGCCTAAGCTTGACGATGAAGTTTTTTCTTCTCCGAGCATTCACCTTCCTATGGAAGAATTTCGTGTTTGCATCCCCATCTCTAAGGTTACAAAAGAAGGCATCAATCCTCGACATGGTGGGAGTATCTTGGCCATTAGTCCAAGTGAACTTGCGGTTTTGGAGATGAATCTCTTTGAGGTCACATGAGTTTAGAGCGTCCCGGAATCTATTGATTCTATTTCTATCAATGTTGTTGTTGTTCTTGTCGTGGGCACGACGGATATTTGTCGTTGTACTAGAGTTTGTACATGTTGCGTCCATAAGGTCAAAAGTATTTTGAATGCCAATTCTGTTTCAAGACCAGCCCTGAAAACTATAAAAAACTAAAAATCTGTCTCTCTAGTGCTTCTCTCTGAAATTTTCCATATGTGTCACTGCCTCATACGTACATTTCATGGTGTATCTGGGCGACCTGCAGGCAACGGCGAACTTCGTGCCGCGATCCTCAACGCGAACCTGCTGGACAGGGGCAGGGCGGCCAGCGCAGGGGATTCGAGCAGCGACCCCGTCTAGAGCAGCGGTGCCGGCGCACGGCGCCCCATTCCTGTTCGGCACCGCGTCCATGAACTCCACGGCGCCGCATGGCGATGACGCACGGCACGGCACGCACAAGGCTAGCGCCGCGACGGGCAACCAGAGGTAATGCGCATGCCACGGCCTCTTTGCCTCGTCAAGTTTTGTTCATCGCCGTCCCTACTCCCTCACAAAGAAGGTTATTAAATTAATTATTCATTTTTCTTAAATTATTTAAATAAATCGTCTGATTTGTTAACTTGTTAGATCTATCTATGTACGGTTGATTTATTATTTAGTTTGCTAGTAGGGTAATCTTGTAATTTAGATTTGGCTATCTGAATGTGATCTTTTTTAATTACTTCACATCTATAGATTATTTGTTAACTGAACTTGTATAATAGTGAACGTGTATAGTTTCGTATGATTGTGTTTGATCTACACATGCATTAGGCCGACTGCGTATTACACGTATTTAGAATATCACACTGAAACAAATTAAAACATCAAACATAATTTGAATGAGATGTCTAATCATAACTATTTTGACAGTACTCTTCATTGTGTCGAATTCCTCGACAGAATACTAATGTTCAATATGTTTTCAAAATTTGAAGTTTCTTTTAGTTGAAACTCCATGAAACAATTACCAAACTTTCCAAAAAAATTCTTTACTAGTGTTTGCTCCATATGGAAGGTATTAGTGGGCTTCAATGCTGTTTCATTATTTCATAAAGCATCCAAATGGTGGGGTTACATAGTGTTTTAAATTCCACTCCAATGTCAATGAAAAAACATTTGTGAAACACATGCCCAATGAGAAACATGTACGAAACCTATGTGAATCCTACAAGAAACCTCTATATGTGTTACCAAAATTTTGGAATTTCTCAAGAACGTGCAATATTCATGTGAAGTATAATTATGTTTTACTGAACGATGAATGTAAACAGTGA
This sequence comes from Lolium rigidum, assembly GCF_022539505.1. Taxonomy (NCBI): domain Eukaryota; kingdom Viridiplantae; phylum Streptophyta; class Magnoliopsida; order Poales; family Poaceae; genus Lolium; species Lolium rigidum. Next base: position 316,559,941 of record NC_061510.1, on the reverse strand, counting down.
AATTGTACTCGAACATTCACGATACTTGTATGGAATTTTTTGTGTTATGTAATATATAAGCCAAACTTGTTTACGATTTTTTTTTCTTTGAGGATTTGTTTGAAATCCAAGCTCAAAGAGAGGTGATATTGTTTTGAAACCGTTTTTATTGACATATAATATCATAATTGCATGTGTTTATGCAGACAAAGCACTCAAAATGTAAATTTTTGTATATGTGTCACACACTTTTGACGGTGTTGCTATAGATGCTATGTTCACTTGGATAGCTCGACTTCAAACGGGTTACATCATAATTCAACTTATGTTTGTGTAGTGTATGCCAAAGGCTAAGCCATGTGAAGAACATATAGAGAACACAAATGAATTTGTTGCAAGATGTTCCTTTCTAGTTCAACATACTTTCCCAACACCACTCAATCCGAGCAAGTACATCTGTGCCTATGTTTATATATTAATATCTTTCTCCTGCTCACTTGAGATCTCAATGGAAAAAATGGCTAAGCTTAGGAGTACTTGTAAATAAAGATATCAATATATAGTACACACACTATATCTTTTTTTTTGACCCTGACACAAACTATATCGATATAGTAGCATGCATAACTGGAGTAAAACTGCAAATGGAGATTGTTTAAAAGTGGGGAGAGTCTCATTCCTTTCAAAAATATATGGAGGGGAAGATGTGGTTGTTGAGAACAAGCGAATAATGATGTTGTATCACTAGTAGAAAAAGAGGCTTCCGTCCACCCCCATTAGTCCCGGAAATATTCGAACCGCGACTAAAGGGGCTTTAGTCGCGGTTCGGGAGGCGACCCGCGACTAATGCTCCATCCGAGACGAAAGGGTACCCCTTTAGTCGCGGTTGGTAACACCAACCAAACCTTTAGTCCCGGTTGGTGACACCAACCGCGACTAAAGGGTACCCCTTTAGTCCCGGTTGGTGTCCCCAACCGGGACTAATGGTTTTTCCCGGTTGGTACCCCGTGGATCGCCTTTTTTTGGTTTGTAAAATACAAAAGAAAATGATAGAAAATTCAAAACAAATTTGTTTTCAGATTCTTGTATGTTATGCAACCTACTATTCGGAGAAATTAAGAAATTCGAATTTTCACTTTTTTTGCAAAAAAAGTTTTAAAAATGGTAAAACCGCAATAACTTTTGCATACGACGTCGGAAAAAAACGTATAATATATCGAGAGTGGATTTTGTACACCCACGCATGGGTGTGGGTGTTTCCGTCACCGTTCATTGTGCTTTAAGATTCGGATAAAAAGAGGAGAGAGAAAGGAATCTTTCTCTCTTCCATGGTGGGCACGAATCTCGAGGAATAAATGAACGGTGATAGAAACACCCACACCCATGCGTGGGTGTACAAAAGTATTTCCGATAATATATCAAAAAAATCCTGGGAAAAAGTTACATCCGAGTTCACCTGGGTTTACCCGGTTAGCCAATTTTTAGATTCTCAAAATTCCAAATGAAAATACGAAAGCAGGAAGATTTTAGTTTTTGCTATAAATTACGGATTTTATATTTTAAAAAAATTTCAAAAATTTTACCCAATTTTTAGATTTTCAAATTTTTAGGTTTTAGGTTTGGCAAAAAAAATATTTAAAAAATTAAAAAAATTAAAAATAATAAAAATTAAAAAGTTAATGTTTATTTATTTATTCGCGATTATTATTACATCATTATTTTTGTTTATGAAAAAATATTTGAAATTCAAACAATAAAAAAATGTGACATCGACCAACATGTTAATAGGATTGATATGATACTAGTATCAGATACATGCGCGCGTAGCACTTGGATGCGGGACGGAATGGAACTCGGAAGTTAAGCGTGCTAGAGGTGGAGTAGTGGAAGGATGGGTGACCGAGCGGGAAGTTTGACCACGAGTAAGTAATTTGACTAGAGATAAGTGTAGTTAGAGATAGAGACTAACCTATGCAAATAACTGAAATAATAGAAATTTTGAAAAAAAATAGAAAAAAACAGAGTGAAAAACAATTAGAAACCCAAATGAATTAATTTTTTTTTAACGAAATAGCCTTTAGTCCCGGTTGGGGACACAAACCGGGACTAAATGTCCTTCGCCCAGGCGCACGCTAGCCGCCCACGTGGACGGACCTTTAGTCGCGGTTCGTAAGTAACCGTGACTAACACCGAGGGGGGGGTTTAGTCGCGACCCTTTAGTCCCGGTTGCACAACCGGGACTAAAGCCCGTTGTGAACCGGAAATAAAGGCCCTTTTTCTACTAGTGTATATGGTAGATGGAAGTGCTCGATCGGGTCATTTTATCATAGAGATACGAAGAAATTGGTAAGTTGTGTGTCCTTCGAAAGAAAAATTTATTTGTGTATCCTGTGCGGGGTCGTGTGTGCGAGAGAGAGCAACTAACCAATACAATATTTTATACAAAGTAGTCGCGACGGCCTCTTCCATAATTTATACTAATACAAATTTTTTTTCTTTGCCGGGAACTTCATAACTAAGATTGCTCCATTTGCCACACACTTTATTGACATATAATAGCACAATTGAATGTGTTTATGCAGACTAAGCACACAAAATGTAAATTTTTGTATGTGTCACACACTTTTGACGGTGTTGCTATAGATGCTATGTTCACTTGGATAGCTCGACTTCAAACGGGTTACATCATAATTCAACTTATGTTTGTGTAGTGTATGCCAAAGGCTAAGCCATGTGAAGAACATATAGAGAACACAAATGAATTTGTTGCAAGATGTTCCTTTCTAGTTCAACATACTTTCCCAACACCACTCAATCCGAGCAAGTACATCTGTGCCTATGTTTATATACTAATATCTTTCTCATGCTCACTTTCAAAAATATATGGAGGGGAAGATGTGGTTGTTGAGAACAAGTGAATAATGATGTTGTATGTGGTAGATGGAAGTGCACGATCGGGTCAATTTATCATAGAGATACGAAGAAATTGGTAAGTTGTGTGTCCTTCGAAAGAAAAATTCAGTTGTGTATCCTGTGCGGGGTCGTGTGTGCGAGAGAGAGCAACTAACCAATACAATATTTTATACAAAGTAGTCGCGACGGCCTCTTCCATAATTTATACCAATACAATATCTTTTTTTTTTTGCCGGGAACTTCATAACGAAGATTGCTCCATTTGCCCATAGTTCATGGCAGGTTTTTTCTAGGGAAATTCATAGAGCTTCAAACAGAGTTGATGTGTAACAGTCGAGACTACATGATAGTCAACATCAAATTAATATGAGCACTAAGGCAGATGTACGAGGTGGAGGAAGCTCGATCGAGCCTGGAGAACGAAATGGGTAAATTGGAAAATGAAGAAGACTTCCACCAGGTTATGGCGAAAATTAAACTGTGAGAAGACGCCAGCACGTACATACGGTCGCCAGCGACAAGTGCCCTCCACGAAAAAAACATGGTAATATATTTCCACGAGCTGTGCAGACTCGGCTACAGAATTAGCAAAGCCAGAGCCTCGTTGCCAGATCATTAGTTAGTAGTTACACGTTGACGGGATCTACAGGCTAACACGAGGCGCCCGTTTAATCACGGTCGAAAAGTTTCTCACGCGAGGCTCGTTTCCCTTGCCTTCCTGTCCAGATAAAGCCACCGAGCTGAAAACGTCCTCCGCGAGAAAGTTAAACTGTTCCTAGCTATGCTGGCCTGGTCACCGAGCTAGCTGTTCCAATCCAATCCCGAAGGGGAGAGACGCGCGTGGGAAAGCTATTCAATGGAGGCCGGCGGCGGAGGAGGAAGCTGCGCGGGCGTCGTCGCCGTTGCGGCGGTGTCGGCCGCGGTCACGCTCGCCACGGTGCGCCTCTTCCACGGCCTAGAGTCGGATTTCAGGAGGAAGATTCAGCTCCAGCGCCGTACGTGCTCACCGCGTAACTTAAATTTGCAGCTTGCTCTGTATGATCTTTACATGGATGTATTTGGTCGTTTAATTCAGGTAGCAACAAGCCCGGTGGCGCGAGGGAGGCGACGGCCAAGAAGAAGGTGCGGTTCGCGGACGACGTGATGGAGCCGTCGTCAGGCAACAAAGAGTACCGGAGAAAAAGGCAGCGATTCCCGTTGCTAGCTGGCCAGGCGTAGCTAGGGCTAGCTGGCCGGTGTGGTTCTCCATCCACCAGCCTACGAATAAGTTTTTGTTGTTGTTGTTGTTTTCTTTCGTTTTTCATATTTGATCTGTACCGAGTTATGGAAGTAGTTGCACATGTAAGGGTATCTTCAAGAGCATTGCTATATTTGACTTGAATTGGTAACACTGAAAATATAGCAATTTAATTTTAAATTGTCGATCCCCCAATCAAAATAATTAGCAACACCGCTCGCATCTACCGGCGACTAGATGGGGAGGTGCGCCATTCAATTCAGACCGGAGGAGGCCAACACGAGCGATTCCGGCTGCGGAGGAGCTCCGCCGCGCATCCTGGTGCTCCTTCCCAACCTAGGCAGGTCCTCCCGCTCCCCCTCGCAACCCAACATTGTCGGATCTCGGCCGCATCAGGCACCACCGCCTCGAGGGTGTGCGGCCCCGCACCACCCATGCCTTGGGCAGTCATCTGACGTGGGCAAGTGGCATGTGTGGGTGGCTGACGTGCGTGGACGGTGTGTGGGCAACCGACATGAGGCGAACATGGGCAAGTGGCGTGTGTGGGTGGCCGACGTGCGTGGAGGGTGGGTGGGCGGGCGACGGGAGGCAGGCATGGGCAAACTGGCATGCATGAGAGGAAGATGAAGGAAAGAGTGAAAAAAAAGAAAGAAAAAAAGTATAACCCAGTGACATATGGGTCCCATGTGCCCGTTGACAATTTTGGATTACTATTATAGGAGTGATACCAAAGCAAAATTTGGCTGGAATTGTCTTCTCTCCCCTTCCTATAGCAAAATTTTAGCAATGCTATTGGTGATGCTCTGACTGCTCGTGTACTAGTACTTCAACTAATACTTCAAGTTATTAGGTGCTCAAGATATATCTGATCATACCCAATCGAGCTATCCGCCCGGTTCCAAATTTCTTGAATTCTAGGTTTTTCTTCTAGAGTCAAACATATATAAGTTTATCTTTTTTCGATAAAAGATGCTTTATTATTTTGATAAGCAATTACATCCAGCCTCTGCATAATCAGGATGCACACAACCGTTCATATGTCTCAAGTCAAAGGTCGGAAAAAAATAAAACTAGGCGAAATACATATCGAAGCGATGAATCATGTGATGTGTAAGGTGTGGGTGGGACTTCAATCCGTAGACTATGTTGCCACCCATGTGGGGAAATAGTATCCCTCGCTGTAGCCTCCAACCGTGTACAGCCGTAAACAGGTCTCGGTTCTCCACTCGCTGCAGAGGTAACCACAAACAGAGAATACATGTACATCTGTAGATAACCTGCAAAAAGGAGCAATTTTTATCATTAAAAATCTTGTCATTTCTACTTAGCCAAAGCGCCTAGATAACTGCTAGTGCCCCACCCTAAGAAGCAACTTGAACCTTGAATCGATACCATGAAGCCAATTGCCAAAGACATTGGCGACACTAGTCGGAGAATACATGCTAGACGCTACTTGGATGACTGACCATATAGATCTCGCAAATTGGCACTGGAAAAACAGGAGTTTAATAGTTTCGTCATGTTGACAGAAAACACAACGTGTACTTCCATGCCAATTCCGCTTAACAAGATTGTCTTTGGTGAGGATAACTCCTCGACGAAGATACCATCCAAAAAATTTATTTTTAATGGTATTTTCATCCTCCAAATTTTCTTATTATTATCAACTGGTATGTCAGAATGAAGGATCGCACTGTACAATGATTTCACCGAGAAAGTGCCATCTACATGAAGATTTCATCTAAATTCGTCCGGTTCAGTCGATAGTTGTATATCTCCTAGCCAGTGAATTAGGAAATTCCATGCCAATAGCCTTTACCCAAGCAAGACCCGTCTGAACGTCACATTCGGGGGTGAGGTAGCCATTACCGTGGCAATGGTATCACCTTTGTGATAAACAATACTATACAAGGCAGGATACTGTTCACTTAAGGGTGCATTGTCTAACCAAATGTCTTCCCAGAACCGTATCCGTGCTCCATTCTTGATCGAGAAACTACCATGGCAAAAAAAGACAATTTTTGTCGCCATGAGACCAGCCCAGAAATGCGAATCCACAGGTTTCCAAACCACTTGGGATAACGTCTTTGAGCTGATATATTTTCTCAGAAGAATACTTTACCAAATCTCATCCTCGGTAAGAAGCTTAAACAAACATTTACCTAGCAGGGCTGAATTCTTGACTTCCAGGTCATGAACTCCAAGCCCACCTTGATCTTTGAGACTACAAACTATACTACATTTAACCAGTCGATATTTCTTTTTCTCGCTGTCCCCTTACCAAAAGAATCTGGATCGATAATAATCGAGTTTATACAGAATTCCTTTTGGTACTAGGAAGAAGGATAACATGTACAGTACCATATTTGTCAGTACCGAATTAATGAGTAACAATCTTCCCCCGGGGACAACAATTTACCCTTCCAACTACTAAGGCGTTTTTGTAATCTTCTTCCACTATTTTCCATTTGACGATTGTGAGTCTCCGATAATGAATCGGATTACCAAAATATCGAATAGGAAATTGGCCTTGCCCGCAACCAAACGACTCTGCATACAGAGTCGTATCGTTTTGGGCATCACCGAAACAAAACAATTCACCTTTATGGAAATTAACTTATAATCCCGACAACTGCTTGAAAGCCGCCAAAATTAATTTCAGATTGCGAGCTTTTTCGAGATCGTGATCCATAAATAGAATTGTATCATTGGCATATTGGAGGATAGATAAACCACCATCAACCAGATGTGGTATCACACCTTCAATCTGACCATCAGCCTTGGCCCGCTCTATCAGGATAGACAACATATCCGCTACAATGTTAAACAACATTGGTGATAACGGATCCCCTTGGCGTAACCCTTTTCGTGTTTGGAAATAGTGTCCGGTATCATCATTAACCCGGATTGCCACACTTCCTCCATACACAAAATCATTTATTAGAGCACGCCACTCTGGAGAAAAACCTTTCATCCTTTGAGTCTGCTGTAGGAAAGACCACTTGACATTATCATACGCCTTTTTAAAATCTAATTTTAAAATAACCCCATGTAATTTCTTAGTATGCATCTCATGTACCGTCTCATGCAAAACCGCAACTCTATCTAGGATATTCCTTCCTTGCATGAAAGCGGTCTGTGAAGGCTGGACAACATGATCCGCAACCGTATTAAGTCTAATGGTGGCCACTTTCGTGAAAATCTTGAAACTAACGTTTAAAAGGCAAATAGGTCTATATTGTTGAATCCTTTCTGCCTCGTTAACTTTCGGTAACAAAATTACTTCACCAAAATTTAGACGAAATAATTCTAGTTGTCCTATGTGCATAGTACTGAACAAATCTAGAAGGTCCGATTTAATAATATCCCAGAATGTTTGATAAAACTCCACTGGAAAACCACCCGGATCCGGTGCTTTGTTGCATTCCATTTGGAAAATTGCCTTCTGAACCTCTTCCTCAGAATAAGATGCGGTCAGTAGGCCATTTATTCCATAGATACTTGGGGTATGTCATCCGTTAAGTCCTCGTTTAAGGAAAAAGAACTTTCCTCCGGAGGCCCAAACAAAGCTTTGTAATAATTTGTAATGTAGGATTTGAGTTGCTCATGGCCTTCAATCAACCCTTCATCTTGTATCAGAGAGTGAATACGTTTTGTGTGATGTCTCCCATTGACAAGGTATTAACTTGTCCATGCCTACAAGTTGTAGACTAGGGTTTCGTTGGATGTAGAGGGCAAGTAGATCTCGAAGGTTTCAGCCGAAAAATACTCGACGATGTAAAAGCTAGGGTTTGTGAAACAATGATTCGATCCCTTCTTTGTCCCTCGACTCCCCCTTATATAGGAGGTGGAGCCGAGGGATTCGTGACACACAAGTTTACAGAGTCCGGGAGGGTTTCTAACCCGTCCCGCAAGATTACAAACAATGCTTCCTATTACAACTCTAGCTTTCCTTAATAGTATCTTGGGCTTCTGAATCTCTTTATCCTTCGGGTCGTGGGCCTTCATTAAACCCCAGGTACCATCTACGGCAGGCCCATTGGCGATGCCTATGTCAGTAGCCCCCGAGATTTTGCTTGAATCGCAGAGTCAGGGAAAATCTCCACCTTTATATTTATTCAATAACTCTGAACTTTACCACATATCTTTGCATACGAATTTCTATATTGTACATAGATAATGGTAGTTGGGGCTAGTTCATCTGACGGATCAGGTACTAGTTAACTGCTCTAGTGGCAATCCGCAAAAACCTACTTCAAGATCACGTCCATGGACATGATCTCGGGATACTGGTGTAAACTTCGACAGGTGCCGCTTAAGGTCTTACCATTCTGTCGAGTCCCAGTCATATTTATCGGGTACCTAACGCGTCCGTTAGGATTTTTCTTACTATCTGTTGATACGGAAAAAAGCAGCAAACCGACGTCAGAGACGGCGCCACAACACACAGAACGGATCTGGGGTCTTACCTTCGCAAAGTTTTGCGGCATTCAGAAATTGTTCGCAACTTTGGCGTTCTGAGTATATATTGTCGAGTGCTTTTTCGGCTGTTGGAATAGCACATTTTATTGAGTCAGCGGATGACTTATATTGCTCTCCCGATGGGAGTATATGTAGAGTTATTTGTTTAACTCGAAATATACTTACTTCTTCTTTCTGTCTCTCCTCTCTTTTTTCCTTCTCTTTTTTTTTTATAATTTCATCGGGCACGCGAACAGCGTTCCCGATGGGAGTAGCCCCCGAGGCTACAGCCAAGGACTTGTGCTTGGGTGTAGGCTCCACGCCTTAGGTCGCTATATTTTTCACCTATCGTATAGTTTTTCAAATCTCTCGGGTGCGCGAACAGCGCTCCCGATGGGAGTAGCCCCCGAGGCTATGAGCAAATACTTGTATTTGATCATAGACTCTCGCCATTTCTATTTTGTCTTTCCCAAAATTTTCATTTTTCCAAAGTAGCCCCCGAGCATTTGGGCAAAAACTTGTATTTGATCAAAGGCTCTCGAAATAATCAACAATCCTCTGCTGTCGCCATTTTTACGAACTTTCGTAGCCGAGATTTTCTCTTGCCAAGGTGACATCATTGCTGACAATAGCCATAATCACTTTATCGGGAAAACACGAGAACTTCTCTCTCACTGTCTTGCGGGCCCAAATTACGCATCGTATTGACACGTCGTGCAAGTGGGGGACACACGTCCTCCGCTTTTCCTGGTGCACGTACTGTAGCTCCTGTGCTTTCTCGTCTGTATGAAATTACTTTTTACCCCTTGTCCACGTGTACACCATCTGTCCCACAATCTCTCAATCCAATGTCGCGTCGATTTACCGCACCTCTATATAAAGGCATCGTCTTCCTCCTCTAGTCCTTTCACTCGCGCCGCACCTCTGCTTCTCCTCTGCAAAATCCTTCATTGCTCCCATTACCTCAAACGCTCAACTACACTTCACACTTTGCTCCGGTGCCATTGTTGATGCCTCCGCGCAGACTCACCAGGCAGAACACACCCGAGTCTAAGATGGCGACCGAAGATCTGGGGAATTTGGAGTGGTAGAGATCCAAAATCTCCCCTCAGGACATCAACCTACTGAAGAAACTGGGGATCAGCAAGAAGGAAGGCGCGCTTCGCTTCCCCAGCGAAGAAAGCTACCCAATCCCTCCAATGGAGTATCGGGTCAGTTTTGTCGATCACCTCATCCGTGGTCTGTCCCCCCCCCCCCCATTCACAATTTCTTACGGGGGTTGCTTTTTATGTACGGACTGCAACTGCATCACCTTACTCCCAACTCCATCCTCCATATCTCAATCTTTATCACGCTTTGCGAAGCTTTCCTTGGAGTCCAGCCTAACTGGGCTCTATGGAAACGCATTTTCCTCTGTCGCCGTAATGGCTCTCCCAATGTTTCCTACAACATTGGCGGCGGCGTCATCTGCGTCCGCCCTGACGTCGAGTACTTTGACGTCAAATTACCTGACTCGGTACAAGGGTGGCGCAAAAAGTGGTTGTACATTCATGAGGAGAATCATGGCTTTGTTGAAGACAACATCCCTCCTTTTGATGGTACCGAGAAAATCTGTCGCCGTCGTTCCTGGGATGCAGAGGCTACCGACGAAGAAAAAGTAGCGACAGAAGCCTTGATGACACGCATCCACCAACTCCAAAATACCCGAGGACAAGAACTGTCGGGTATCCAAATCACGGCATATTTCCTTAGGATTAGAGTGCAGCCTCTGCAAGCTCGCAAAAATCCCCTCTGGAAGTATGCTGGCGACAAAGATGCGGATCGCTTGTCGGTGGATTTGTCGGTCAAGGATTTAGAAAAACTTGTCCGAAAAATCTCCTCCCTCGACAAAAAAGATCCTGTCTCCTCGTCTTGTCGCGTAAAGCCATATAGCGCCACCAACGCGCTCCCTGAGGTAATTTTTGTATGAGCTATTTTTCTCGAGTACGAATTTTTGTTGACATCCTTTGCCTAACTTTTTTTTATCGACATTCTTCTTTTTGTAGAACCATCCAGATCTTGTTTCTCTTCCTCCCTTTCCTGAAGGTGGAGAGGTTGAAGAACGGGCCGTTGTCACCGACGACAACCAGGGTACTTCTCGCCCTGAGAGTGAAGCCGCGGGTTCTCGAAGATCCGCGGTATCCTCTGAAAAGGAAGTTGACTCCGAGGCTACCGGATCAGCGCAGTCTCCTCCCCCAGCTGTTTCTCCTAAGAACAAGAGAAAGAGGGAGGAAACTGTCGACTCCGGCCCTTCCAAGACCGGCATACCTCCTGCCGAAGAGGTTGCTCCTACTGAAAAAAGGACAACTTTCGACCCTTACACCGATGCTCTTATCAGCTCGTAAGTTCTTGTCGCTGTTTTTTGTTTGCCATTGATTGTTTCGACTATATTTTCTTACTGTCTTGTCGCCTTTTTGTAGTGATGATGACGATGAAATTCAACCTATTGACGCGACTGCTCGAACGAGTACGTCTCGTACTTTAGTTGTTTCTGAAGCTCATGGGGATGAAACTTCGCCTCCTCAACGAGATGAAGAGCATCCCACTCCGATTGCCAGCCCCCGAGCCTCTTCGCCAAAGAGAGCTAGGGTAGAAGCATCCAAGGAACCTCTCCTGCTGGCTGGTAGTTCCACGACTCCGTCATTGGATGATGTAAGTTTTTCTCTATTCTTTTTCCGAACATTTCAACATTTGTCGACTCCCCTTTGTTTCTTGCATAAGTTCTGTCGAACTTTTCCTTCCTATATTGACTTTTCTTTTTTCTTTTGTTTTTTCTTCAGCCTGTGATGAAGGAATTTATTCGCCTCGGTACCCAATGCGTCGGGTACCGTGATCATGCGAATAAACTTGAAGGTACTATTTTTCCTTGCCCTCTCTGCTATTTTTACTCCTTTATTGTTTTGTCGTGACATTTACCGTTGTTTATTTTTTCCAGAAACTCTTGCCGAAGCTCTCAAACGCGCTGACGCTCTCGCTGTTAAGTTAGAGCAAAGCGAGGCAGCTCGCAAGAAAGCTGAAGCTGATGCCGCCGCCGTCGAAGACCTTCGAAAAAGGCTTCATGAAGCGGAAACTGCCTTAAGCGACAACATATCCGAGCAAACTGTTCGTGAAGCTGAAATCCTCAGTCGCTTGCAATCGCAAAGTCGACGTTTTGTCAGTAAGTCCTTAATCTTTTGGTACTTCTTCGGGTTGCCTAATTTATCCTTGCGCAATTTCATGCAGAGGAAGCACGCGAAGGCCTTGCTGATGCCAGAGCAGGTCTGTCGCGTCTTTTCTCTTATTTCTTCCCGGAGACACAGGAGCCCAAGATTTTCACAAAACTTGCCAAGCACTTCAACTCTCAAGAAGATCTTGGGCTCAAACTTTGCCAAGAAGGTTTGAAAGTTGGCGTCAAGGGCACTATCGCGTTGGTCGCTGACAGCCAACAAGATGTCGACTGGACGAAAGTTGGCGACACAATGACAATGGAAACGAAGAGGTGGCAATCCTTGATCAAGGCTGCCAGGCCTACTGCGAAGAAAATCCTTGCCTACCTCGGATGCAAGCCAACTCCTGCTCCCAGCTCATCCAAGCCGGAGATCAAGTAGACCACCCTGTCTTTCCTTCTTTTTTCTTTTTCTTTCTTCCTTTTGATGTCTGTCGCCAAAGTAGCTTTTGGCGACACTTATCCCACTAGCTCGTTAGGGTGTCCTCCATTGTAATGCCTTGTAAATATTCTGAAAATCAATGGAATTCTATTTTGCTTGATGATTGATGTCGAACCTTTTTGTTTTCAGTTGATATTTGATAACTACACTTCAACTCCTCGTCCCTCCAATATTTTTCCTACTTCCTCTCACTCGAAGAAAACACCTGTCGATGATGATTTTACTGGAGATTCCGCGGGTAAAGAATCCACTCAAGATTTGAAAGATCTTCGCCAGCCGTTGCAAAGCACTTGTGAATAGTGAATTTGGTGAAGATTCCTCGAGTAAGAGTTTATCGCCAGACTTGGAAGAACTTCGTCAACAACTTCAGTATGTGAAGAAGCAAACACTTATGATGATGGAGCAATCCCGAACATCCGAAAAAGAGAAAGTTGCAATTCAACAAGCTCAAGAAGCCATAGCTGCCAAGGAAGCCGCTGTTTCTGAAGCTGAAAAGGCAACCACTCGAGAGAATTTTATGCTCGAATTGATGAATGAAGCAAGTGTGGATATGTCAGGTATGCTTTTTCAAATCAAAACTTCTTCTATCTTCCTGCTATATCCTTTTTTGAGATTCTTGTGCCATCGCCAAACAGGTTCCTTTCTCGATGCTGCTGCTGAAGACGAAAGGGTAAACGCAAGGACAAATCTTCTCGTTAATCTTTATCTTGACCATGGTTCTCTGTTCTGGGCCACCCCAGAGCGGACCCGACAAATTGTCAGGTTTCAAGACCGCGCCTGTCAGGTTCGCGAATTCCTTGATTTCTGCACTAGAACATTGTCCCTGGTTTACAAGACGATGTTTCCTCGGAACGAGGCGCCCGACACTCTTCTTGGTTTAATGGAAAAATTTCGGGATGCTCCTCAAATCCATGGGTTTGTTCGGGCCCAACTATCTGCCGGCGCCAGGTTTGCTATGATGATGATCAAAATCTGCTATCCCAACTTTGACATGAGTCAAATTGTGACTAAGTGCCTGGCCAAGATGGCGAAAAGGAAAAGAGATGTTGGCAAAATTGGTGAACATGTGACCCCTGTAGCAGAAGATATGATGGATGAACTTCTTCGGATGGACGCTGAGTTCTTCGTGAAGGGAAGCTATGCTGAACACAGTACTTGTACTGTAAATACTGGACGGATGACCATAGATAATATACTGAGCCGCAATTGACTTTCTTTTTCTTTTAGCTCGTTGAATTTTTCTCAAGAATTGCATCTTGTATGCTGTGAACATATTCTATATTGTAGAGTGAGTAGATGTTTCTATTTTCCTCATCAAGCCCCCGAGTGTTTCGGTGGTAAATTTCTCTGCTGTATATGCGAGGTTTTAAACCAAGGCAACTAAATTATATTGAATATACTATTTTTGCGGGTACGAGCCCCCGGGTCTTGTTGTTGATCGCTATTTTTGTATCTTTGTTTATTTTGCAAGGTGTTTTTGCACCAAGGCGAAAATATTTTCAGAAATATATATTGTAAATCTTGAGCACAAGCCCCCGAGCCTGTTGAAGAAAAATATATATCTCGACTATCTTTATTATATTGCAGCACCGCGAGCCCGCCTCATCAAAAACCTTTTCCGGCCCCACTCGGTGCCCCGAAAAAGGAAAAGAGTGCATCTGAAAACTCGCGGGCGTTTCAGTACATTGTATTTTTACAAGGAGGACTATATTTCGACACTAAGCGTAAAAACTCCTTAGTTGTGCCACGTTCCAGGGGTTTTTCTCGGGAACCCCTGACTTCTTATCCTTGATCCTGTATGCTCCTCCTTCGATGACTTCCGTGACGATGTAAGGACCAAGCCATGGTGACTCGAGTTTTTCAGTACTCTGTTGATTAAGTCGTAGAACTAGATCTCCCACCTGAAAGGACATTGGTCTCAAACATCGACTATGATAGTTTTTCAAGTCTTGCTGATACTTGGTGACCCGTGACAGTACTTCGTCTCTGGCCTCATCCAATGCATCGACATCGTCTTCCAATGCCTGTTGCGGTCAAAAACCCACCGGCGAGTATCGACGGGCAACACAGTAGAGCCGGGAGGCTCCCAGGAATGCGGCTGACCCTGGTCCCTCGGGCGACGGCCCGCAATGCCTTCTGGTACACGCGTCCTGGTGATTACGAGGGCGTTGATAACCCACAAGTATAGGGGATCGCATGTAGCATTTTCGATAAGTAAGAGTGTCGAACCCAACGAGGAGCTAAAGGTAGGATAAACATTCTCTCAAGTTCTATCAACCACTGATACAACTGTACGCACACTAAGCGTTTGCAATATCTAGGAAATAAAACTAGAGCGATAACGGGTATGAGAGGTGACTTTGCGGAACAATAAAATACACAAAATAAATGTTAATGCTGCAGCAATAAAACAAACTAAACTAACAGTACCATGAGTGTGGAAAGACGGTGGTAATAGTGGTGGCTTTGTCCAAGATCAATTAGTGAAGACATTTAGTTCATTGTCTTTGATGTAGTTTTCAATGTGGGAGAGGCTAAATATACAAGTGCTCCATTACTTGGGATTACAAGTACTATATGATTGGATTGTTAGCAAACATCCGTAAATACTAACAATGCATTAAGGTTTCCCCAACCATAGCATTAAGTTTATGGTCCTCTTACTCTCATACATGCAACTAACCGGTTTGAGCCCTCAGGTTTCTGTCACTCCGGCAGGACTACCCCCTTCCTTTGCACATACTACTAACCCTATGGTGTTGATCCATGCGCGCACAAGTATAATGGACATCAAAGGACAGTACCATATCAACATACAACTCTAATAAACCATAGACATTCAACAAAGCAATCAAAAGACAAATATACTACATAAACATGACATAAATCATAGGATAAATATTATAGCATCAAACACCATGTTACATAGGACGGTACAGAGGTTTGTGGGAGGATGAACCACTGAATACAAGGAGGAGATGGTGATGGAGATGGCGGTGAAGACGTTGGAGAGGGGCAGCGCGGCGGCGCAGGGCGGCGGCGGCGCCGGCGGCGCGGGGAACTCCTTTCCCCGCCGCCGGCAAGCTTGGGGAGCGCCGCCCCTTAGCCTCCCTCCTTCATGGCTTCTTGGGAGCCCTCCCCCATGGAGATGAGATCCATGGGGGAGGCAAAAATGTGGCTTTGGTGGCTGGAAATTCGTGGGTGGAGGTGTCCTCCACGAGTTAGGGTTTCCTCCTTTATATAGACTCTCGGATTTCCGTCATCCCATCTAGGGCTTTAGTAAAACGGGTCCATAGGACGCATACAGACTTCGATTGGGCCGAATTTTAACTCTAGAACGTTCAGCAGAAAATTATCTACAACTTCCTCTTCAGGCCCAACTCCGTTGGAGGTCATCTTCGATGGTTAAACAGACAATCTCCGAAAACAGTTCTGGGATAGATTTCAGCAAAGTTCCAATTCGACTCCAACAAGGTTTCCTCTTATATTCTTGATAATTCCTACACATCAAAGTGTAAAACAAGAACATTGTGCACTTTTGCAACTATTAATAGGTTAGTCCAAATAAATCATAAACTTAATATAAAAACAAATGCCAAAGGCATAATATTAGCATGAAACAATCAAAAATTATAGATACGTTTGCGACGTATCAACATCCCCAAGCTTAACTCCTGCTCGTCCTCGAGTAGGTAAGTGATAAAAAGAATAATTTTTGAGGTGACATGCACCTTCAAAGTTCAAAGGATGACTAGATACAAATAATTTAAGAACAAGTAATAACACATTCATGATTCAATCAATAATAATTTTGGGACCATGCACATCGAACTAAGAATGACAACTATGCTCTCATAAGACGGTGCATATAACTTAGAAGATGAAGACTCAACACAAAATTAAAAGAATGGCCCTTCGCAGAGGGAAGCAGAGATTAAACATGTGCTAGAGCTTTTTATTTTGAAAACATAGAGATATAAAATTTTAAGAGAGGCAATTGTGTTAACGGTAGCAATAAGTAATATAGGTTATGTATAAAACTTCATATAAGTTGCAAGCCTCATGCATCGAATACTAATAGTGCCCGCACCTTGTCCTAATTAGCTCGGATTTCCATGGATTATCATCGCATTACATATGTTTCAACCAAGTTTCACAAAGGGGTACCTCCATGCCACCTGTACAAAGGTCTAAGGAGAAAGTTCGCATTGGATTTCTCGCTTTTGATTATTCTCAACTTAGACATCCATACCGGGACAACATGGACAACAGACAAATGGACTCCTCTTTAAACTTAAAGCTTTTGGCAACATAAATTTCTCATAAGAGATTTTTGAGGTTTTAATGTCCATGCTGAAACTTCCACCATGTAAACATGGCTTTGGTTAGCGGCCCAATGTTCTTCTCAAACAATATGCATACTCTAACCTTTTATCATGGTTATCTCCTTTACTTCAGACAAGACGGACATGCATAGTAACTCACATGATATTTATCAAAAATATGATGATGGTGTCCCCATGTTAGCATGGTTGCCACACAACAAGCAACTTATAAGAACTAAGATACATAAGTGACATATTCCTCACCACAATATTTTTTAGGCTACTTTCCCATGAGCTATGTATTGCAAAAACAAGGAATTATTTTGAAGGTTTTAAAGGTAGCACATGTAAATTTACTTGGAGTGGCGGTGAAATACCACATATAGGTAGGTATGGTGGACACTTTTGGCATATTTTGGTTTTCGGTGGTTGGATGCACGAGTAGAGATCATACTCAGTACAGAATGAAGGCTAGCAAAAAGAAAGATAGCGACCAACTAAGAGAGCAATAATGGTCATAATCATGCATAGCGACAAAACTTATTAATTAAAGCATATGGTGATATTAAAAGTCTAAACTAAATGATCAATTCAACCCAATTGAAACATCAGAGGAGATCTTCCATTTGCATCACTATTAATATGAAACCTTTTTACTCGTATCCAACACCAATCAACTTATTTGAAACAACTCTCATTTATAATATTTATTAAAGATCAGAGAGCTAATCATATATAACTGAAGCATACTAACAAGCTCTGAACAAAATAGGAGTGAAAAACCAGAGCTAAACGTAGTACTAGCAAAAATAAAACGCTCGTTGAACAATAAGAGTGAAAACTAGAGCGTTCATACAATTAAAACGGAGCGTGTCTCTCTCCCAAACAAACATGGTATGATGTTGCCCACTTTATTGAAAATAAAATACACAACAAAAAATAAAGACGCTCCAAGAATAACACATAGTATATGAAGCAATAAAAATATAGTGAACGAAACATGACCTGATATTTTTATTGATGAAGAAGGGGATACCTTGGGCATCCCCAAGCTTTGACGCTTGTACTTTTTGAATATATCTTGGGGTGACATGGGCATCCCCAAGCTTGAGCTTTTGTCCATTCTTCATCTCATCTCATCATTCTTCTTTCCTACACTTGAAAACTTCCTTCATACAAAACTCATCACAAATCTCATTAGTAGCGTTAGTGCAATGATAATATTAATCAAATCTACAAAGTTCAGTATGACAGATGAAAAGCATTTTAATAAGCATTAGCTACTGTAGCACAACTTCAATAATATTCTTTGATCAAGAGAACTCAAAAAGGTGGGCAAAAAGATGCAAATGCAAAATAGTGCAAGAATCTGTCAAAACAGAACAGTTCGTAAAAATTGATTTTTGAAAAATAGTTACGCTGCGTAACTCGAAAAACTCTAAACTAATGAAAGTTAGACAAATACCTGGGGAACATGTTCGTAAATTGGAAGCTCAAAATTACGTTCTGGTGATTTTTGGCGATTTTTCTCGTGACGAACCAGAAACAGTAAACAAGATTGCAAATCTCCCAAATACCACTTTCTTACCATTAGAGGCAATTCTTGGCACAAAAACAAAACAAACATGATAAGGAGAGGTCATTACAGTAGTAATGACTTCCAAGACTCAACAAAGCAGTAAATAACATAAATATAAACATATTGGGTTATCTCCCATAAAGCTCTTTCTTTATAGCCATTTAAGATGGGCACGATTATTTGATGGAGCTCTCAAACCCCTTTTTTGTTGTTATTGTTTTCCAATTATAAGTGAAACTGACAAAGAAACAAGAACCAAATAAAGAACCTAATAAAACTAAATAGGATAAAACCAAAGATAATAAAAGCAACTATATACAATGCTTACATGTGGATGTGTAATATTGAGTTTGAAGGAGACAACCTCATGTTGGTTGATGAATAGGAGGATGCCTTGGGCATCCCCAAGCTTAGATATTTGCATCTTCTTGAATATTCTCTTGGATCCATCTAAACATCCCCAAGCTTGAGCTCTTGCATCCTCTTGCTCATCTCATATCACCATATTGATTGGAACTTAAAAACTGCATCCACATAAAGCTTCACAAAACTCATTAGTAGGTTAGTACTCATTAAATAAAATCCATAAGTGTTCAAGTATCCCTAATTTTTATAAAATCTATCAAATATTTAGCCACTGTAATACTGAGGTTTCTTATTATTTCAATCGTACGTCGAAAACGATGGAAACTTTTGAATCCTAAGTACAATATTTAAACAAAGAGAATAGAAATCTGTCAAAACTGAACACTCTGTAAAGATGTCACTCAATGAGATAGTTACGTAGCTCAAATCAAAAAACTCATAATTAATGAAAGACAGATCATAAAGTCAGGTCCATGCACAAAACATTTCAGATCAAAATGCCATACTGAGATTTTTCACGAATTTTTGCAGCACAGCACAGGAAATCTGTCTCAACAGAATCAGTCCGTAAAGATTGAATTATTAGATCTGTCTGCGTACCTCAAATCAGAAAAGTCAGAACTAACGAAAGTTAGATAGCAATCACTACTATGCACTCAAGAAATTTCAGACCAAGATCACATTCTGGTGATTTTTAAAATTTTCTACAATGGAGCACAGAAAATCTGTTTTCTAGGCAGCATAGTGACAAACTTGCATAACAAACTAGGGGATATCTATACATTCTATTTACAGTGGGATATGTACACTATATACACTATATACACTATTTACAAGTTTTTAATGAAAATCTTCCATGAAAAGAATTGTTTTGGTTTCGCAGGCATGAACACAAGTGTTCAAGGTCGACCCCCACTTCACTATTACTCATCTTTCCAATCACTTTTCTTTTCTGAAAACATTTTTTTATTTTTTTATATAAGAAGTACAACTAATTTTTTTTGTAATTTGCATTCCCTATCAATACAACAGATAGAGAACAACTAGGTTCAGGAAGTAAAACTACTTAGAGATAAAGCAAACAAGTGCACACGAAAATATTCACCTACGCTATGGCTCCCCGGCAACGGTGCCAGAAAAGGTCTTGATAACCCACAAGTATAGGGGATCGCGTGTACCCTTTTCGATAAGTAAGAGTGTCGAACTCAACGAGGAGCTAAAGGTAGGATAAACATTCTCTCAAGTTCTATCAACCACTGATACAACTCTACGCACACTAAGCGTTTGCAATATCTAGGAAATAAAACTAGAGCGATAACGGGTATGAGAGGTGACTTTGCAGAACAATAAAATACACGGAATAAATGTTAGTGCTGCAGCAATAAAACAAACTAAACTAACAGTATCATGAGTGTGGAAAGGCGGTGGTAATAGTGGTGGCTTTGTCCAAGATCAATTAGTGAAGACATTTAGTTCATTGTCTTTGATGTAGTTTTTAATGTGGGAGAGGCTAAATATACAAGTGCTCCATTACTTGGGATTACAAGTACTATATGATTGGATTGTTAGCAAACATCCGTAAATACTAACAATGCATTAAGGTTTTCCCAACCATAGCCTTAAGTTTATGGTCCTCTTACTCCCATACATGCAACTAACCGGTTTGAGCCCTCAGATTTCTGTCACTCCGGCAGGACTACCCCCTTCCTTTGCACATACTACTAACCCTATGGTGTTGATCCATGCGCGCACAAATATAATAGACACCAAATGACAGTACCATATCAACATACAACTCTAATGAACCATAGACATTCAACAAAGCAATCAAAAGACAAATATACTACATAAACATGACATAGATCATAGGATAAATATTATAGCATCAAACACCATGTTACATAGGACGGTACAGAGGTTTGTGGGAGGATGAACCACTGAATACAAGGAGGAGATGGTGATTGAGATGGCGGTGAAGACGTTGGAGAGGGGCAGCGCAGGGCGGCGGCGGCGCCGGCGGCGCGGGGAACTCCTTTCCCCGCCGCCGGCAAGCTTGGGGAGCGCCGCCCCTTAGCCTCCCTCCTTCATGGCTTCTTGGGAGCCCTCCCCCATGGAGATGAGATCCATGGGGGAGGCAAAAACGTGGCTTTGGTGGCTGGAAATTCGTGGGTGGAGGTGTCCTCCACGAGTTAGGGTTTCCTCCTTTATATAGACTCTCGGATTTCCGTCATCCCATCTAGGGCTTTAGTAAAACGGGTCCATAGGCCGCATACTGACTCCGATTGGGCCGAATTTTAACTCTAGAACGTTCAGCAGAAAATTATCTACAACTTCCTCTTCAGGCCCAACTCCGTTGGAGGTCATCTTCGACGGTCAAACAGACAATCTCCAAAAACAGTTCTGGGATAGATTTCAGCAAAGTTCCAATTCGACTGCAACAAGGTTTCCTCTTATATTCTTGATAATTCCTACACATGAAAGTGTAAAACAAGAACATTGTGCACTTTTGCAACTATTAATAGGTTAGTCCAAATAAATCATAAACTTAATATAAAAACAAATGCCAAAGGCATAATATTAGCATGAAACAATCAAA
>NC_061510.1:316510638-316538699 GCF_022539505.1 Lolium rigidum | reverse complement strand
ACTAGGATTTCTGAAACCAAAAACAGCAAGAAAACGAGAACCGGCACTTCGGCATCTTGTTAATAGGTTAGTTCCGGAAAATGCACGAATATGACATAAAGTGTGCATAAAACATGTAGGTATCATCAATAATATGGCATAGAACATAAGAAATTATCGATACGTCGGAGACGTATCAAGCATCCCTAAGCTTAGTTCTGCTCGTCCCGAGCAGGTAAAACGATAACAAAGATAATTTCGAAGTGATATGCCATCATAACCTTGATCATACTATTTGTAAACATATGTAGTGGATGCAGCGATCAAAACAATGGTGATGACATGAGTAAACAGGTGAATCATATAGCAAAGACTTTTCATGAATAGTACTTCAAGACAAGTATTAATAAGTCTTGCATAAGAGTTAACTCATAAAGCAATAAATCAAAGTAAAGGTATTGAAGCAACACAAAGGAAGATTAAGTTTCAGCGGTTGCTTTCAACTTGTAACATGTATATCTCATGGATAATAGTCAACATAGAGTAATATAACAAGTACAATATGCAAGTATGTAGGAATCAATGCACGGTTCACACAAGTGTTTGCTTCTTGAGGTGGAGAGAAATAGGTGAACTGACTCAACATAAAAGTAAAGAGAATGGTCCTTCAAAGAGGAAAGCATCGATTGCTATATTTGTGCTAGAGCTTTTATTTTGAAAACATGAAACAATTTTGTCAACGGTAGTAATAAAGCATATGAGTTATGAAAGTTATATCTTACAAGTTGCAAGTCTCATGCATAGTATACTAATAGTGCCCTGCACCTTGTCCTAATTAACTTGGACTGCCGGATCTTTGCAATGCACATGTTTTGACCAAGTGTCACAATGGGGTACCTCCATGCCGCCTTGTACAAAGGTCTAAGGAGAAAGCTCGCATTTTGGATTTCTCGCTTTTGATTATTCTCAACTTAGACATCCATACCGGGACAACATGGACAACGGATAATGGACTCCTCTTTAATGCATAAGCATGTGGCAACAATTATTATTCTCATATGAGATTGAGGATATATGTCCAAACCGAAACTTCCACCATGAATCATGGCTTTAGTTAGCGGCCCAAAGTTCTTCTCTAACAATATGCATGCTCCAACCATGAAGGTGGTAGATCTCTCTTGCTTCAGACAAGACGGACATGCATAGCAACTCACATGATATCCAACAAAGAATAGTTGATGGCGTCCCCGAAACATGGTTATCGCTCAACAAGCAACTTAATAAGAGATAAAGTGCATAAGTACATATTCAATACCACAATAGTTTTTAAGCTATTTGTCCCATGAGCTATATATTGCAAAGGTGAATGATGGAATTTTAAAGGTAGCACTCAAGCAATTTACTTTGGAATGGCGGATAAATACCATGTAGTAGGTAGGTATGGTGGACACAAATGGCATAGTGGTTGGCTCAAGGATTTTGGATGCATGAGAAGTATTCCCTCTCGATACAAGGTTTAGGCTAGCAAGGTTATTTGAAACAAACACAAGGATGAACGGTACAGCAAAACTCACATAAAAGACATATGGTAAACATTATAAGACTCCATACCGTCTTCCTTGTTGTTCAAAACTCAATACTAGATGTTATCTAGACTCTAGAGAAACCAAATATGCAAACCAAATTAGCAAGCTCTAAGTATTTCTTCATTAATGGGTGCAAAGTATATGATGCAAGAGCTTAAACATGAGCACAACAATTGCCAAGTATCAAATTATCCAAGACATTTTAGAGTTACTACATGTATCATTTTCCAATTCCAACCATATAACAATTTAACGAAGATGAAACTTCGCCATGAATACTATGAGTAGAGCCTAAGGACATATTTGTCCATATGCAACAGCAGAGCGTGTCTCTCTCCCATAAAGTGAATGCTAGGATCCATTTTATTCAAACAAAACAAACAAAAAACAAACCGACGCTCCAAGCAAAGTGCATAAGATGTGGCCGAATAAAAATATAGTTTCAGGGGAGGAACCTGATAATGTTGTCGATCAAGAAGGGGATGCCTTGGGCATCCCCAAGCTTAGACGCTTGAGTCTTCTTAATATATGCAGGGGTGAACCACCGGGGCATCCCCAAGCTTAGAGCTTTCACTCTCCTTGATCATATTGCATCATACTCCTCTCTTGATCCTTGAAAACTTCCTCCACACCAAACTCGAAACAACTCATTAGAGGGTTAGTGCATAATAAAAATTCACATGTTCAGAGGTGACACAATCATTCTTAACACTTCTGGACATTTCATAAAGCTACTTGGACATTAGTGGATCAAAGAAATTCATCCAACATAGCAAAAGAGGCAATGCGAAATAAAAGACAGAATCTGTCAAAACAGAACAGTCCGTAAAGATGGATTTTATTAGGCCACCAGACTTGCTCAAACGAAAATGCTCAAATTGAATGAAAGTTGCGTACATATCTGAGGATCATGCTCGTAAATTGGCTTAATTTTCTGAGCTACCTGCAGGGAGATAGACCCAGATTCGTGACAGCAAAGAAATCTGGAACTGCGCGATAATCCAAATCTAGTACTTACTTTTCTATCAAAGACTTTACTTGGCACAACAAAACATAAAACTAAGATAAGGAGAGGTTGCTACAGTAGTAAACAACTTCCAAGACACAAATATAAAACAAAAATACTGGAGTAAAAACATGGGTTGTCTCCCATAAGCGCTTTTCTTTAACGCCTTTCAGCTAGGCGCGAAAGTGTATATCAAGTAACATCGAAGGGTGGTGCACCTACAGCGGGGTTTGGAGTTTTCTCAACCATGCATAGTATATTGGATACATAAGTTTCAGCGTCTCCCTTTTCATTAGTCTTGGGCTTGCTACTCTCATCGAACAAATTTTTAGGAACAAGCCAAGCATAGTTATGTTCTAGTGCATCATTCATAGCTAGGAGTTTACATGGTATGGGTGCTTTGATCTCCCCACCATTATTAGCATTATTAGTGTATCTTATTCTATCCATGTCCATGTTTTCAAGGAGACTAACAAAATTAGTATGAGAACCAAGCATATTAAATTTAGCAAAGACCTTTCTAGCTTCTCTTGCTAGACCACCAAATTCTCTAAGAAGGGTTTCTAAAACAAAATCTTTCTTTTCCCCTTCTTCCATATCACCAAGTGTAAGAAACATGTGTTGGATTATAGGATTGAGATTAACAAATTTAGTTTCCAACAGGTGAACTAAAGCAGCAGCAGCAATTTCATAAGTGGGAGCAAGGTCTACCAAGTGTCTATCTTCAAAATCTTCAACGGTACTAACATGGGTGAAAAATTCTTCTATATTGTTCCTCCCAACTATAGACCCTTGTCCTACCGGTATGTTCTTTGCGGTAAAATCAAAAGGAAACATGATGAATCAAGTAAAGTAAATGCAAGTAAACTAATTTTTTTGTGTTTTTGATATAGCAAACAAGACAGTAAATAAAGTAAAGCTAGCAACTAATTTTTTTGTATTTTGATATAATGCAACAAACAAAGTAGTAAATAAAATAAAGCAAGACAAAAACAAAGTAAAGAGATTGAGAAGTGGAGACTCCCCTTGCAGCGTGTCTTGATCTCCCCGGCAACGGCGCCAGAAAAAGAGCTTGATGGCGTGTATTTCACACGTTCGTTGGGCAACCCCAAGAGGAAGGTATGATGCGCACAGCAGCAAGTTTTCCCTCGGAAAGAAACCAAGGTTTATCGAACCAGGAGGAGCCAAGAAGCACGTTGAAGGTTGATGGCGGCGGGATGTAGTGCGGCGCAACACCGGAGATTCCGGCGCCAACGTGGAACCTGCACAACACAACCAAAGTAGTTTGCCCCAACGAAACGAGTGAGGTTGTCAATCTCACCGGCTTGTCAGTAACAAAGGATTAACTGTATTGTGTGGAAGATGATTGTTTGCGAGAGAAAATAGTAAAAACAAGTATTGCAGCAGATTTGTATTTCAGTATTAAAGAATGGACCGGGGTCCACGAGTTCACTAGAGGTGTCTCTCCCATAAGATAAAAGCATGTTGGGTGAACAAATTACGGTCGGGCAATTGACAAATAGAGAGGGCATAACAATGCACATACATGACATGATAAGTACGAGTGAGATTTAATTGGGCATTACGACAAAGTACATAGACCGCCATCCAACTGCATCTATGCCTAAAAAGTCCACCTTCGAGGTTATCATCCGAACCCCCTCCGAGTATTAAGTTGCTAGCAACGAGACAATTGCATTAAGTATGGTGCGTAATGTAATCAACAACTACATCCTCGGACATAGCGCCAATGTTTTATCCCTAGTGGCAACGAGCACAACACAACCTTAGGGGTTTCGTCACTCCCCGGTGTCAATGCGGGCATGAACCCACTATCGAGCATAAGTCCTCCCTCTTGGAGTTAAAAGTAAAACCTTGGCCGAGCCTCTACAAGAAACGGAGAGCATGCAAGATCATAAACAACACATGTATAATAACTTGATAATTAACATGACATGGTATTCTCTATCCATCGGATCCCGACAAACACAACATATAGAATTACGGATAGATGATCTTGATCATGTTAGGCAGCTCACAAGATCCAACAATGAAGCACAATGAGGAGAAGACAACCATCTAGCTACTTGCTATGGACCCATAGTCCAGGGGTGAACTACTCACTCATCACTCCGGAGGCGACCATGGCGGTGTAGAGTCCTCCGGGAGATGAATCCCCTCTCCGGCGGGGTGCCGGAGGAGATCTCCGAATCCCCCGAGATGGGATCGGCGGCGACGGCGTCTCGGTGAGGTTTTCCGTATCGTGGTTTTTTCGCATCGGGGGTTTCGCGACGGAGGCTTTAAGTAGGCGGAAGGGCAGGTCAAGGGGCGTCACGAGGGGCCCACACTATAGGTCGGCGCGGCCGGGGCTTGGGCCGCGCCGCCCTATAGCTTGGCCACCTCGTGGCCCCACTTCGTGTGTTCTTCGGTCTTCTGGAAGCTCCGTGGAAAAATAGGGCCCCGGGTCTTCGTTTCGTCCAATTCCGAGAATATTTCGTTACTAGGATTTCTGAAACCAAAAACAGCAGAAAACAGGAACTGGCACTTCGGCATCTTGTTAATAGGTTAGTTCCGAGAAAATGCACGAATATGACATAAAGTGTGCATAAAACATGTAGGTATCATCAATAATATGGCATAGAACATAAGAAATTATCGATACGTCGGAGACGTATCAGTGATCCACTTAAGGGAAACTTGCTGCTGTTCTACAAACCTCTGCTCTTGGAGGCCCAACACTGTCTATAAGAATAGAAGCACCCGTAGACATCAGATCCCCGGGAGGTGGCCTGGACGCTTGGATGAAAGCTTGCGTTGCCATGTATCCTGCTTCCGGTGTTTTTGGAATGATATTCCCCCTCGTGTCGATTGACATAAAAGACATATCGAGGTTTTGAATTAAAGTCTCTGTTTCAGCTTCGGGTATATTTTGCAGCCGAGATCTTGCTCTCCTTCGAGCTTCCATGTGACTATCTCCCGAAGTTCCTGATTGTCGACTTAACTCCGCTCTTCGCCTGCTTGATGCGGAAGCTGCCTCCTTTCTTCTGTTCAGAGCAGCTGTCTGTTTTTCCAATTCTCTTCCAGCTCGAGCGAGCCTATATTGGTAGGCCTGCAATTCTTCAGTCGTAGCAGTTGTCACCATTGGTTCTTAACCATCCATAGCTCTTGCGGCTCTATCCCATGCTGATTGTGGGAGTTGAACCCTAACACGTGGTGTAGGCCCGACATATTTATTGCCCAAACCTCGCCTTAAGTCAGAGGGATCGACATATGGATTTCCTAATTCGTCGAAAGCCTCTGATGTCTCCTCCGATCGCGACTTGCTTCTCCAATGGCGTAAATCCGATGATATTTTGGATTCTGAACCTTGCTGGGTTTGGTGACACCATCATAGAGATTGGTGAAGACCTTTCCAACAGTGATGGATTTGTCGATGAAGTTGAAGCTGTCGGTGTCACTCGAATCATCGCTTATATAGGAGTCCGCGGATGACTCGAAGGACATGTCGCTGAAGATCTTGGCGAGTTTTTCGCTTGCCTTGGTGCTGATGAAGCGTGGCGATGAAATCTCCTCGTCGCTTGACTCGATGGATGATGCTGAGCTTGAAAAATCGGGATCGACCGCTGATAATCCCGACGAGATCGGAACTTCGAGACGATACGCTCCTTCTTTCTCGACTCGGAAGTGGAACTTTCCAAACGTCATCTCCATGGGCTCCTCCAGATACGCATATGCATCCAAACGGGATGGCGGGTGAGGAACAAAATCGACTAGACCAGTTTCGATCTGTTTACCTCTGTCCAAAGCGTTGCTTGCAGTTGATGAAGTCGACGATCTTGAACGTGCCATCGAGATCAGCTCCTTGTCGCCTCTAATTCCCACAGACGGCGCCAATTGACAAGGTATTAACTTGTCAATGCCTACAAGTTGTAGACTAGGGTTTTGTTGGATGTAGAGGGCAAGTAGATCTCGAAGGTTTCAGCCGAAAAGTACTCGACGATGTAAAAGCTAGGGTTTTTGAAACAATGATTCGATCCCTTCTTTGTCCCTCGACTCCCCCTTATATAGGAGGTGGAGCCGAGGGATTCGTGACACACAAGTTAACAGAGTCCGGGAGGGTTTCTAACCCGTCCCGCAAGATTACAAACAATGCTTCCTATTACAACTCTAGCTTTCCTTAATAGTATCTTGGGCTTCCGAATCTCTTTATCCTTTGGGTCGTGGGCCTTCATTAAATCCCGGGTACCATCTACGGCAGGCCCATTGGGGATGCCTATGTCACCCATTGGTCAGGCCATGGAAATATCGCGTATTTGAGTCTCCTTCTAATATGAATTGGGCTTTGGAACGCTGATACCATTTGAGTTCCTCTTCACGAAGAAGACTCGCTATCTGCGCATTGGACTGATTCTTGAGTTCAATCTCTTGCGGAGACAGCGATCTTACCTCCGCTAAAACCTCCAGCTCATCAATCGCAGTTAATAAGCAAGCCTTCTTTTTTTTAAGAATATCAGCCATATGGGCAGCCCAACCAGAGAGATGTTTGCGCATTGCCCGCATCTTATTATTCCATCTCAAAATTGGAGTGCTACCTGATACGTCTTAAACGTATCAATAATTTCTTATGTTCCATGCTAGTTTTATGACACTACTCACATGTTTTATATGCACTTTACATCATATTAAGGCATTTATTGGACTAACCTATTAACAAGATGCCACGGTGCGGTTTACGTTTATTATGTCCGTTTATTGCGAGAAAAGGCCCAAAAACCAAAGTGCTGGGAAAAATCCAGAAAAATCACAGAAATTCTATTTCGCCAGAAGACTCACGGAGCCAGAAGGGCCAGGCCAGAGGAGGCCCAGGGCCTCCTCCCCAGCAGCCGGCGCGGCCAGGAGGGGGCCACCCCACCCTATGGTGTGGGCCCCTCGGGACTCCACCGACGCTGCCCTTTCGCCTATATATTCCTCGCGATGCGAAAACCCTAGATAAATCAATCATACTCCAGAAAGACTCCAGGGGTGCCGCCGCCATCGCGAAACTCCGTTTTGGGGGACAGAAGTCTCTGTTCCGGCACGCCGCCGGGACGGGGAATTGCCCCCGGAGTCATCTCCATCGACACCACCGCCATCTTCATCACCGTTGTTGTCTCCCATGATGAGGAGGGAGTAGTTCTCCCCCGAGGCTGAGGGCTCTACCGGTAGCTATGTGGTTCATCTCTCTCTCCCATGTGATCTTTATGTGATCATGAGCTTTGTAATCTAGTTGAATATGTAGATGTTACTCTTGTCTATTATGCACTCTAGAGGTTACTTTAATATGAACTCCGGATTCACTCTCCACGGTGTGACGGTGACAGTGTGCGCATCGTGTGTGATTCCTTTATGAAGTTGTGGAGCTTGTTTACTCCGGCTTGAGGATGCTCCTGTAGCCCTACACAATGGATGGTGTTTATTATCCAACAAGAGAGTGTTTGAGATTAGCATTTATTTATTCAGTTATGTGATCATTGTTGAGAGTGTCCACTAGTGAAAGTATGATCCCTAGGCCTTGTTTCTAAGCATTGAAACACCATTTCCAACAAGTTCTGCTCCATGTTTGCTTGCTGCCATTTTTATTTCAGATTGCAATTACTACTTACAATCATCCATATTACTTGTATTTCACTATCTCTTCGCCGAACTAGTACACCTATACATCTGACAAGTGTATTAGGTGTGTTGGGGACACAAGAGACTTCTTGTATCTTAATTGCAGGGTTGCTTGAGAGGGATATCTTTGACCTCTACCTCCCCGAGTTCGATAAACCTTGGGTGATTCACTTAAGGGAAACTTGCTGCTGTTCTACAAACCTCTGCTCTTGGAGGCCGAACACTGTCTACAAGAAAAGAAGCGTGCGTAGACATCAAGCTATTTTCTGGCGCCGTTGCCGGGGAGGTAAGGTAAAAGGTATTCACATCCTCCGACTACTAAGCTATTTCCTAGCATTGTTGCCGGTGTGTGAGTGCTCGAAGTTATTTTCTTTAGATCCTGCAATTGCATCTTTTTGTTTCTTGTTTTTATTTTCACTAGTTAGGCTTAATGGAAAACAACAACAAAATTAGAGATCTTTATGAACTTTATATTGAATTAGGACATGATGTGTTTGAAGAGAGAATTAAAAAAACCCATGGAACTTTGTTTGCAAAATAGTTGTAGCAATGTTATTAGCATGAACTCTTTGAACACTATTATTGCTAATGCTATGGAAGAATTTAAGCTTGGGAAGCTGGTTGTGACATTTTTAGTCCCCCAAGTTTTGAGGAGAAAATTTTCTTTGATGATACTTTGCCTCCCATTTATGATGATTATAATGATAGTGGTATTTTGGTGCCACCTACTATGGAGGATAAAGTTTATTATGATTATACCATGCCTGTAATTTATGATGATTACAATGGTGGTTGTGATAGTTTTACTCCCACTATTACTAATAAAATTGATTATGCTTATGTGGAGAGTAATGATACTTGTATGCATGTGAATAAGAATGCTTTATGTGATAGTTATATTGTTGAGTTTGTTCATGATGCTACTGAAAGTTATGAGAGAGGGAAACATGGTTATATGCATCTTAATAATATTAAGTTTCCCCTCTTTATGTTGAGAATCTTGAAGTTGCGCTTGTGTTGCCTTTCTATGCTTGTTGTATTATGCTTACATGAATTGTTTATTTATAAGACTCCTTTTCATAGGAAGCGGCTTAGACTTAAAAGTGTCTCATACTTGCTCTTTGATGCTCTCTTTGCTTCAACTTTCATCCTTATGTGAGCATCATTAAAATTACTGAGCCCATCTTAATGGCTATAAAGAAAGCACTTCTTGGGAGATAACCCATGTTTTTATTTTGCTACTGTTTTGTTGTGTCTTGGAAGTTATTACTACTGTAGCAACCTCTCCTTATCTTTACTTTATTGCATTGTTGTGCCAAGTAAAGTCTTTGATAGTAAGGTTGATACTAGATTTGGATTTCTGCGCAGAAACAAATTTCTAAGTATCACGAATTTGAGTAGAACTCTCTGTAGGAAACTCAGAAAAATCTGCAAAAATTCATGAGTAATCCTCACTTTCATTCAATTTGAGCTTATTCATCTGAGCATGTTAAGTGCCTCTAAAAAATTCGTCTTTACGGACTGTTCTGTTTTGACAGATTCTGCCTTTTATTTCACATTGCCTCTTTTACTGTGTTTGAGTGGATTTCTTTGCTCCATTAAATTTCAGTAGCCTTGGGTAATGTCCGGAAGTGTTAGGAATGATTGTGTCCTCTCTGAACATGTGAATTTTTGATTATGCACTAACCCTCTAATGAGATTGTTTTGAGTTTGGTGTGGAGGAAGTTTTCAAGGGTCAAGAGAGGAGGATGATATAATATGATCAAGAAGAGTGAAAAGTCTAAGCTTGGGGATGCCCCAGTGGTTCATCCCTGCATATTTCAAGAAGACTCAAGCATCTAAGCTTGGGGATGCCCAAGGCATCCCCTTCTTCATCGACAACTTATCAGGTCACCTCTAGTGAAACTATATTTTTATTTTGTCACATCTTATGTGCTATACTTGGAGCGTCTGTGTGCTTTTATTTTTTGTTTGTGTTTGAATAAATTCGGATCCTAGCAATCCATGTGTGTGAGAGAGACACGCTCCGCTTTTTCATATGAACACTGGTGTTCTTAGCTTTACTTTTAATGTTCATGGCGAAGGTTGAAAACCGCTTTGTTCATTGCTATTTGGTTGGAACAGAAAATGCTCCATGTGGTAATTGGTATATTTTCTTGAATAATTTGATACTTGGCAATTGTTTTGAGTTCTCAAGTAGGTCATGTTTAAGCTCTTGCATCATGTAGTTTAAACCTATTAGTGGAGAACTACCGTAGAACTTGTTAAAATTTGGTTTGCATGATTGGTATCTCTAAAAGTCTAGATATTTTCTGATAAAGGTGTTTGAACAACAAGGAGACAGTGTAGAGTCTTATAATGCTTGCAATATGTTCTTATGTAAGTTTTGCTGTACCGGTTCATACTTGAGTTTGCTTCAAACAACCTTGCTAGCCAAAGCCTTGTACTGAGAGGGAATGCTTCTCGTGCATCCAAAACCTTGAGCCAAAACCTATGCCATTTGTGTCCACCATAACTACCTACTATGTGGTATTTTTCTGCCATTCCAAGTAAATTGCTTGCGTGCTACCTTTAAAATTTCATTCCTTGTCTTTTCAATACATAGCTCATGGGAAAATAGCTTAAAAAACTATTGTGGTATTGAATATGTTGCTTATGTATCTTATTTCTTATAAGTTGCTTGTTGAGCGGTAACCATGTTTCTGGGCACGCCATCAACCTGTTACACCTTTGTTGAATATCATGTGAGTTGCTATGCATGTTCGTCTTGTCTGAAGTAAGGGAGATTTGCCATGAGTTGAATGGTTTGAGTATGCATATTGTTAGAGAAGAACATTGGGCCGCCAACCAAAGCCATGTATCATGGTGGAAGTTT
This sequence comes from Lolium rigidum, assembly GCF_022539505.1. Classification (NCBI taxonomy): domain Eukaryota; kingdom Viridiplantae; phylum Streptophyta; class Magnoliopsida; order Poales; family Poaceae; genus Lolium; species Lolium rigidum. Next base: position 316,527,601 of record NC_061510.1, on the reverse strand, counting down.
CAGCTTGGACATTAATCCTCAAATCTCTTATGAGAATGTTATCTGTTGTTGAATGCTTTAAGCATAAAAGAGGAGTCTATTATCTGTTTTCTATGTTGTCTCGGTACGGATGTCCTTAAGTTGAGATCTATCAAAATCGAGAAATCAAATGCGATTTATCTCCTTGGACCTTTGTACAGGTGACATAGAGGTACCCCTTTGTGACACTTGGTTGAAACATATGTAATGCAATGATAATCCATGGAAATCCGAGCTAATTAGGACAAGGTGCGAGCACTATTGGTATTCGATGCATGAGGCTTGCAACTTATAGGATGTTTTATGCATAACACATATGAATTATTACTACCGTTGACAAAATTGTTTCTATGTCTTCAAAATAAAAAAGCTCTAGCACAAGAGTAATCTCTGCTTCCCTCTGCGAAGGGGCCTTTCTTTTACTTTATGTTGAGTCAGTTTACCTACTTCTCTCTATCTTAGAAGCAAACACTTGTGTCAACTGTGTGCATTGATTCCTACATACTTGCTTATTTGCATTCATCATATTACTTTGTATTGACAATTATCCATGAGATATACATGTTGAAGTTGAAAGCAACTGCTGAAACTTATATCTTCCTTTGTGTTGCTTCAAAACCTTCTATTAAGAATCTATTGCTTTATGAGTTAACTCCTATGCAAGACTTATTGATGCTTGTCTTGAAAGTACTATTCATGAAAAGTCTTTGCTATATGATCAGTTGTTTAGTCATTATCTTTACCATTGCTTTGAATCACTTCATTCATCTCATATGCTTTAAAATAGTATTGATCAAGATTATGATAGCAGCATGTCACTTCAGAAATTATCCTTGTTATCGTTTACCTACTCGAGGGCGAGTAGGAACTAAGCTTGGGGATGCTTGATACGTCTCAAACGTATCTATAATTTATTATGTTCCATGCTAGTTTTATGACAATACTCACATATTTTATATGCACTTTACATCATATTAAGGCATTTATTGGACTAACCTATTAACAAGATGCCGCAGTGCCAGTTTCTGTTTATTATGTCTGTTTATTGCAGAAAAGGCCCAAAAACCAAAGTGCTCGGAAAAATCCAAAAAAATCACAGAAATTCTATTTCGCCAGAAGACTCACGGAGCCAGAAGGGCCAGGCCAGAGGAGGCCCAGGGCCTCCTCCCTAGCAGCCGGCGCGGCCAGGAGGGGGGCCGCCCCACCCTATGGTGTGGGCCCCTCGGGACTCCACCGACGCTGCCCTTTCGCCTATATATTCCTCGCGACGCGAAAACCCTAGATCAATCAATCATACTCCAGAAAGACTCCAGGGGTGCCGCCGCCATCGCGAAACTCCGTTTCGGGGGACAAAAGTCTCTGTTCCGGCACACCGTCGGGACGGGGAATTGCCCCCGGAGTCATCTCCATCGACACCACCGCCATCTTCATCACCGTTGCTGTCTCCCATGATGAGGAGGGAGTAGTTCTCCCCCGAGGCTGAGGGCTCTACCGGTAGCTATGTGGTTCATCTCTCTCTCCCATGTGATCATGAGCTTTGTAATCTAGTTGAATATGTAGATGTTACTCTTGTCTATTATGCACTCTAGAGGTTACTTTAATATGAACTCCGGATTCACTCTCCATGGTGTGACGGTGACAGTGTGCGCATCGTGTGTGATTCCTTTATGAAGTTGTGGAGCTTGTTTATTCCGGCTTGAGGGTGCTCTTGTAGCCCTACACAATGAATGGTGTTTGTTATCCAACAAGAGAGTGTTTGAAATTAGCATTTATTTATTCAGTTATGTGATCATTGTTGAGAGTGTCCACTAGTGAAAGTATGATCCCTAGGCCTTGTTTCTAAGCATTGAAACACTATTTCCAACAAGTTCCGCTCCATGTTTGCTTGCTGCCATTTTTATTTTAGATTGCAATTACTACTTACAATCATCCATATTACTTGTATTTCACTATCTCTTCGCCGAACTAGTGCACCTATACATCTGACAAGTGTATTATGTGTGTTGGGGACACAAGAGACTTCTTGTATCTTAATTGCAGGGTTGGTTGAGAGGGATATCTTTGACCTCTACCTCCCTGAGTTTGATAAACCTTGGGTGATTCACTTAAGGGAAACTTGCTATTGTTCTACAAACCTCTGCTCTTGGAGGCCCAACACTGTCTACAGGAAAAGAAGCGTGCGTAGACATCACTACCCACGACCGGTCTCTCCCAAACCATATTAACCATCTCATGGAACCCGTCTCGATGTAGCCAGCCAAGTTCAAACTTGAACGGCCGTTTACAAACAGGTCGGGGATTCCCAGTAGTTAGGAGGATAGGAGCATGATCAGACAATTTTTCGATACGTTCTAGTGCACGAACTAACACCATAGAGTATTTATCTTCCCACTAGGTATCCATCAACACGCGATCTAGTTTTTCTTACGTGGGTTCAGGCAAGCTGTTGGTCCAAGTAAATGATCGACCGAACACATCTCTTAAGTCTAGGCTATCAATGACAGCGTTAAATAAGAAAGACCAATGTCCATCGAAAAGGTCTTTACTTTTCTCGTGAGGAAATCTCAGTAAATTAAAATCCCCTCCGATCAAAATTGGATGAAGATTATCTTTTGCAAGATTTACTAACTCTCGTAAAAAATCAGCCTTAAAAGCGTTTTAGACGGTACCATACACAGCCAACATATAAATATATAGTACATTAAATCCATGAAGTGCCAGCATATATCACGATGAATCTAATGAAACTAATGAGGTGTGTCATAGATGTTGACATATTGTGTGCGGCATTTTGGAGCTTGAGCTGCAAGTAGCCCAGTGATAGAGTCGAACGGATGTATTATCGATGCAAGTTGGTTAGAATCCATAACGCCTGAAAGTCAATCTCGACAACAAGCTTGAAACTTCTCTATGTATAATGCGTTGATTCAAACCGATACGCCAGTTGAAAATAACAAAAAAATCTGGTCTATGAACATTCCTTTAAAGACAAAGGTCTTTGCTTGGTATCTTCGTAGAGGGGTCATTCTTACTAAGGATAATCTTGTGAAACGTAGTTGGCAAGGTAGTAAAAAGTGTGTTTTTTGTCTTCATGATGAGACTATCAATCACCTTTTTTTCCAATGTCAATTTGCGAGATCTATATGGTCAATAACCCAAATAGGTTCTACCTTGTACCCACCTCGGAGCGTTGCGCATCTTTTTGGTAGCTGGCTCAATGGGGTGGAGCGTAGGTTCAAAACTTTTATTCGGGTGGGGGCGATCGCCATTATTTGGTCGCTATGGCTATGTAGAAATGATAAGATTTTCCATGATATTAACTCTTCTTGTTTGCAGGTTATCTACCGGTCCACCGCTTTGCTCCGTTCGTGGTCTTTGCTTCAACGAGCAGAGAGTCGCGACCTCTTTATGGAGGTATCTACACGATTGGAGGATGTGGCGAAGGATTTTTTTCCCGACATGGATGGCGGCGTAATCTACGGATAGAGCCTCCCGCGCCTTAGGAGTGCGTCCTTATATTATTATTTCAGCTATTGTAACATGACTGGTACTTTGGTGTGTGTGTGCGGCTGTGTGCATCATGTTATGCAGAGGCTGGGTGTAATACTTTTCTAAAGTAATGAAAGCGCCCTTTATCAAAAAATGCAGTCGCTTGACTCATTTTTTATTGGGTCTCAAACAATCTCCCTAATTCTTACTCCCGCTATACCGGTTTACGTATTTAAAAATATACTTTATGATGATTCTAGCACATAGTGTGCACATTCCATATGGATCTTTTCATGTATCCAGCTGGTCAAATCTCTTAGAGCATCTTCAGCGGCGCGACGCGTACCAGCTCCCTCCCGGCAAGTTTGCGTCCGGCCATGGTACCGGCCGGTTTTTCCTCCGATAGCTGCTGCGCGAGGTCGACGTGGACGTACCGGCCGACCCGTGCCTTCTTGGCGGACCGCGAGCAGCTAGCCTCGTGGTCGTTCTTGGTGTTGCGGAACGATAAGCATTTCTTCCCCATGGTGTCAGTGGGGTGGATAGTGTGGGATCTGGCAATGGTTTGGTCGGGGAAATGGGCGCCGGCAGCGTCCCTTTAAGAGGTTCGGACGCTATCTCGCCTTCAATGGATTGCCACTGCAACGCCGCCTAGTTGCGCATGCTCGCGGAAGCTGGGGCGCGCCATTAACGCAGCCCTGCAAAGGTTGCAGCGCGTCGCCCGCAAGTAATGCAGCAGAAGACGAAGCAGTTGTGCCCCTGCCAGGTGGGCCCGTGCGAGGACCGAGCGGACACTTTGCGCGTCTACGCAGCGTCCGCAGAGACGCAAACCTGGCGCATATTTGGGTCAGGTTTGCGTTGCCGTGGACGGCCTGGTCACTTTGCGTCGCGCCGCTGGAGGTGGTGTCAGACGCCTTTTCGGTCACGACGGACACAAACGATCGCTCAGCGTCCATTTCCGTCGCGCCGCTGGAGATGCCCTTATTACATAGTGTGCACAGTCCATTATAATCACCAATTTGAATGCGTAATGTTCAAAATTATCGTTATTCTTTATTATCCTCACCATTGATGGGAATTTTCTTATCAAAGAAGGGACTCATTTATTCTGATACTGAAGAAAAAAATAATCCTTTTAAGATACATTCTAATAAATAAAAATACCAAAGAATCGCCATGCAACTAACTTCTCGTGTTCTTCCTACTCCTATTCTTAGAGCATCTCCACCGGCGCCACCGATAGCGGCCCCGATAGCATTTTGGGGGCCAGCAGCGAAATAGGTTCGCACCGGTGCGCTCCAAACGGCGCCGACCAATTTTGGAGCCCAATAGAATCGCCGGCAACCCCGTGCCAGTCCCTTCGCCAAGGGCGCGAATCGGGCGCGTCGGCACCTCGCGGCACATCTGAAAAATGAGTGTGGGCTCCGCCTGGCAGCCAGACACACAGATTGTCCACCTCCTACGCACGCCCGAGCTGACTCCCAGTCTCCCACCCCTCTAGATCGCATCCGCGGCCCCCTGCTTCCAATAGACACCGCCGACTGTCTAGGAACCTCCGTCCATCGACATGGCAGCCACCCCCTCGACCAGCGGTCACTGTTTCGCCCGGAACAGAGCTCGCCGCCACCGCGATAGTATCGCCCCGACCGCAAGGTGTTCGTCCGATTGCCGCGATGGACATCGACGACGAGATGATGGTGCAGCTGTTCACGGAGGAGCAGAACGCTCAGGCTGTTCGGCGACAACAACAACAGCTGATTTTGACGAACATGTTGCGCGTTCGCCAGCCTTTCTTCGTCGTGCCTCAGCGTGGTGGCTCAAAGCCAGGCAAGAGGAGGAACATCAACCAGCATCGTGAAGCCGTCGCAATGCTGCTTGACACCGACTACTTCAACAACGACGCAACTCATTCGCCGAAGTAATTTCGGCGGCGGTTTAGGATGAACAAGGAGTTGTTCTTGAAGATTGTATGAATAATTGAAGTACTATTTATTTGATTGATTGTATGAATAATTTAATTATATTTGTTTATTTGATTGTATGAATAATTTAAATCTATTTGTGTGATTATATGAATAAGATGTGATTGATATGTTGTTTCAAAATATTGTAAAAAGAAAGAAAAAAATTTGGGGACCGCTGTTTGGGAGGCGTCGGTGTGGGAGCAGCCTCCCCAAATGGAGGATGCACTGCCGACGCCCACCAAACAGAGGGGCCGGCACCCCTTCCGGTACCTATTTGGGGACTACCGGTGGAGATGCTCTTAGGAACATCTGCCACTAGCTCTGAGCCGCTAGCTATTGTATAGTTTGTGGTAGCAGTAGTAGCATGTGTAACTTCAGTACCTCAGCATGTCATGCGAGCAGCTACATTTTGAGGCACTTGAGGTATCACCGACCACATACATGTGTAGCAGGTGGAAACCTCTACATCCTGAAAATCTGAAAATTTTCGATCAGGACTGCTGGATCATGTATCAGCGGTTCGGATTTCCTGCTGGCCTTAGCACAGTCATTTTACAGGAAAGCGCCCGCACCACAAGTTAAGAATGTGCAGTAAGGCCCTTCACAAAATGTTCGCTCCATAAAGCAGACCTGCTAGTACATGAAGACTCCTGTTCCTGGACCTTTTCTGTTCTTCCTGTGCCACTTCATTTACTCGCTCTTGTGCCAGAAAATTGAGTAAAAAGAGTTTGCGTGCATACATAATAAAAATTTACTTCAGCTACAGTACAGAACCACTTCAGCTAGCTAGCACTAATCTTGTTGGCTCAAACTGGACAAGTATTTGTACCAATGAAGTGGATATTAGAACTATACAATTAGTGTCAGAGCACTGCCCAGCAATCTAGATGTTTTAAAAAGTGCATTAATCCTGTACCGATGGGTAAAAAAGTCTCAATTAAGCAGCATATCTCCAGCACATATATGCTTTTCAGTTTCTGAAACCATTATATGGATCAATAGAGCATGATAATACACCATCAGTGGCCACTGTTGAGATACATATCTTGTATATCTGGATGTGTATCCTCTGTAGTTATTGTATAGCGATACATATCCTTGTATTTACTATTGGGTCCGCCTCCTTCCTTGTATAGTCGAGGACGTGGCCTATATATTACCGCCATATGAATCCGATCAATACATCGAGCATTGCATCTCCTTTTACATGGTATCAGACACCTCCTAGATCCTAAACCCTAGCCGCGCGCCGCCTCTCCTCCCCGTGCTCTGCACCCCCCTCCCCCAACCCCTAAACCCTAGCAGCGCCGCCTCTCCTCCCTCTCCAGACGCGCGCCGCCTCCCCTTCCTCATCATGTCAACCCCTAGCTCCAACCCCTTCGCCGACTCCTCCATCCCCGACCCCGGCCAGCTCCGCGCCGTCGCCATCACCGACCATGTCCCCGTCAAGCTGTCCACCACCGCCGCCAACTACCTCGCCCGGAAGACGTACTTCTACCTCCTCTTCCGCGAGTACAACCTGCGCGATCACATCGACGGCACCGCCGACCTCCTCGCCTGCGACGCCGGCCGGCTGGCCATCGACGCCACCATCATCCGCCGGCTCTTCCTCACCGTCTCGCCGGACATCTTCAAGACCGTCGTTCGGGAAGGCGATGATGCCCGCACGGTGTGGGGAAAGATCAACGGCCTCTTCACCAATAACAAGCTCCAACGTGTTGTCTTTTTGCAGCAGGAATTCTTCGGCACACCCCAGGGCGATCAAACCTTGGACGCCTACTGCCTGCGCCTCAAGGCAATCTCCGACGAGCTCCAGGACCTTGGGTTCCGGATTGGTGACGAGCTCCTCCTCTCCACCCTCACCGCCGGCCTCAGCGAGGACCTCGGCAACGCCGCCTCCAACCTCACCCTCATGACCAACCCTACGTTCGAGCGGGCGGTCGACTACATCCGGCTGGAGGAACGCCGGTTGAAGGGTGTGCGCACCCGGGCGGTTCACACCGCTCTATGGGCAAGCGGCAACATCGTTCTTCCTCATGGCGGAGGAGCTCCATCGACGCCCACCCCCGCCCCTCCACACTCTGCGCCTCAGCCGCAACAGCACCAAGGAGGAGGGGCCGGTGGCCGCGGCCGTCGCCGTGGTGGTGGCCGTGGCGGTGGCCACAACGGCGGCCCTGGCATCGTCGGTCTGCGCCCCGGGTACTCACACCCCACTCCGCCGTGGGCGGGCGGACACAACCCCTGGACGGGGGTCGTGCACGCCTACACCATGCCCGTTCCGCGCCCCCCGTCCCCGGCACCGTCGGCCCCCGTCCGCCAACGCACCAGGCCTTCATCGCCGCGCCACCGCAGGCTCCCGCCGGCCTGCCCTACGCTCCCGTCTACGGCGGCATGATGCCGCAGGCCCCGACGACCCACTGGGACCCCGCGCTGTACACCGGCCTTCAGCACGCCCCCTCGCCGGGCGCTTACTCTGGCGGTGGAGACTGATTCATGGACACCGGAGCCTCCGCACACATGGCTGCTCACCCGGGTAACCTTTCCACTTCATCTCCGACATCCACTTCCTCTCGCATCATCGTCGGTAACGGTGCTGGTCTTCCCATCTCTCATATTGGCTCCACTCATTTTCCTTCTAATTCCACACCATTGTCTCTTAATAATGTCTTAGTTTCACCACATCTTGTTCAGAATTTAGTTTCCGTTAAAACTCTTTCTCGCGATAACTCTGTAACTGTGGAATTTGACGAGTTTGGTTTTTCTGTAAAGGACGCCCGTACCCGGATGGTTTTGCACCGCTGTGAGAGTCCCGGCGACCTGTACCCCGTTCAGCCATCTCCCTCCACTCACGCTGCACCTCGGGCGCTCTCTGCCGGCGTCGACCTTTGGCACGCTCATCTTGGCCATCCCAGCTCCACCTCGCTCCGCCGAATAATGAAAGGCTTTTCTTTTTCATGTAATAAAATGGCGGCTCACTCATGTGACGCCTGCCGACTAGGCAAACATGTTCGGCTTCCTTTTAGTACTTCATCCACGGTTGCATCTCTTCCTTTTCAATTACTTCATAGTGACTAGTAATATTGCACGTGCAATGCACATATTGGGATACATAAAAAATAGTCTGGTTTTACAAATAATCACTAAGTCAAATGAATAATCATTTACTTGCACAATGTTTTCATCAAGAAGGGCTTGTCAACTTTTGCGGGTACTATATTTTGTTCGTACTATCATCTGTAACGGTTCACATTATTTAGTTGCACGTACGCAGTTTTGACCATTCGAAAGCTCTCGATCTGAAAAAATGACATAATTTATTTTCCATTTTATAAAAAATAAATCTATAAATGACTGCAGCAACATTAAGGTGAGATTCCAAATTTGAATACATTATTATAACACCAATCAATCACACTCTGTGCGTGCCCCTTCTTCTTTCTGTGTGTGCTCACTATTTTCTATTTATTTGTAAACACAAATCTGGAGAACACATTATATATACTAATACAAATAGCTGGGGTAACAAACTTGCTAAATAATGGCTGCATAATGCAGACGTAAAGGAATGTTGAGGAAATTGTCGGGCAACGGCCAAAAGGTTGGTGTTGGCAGGTGAGGAGTCTCGGCGATGGCCGTGAGCCAGAAAGCAAAGCAAGTATGTAAGATTACTATGATGCAAACAAAGTTCATAAATAAAGTTGGGAATCCTAGACCACAACTCCACAAGCTTACAAATTCTAAGTTCCGCATCCTCTCTTCATCATCTGGTGAACTCATCTGGATGTTGCAGAGCTGCATTATCCATACCTTGGTCAGAAGATTGAACAAAGAAATACATCTTGTGAATTTGCACAACCATGGTTGAAAGTTTATCACTAAGATGTAGCTACATCTGATCAAATGTCTTCACGCTCTGGAAGACAAACTGCCACAATTCATCTTATTTGAAGACATACTTTGTGCTTAAGAAAATTTGGAGTACAACTGTAGCAACAAAAAACATACTACCAATTAATCAGGTGAAAGGATTAGTGCTACTTCCTTGTCTCCAACAAAAATAAAATAGACCACCAAAAAAATTGGTCTTCAAAAGTCCCGTCCCGCCGTCAGTATCCAACAGAAAACCAAACAAAGATTTACACGCTCCAAATGTTTAAAAGAAAATTGTACTTGCACAAACTATCTCAGAAGCATGGAAATAAACACATGTATGAGTAACTTGGAAGGGCTACCGTCCCATGCACGGGACTATCTCCTGAATGTGCAAAAAAGTGCAGGGTTTAAATTAATCAATATGATTTACTGGTATGGAAATACATAAACATATAATATGCACACTCATTATGCATAAAGTATGAAAATGTTCCAGCTTAAGCCTGGAAGTGTAGTTTCCTTACATCCTACAAAGAAAGAGCAATTAATTTGCAGAGCCTACAGAATTGCTGGAGCAATTGATTAGATTAAATATATGTATAACACCGAAAGGATAACATGAGATCTAGTTAGCCCTTCAGGATATCTTCTAATTACCCAAAGCACCATCATGCTCCTTTCAACTTGCATCAGCTCTGACAAAGAGTTGACGCTAACTCCAAAATGCTGACAACTCGAACCAAGTTATGATATCCCTCCACGGCTCCACCAAAATCCTCTGCCAGAACTGAAACAAATAACATTAGCCCAACCATGGTGCTAACAGAAAAGCATTACCTACATATAGAATCCCAATCATTATACTTCATAACAATGTTTTGGAAATTAACCACGTGATAAGCGTGGTATGCAAGAATAAAAAAACAAAAAAAAAAACAATGTTTGGAAATTATAATGCCGATGCATTTTCTATGGTGTTTCTCAAGTTAAAGGTAACATAAATTATCATAAAGATAAAGTAAGAATACAGTGTTTCTCATTGGCATTGCAAAAGGCTTTCACATCAATGAAAGAGAACAAAACCACGTAGACCTCTTTTCTCCTCTACAAAAGAAATCTGGAATGTATAAATATATATGTTCGAACAGAAAGACTTACCGTATTCCTCTTTCAGAATTTACAACGGTTGAGACTATTAATATGAGAAGCTGCTCATACAGATGGACACAAGGAAGCATTGGAGCAACGCCTCAATGCTACATTGACATGGAAGTCCTACGGAGGAAGATGACCCTCTGATCAATTATTTCTCCCTGTGTGCATTCAATATCCTCACCTTGCTATGGAAGTCTCTGGGATGGCCGCATCGTTGCTCTCTCCTCATGCGGTTGATAAATCCTACATACTAATATACAACAGATGTATATTCAGTACCAGTACCACATCTTGCAGTACAGAGAGATGGTGATCATAGACAAAAAAGCAATAACTATGTACATATAGACATAAACTGAGCCAAGCTAGAAGAATAATGTCGAACGCAAAATTCAAGAAACAAATATTTATGCAATTCAGAATTCACCTTTAATTTCCGGGGTCCAATCAGTGTCCAGGGATGTGGCGTTGCTGGCTTGCTGCTAGGCGGGAATGCGGGACCATGTCGTCGAACTGCAGGAAGATGTCAAGCTGGTTGTGGCTGGTGGGTGCAGAAAACGTGACGGCGGCCGCCACAGCGTGTATGGCGGGTAGGCAGCAGACGGGGTCGCGTGGTGGCCGGCTGGCAGCATGGCCCTGGCGTGCAAGCTCGGCGGCGGTCTGGCCCTGGCGTGCATGCTCGGCGGCGGTCTGGCCCTGGCGTGCAGACTCAGCGGCGGTCTGGCCCTGGTGTGCCGGCTCTCGCAGCGACGACCTGGCCGTTGCGTGCAGGCTCGGCGGCGGTCTGGCCCTGGCGTGTAGGCTCCCGCGGCCGCGGTTGGTAGACTCCGACTCGTCCAACGTGATGGGAGTGCAGGGGCGATGGCGATATCGTGTGCGTTCAGTTCCCGTTCCCGTTCATTTGCGATGAGGGTCGTGGGAAAACTGAATTAGTCTTGTCCGCTCCCGTTAAACATGGAACTAATGTGAAGCGTTAGATATACCAATCGTACGTCCCAGATCATTTGGATCAGCCCCTCTGGCTCTTTTATTAGTAGAAGAGAAGAGATGTATGGACGTCCCCTATACCGAGTCATTCTGGTTTTCTTTATTATCTTGTTATTCTCAATGATTTTTCTCACTTTGTCTGGACTTTTCCTCTTCGTAAGAAATCTGATGTCGCTTCAACACTCACCGCCTTTTATTCTTATGTGTCTACACAGTTCGGTCGTCCCATCCTCGCCCTCCAAACTGACAACGGCAAGGAGTTCGACAACACCACCATCCGCACCCTCCTCTCCACCCACGGCACCATCTTCCGCCAAACTGACAAAGCTTGCATTCGGATTAGTTCTAGTCTTCTTGAAATATTAACAAATACATACGTTCTAGATAGTATATACATATTTTGAATACTGCAAGAGAGCTGCTATCCTGTCGCGGCATCTGCTTGCATTCAGATTAGTTCTAGTCTTCTAGAAATATTAACTAATACATATGTTCTAGTTAGTATATACATATTTTGAATACTGCGAGAGAGCTGCTATCCCGCCGCAGCATCTGCTTCTGAATACGGAGTGCATTTGTGTGCTTCAAATTTCTGCGGATGAAATGCACAAGTTAGGTGAGATGACAATGAGAGAACATTTGAAAAATCCTTCAAATCTCAGGAAATTATCTACGTGACTTGCAGAAAAAAAAGAAGGTAATGTTTGGTAGCAGATATTATAAGCAGTCATGTGTCTTTATTAAGTCAAAGAGAAGAATAACATAACATGGGTTTAAGACTACAAATCTATTTCTCTCATGTCTGTACATCAAGTCGCCACTGTCCGTTTCCTCTGGTACATGTGATTACCCTGTTGTAAGAAAAAGTGGAAGCTAAAAGAGCATGTGCAAGGTTTGTTTGTAATTAAAGAAGAGAGCATTTGTCTCGGATGATTTTGTTTAGATAAACTTTGCAATGAACATTTGTCAACGAAAGACAGAACCACTACCGTGAGCTCGAAGTAACAGGACATGCGAACCATGGTAGGATAACAGGCCAGGAATTGATGTCAAACTCCGGAATTTTAATAGAAAATAGACAGCTAGACAACATCCAAACTGCCAACTGAAAACCTACAGCAATGTTGTTCCATCATAAATTAAAGGTAGCCCAGTGGATGTGGTTCCCATCATGTGGGATCAAAATAATGTGGCTCCAGTAAATGCAAACTATGAAAGATAACTCAAGTGGTTCATAATAAGGAAATACGCTATAGCTGAGCATAACTATATCAACCTGAAAAATGAGAAACATGACCTCAAACACTTCACTTGGCAATTTCATAGATGTTAAAAAAGTTCCTTGCGGCCACTTTGCTTGTCGAAGTTTGCAGGAATGACAATGTTTGAAAATTGAAACAGAATGGTACATCAATAAAGCTCAAACGAGGTGACTACTCTATTTGCTTTCATTTTAGACTTGTGAAACAATAACCGAGAGGCGTGGATACATTACCAGCATGCTACAATGTAGATTTTGCATGACAAGTGCGCTTATCATGGGTACCCAACTGGTGGAAAGTATAAGAAAGAAAAAGAGAGACTACTAAATATCATTGATTACCTTGATTTGAAAGCCGAAACAAATCTTTTAAATACAAATGAAAGGGAGGAATTAAAAAAGGCAAATGATAATCTGAACAAACTAAGAAGGGACGAGGAGTCTAAATGGGCCCAGAGAGCGAAAGTTAAGCATATTCAGGAAGGGAGGAATAATACGAGATATTTTCACTTAATAGCAAATGGTAAACACCGAAAAAAGAAAATTTTCCAATTGGAGCAACAAGAGGGAACTATTGTTGGGGAAGATAATTTGAAGGTCTATATTACCAAATTCTATAAGAAATTATTTGGGGCACCGACACCAACAAATATTTGTTTAGTTGAAGATGAGATTCATGATATTACACAAATTTCATCATTAGAGAATGAGATCTTAACGGCTCCTTTTACAGAAGAGGAGGTTTTTGAGGCAATTTTTTAGATGGAACTGAATAAAGCTCCTGAACCAGATGGCTTTCCAGCTGAGTTTTACCAAAAAAAATTGGGAAGTAATAAAGGGTGATCTGATGGCTTTACTTTCACAGTTCACCAATGGGGATTTGTCGCTCTACAAATTAAATTTTGGTGTTATCACTTTACTACCCAAGAAAGAGAATGCTATCCAAATACAACAATATAGACCTATTTGTTTGCTAAATGTATGTTTCAAGATATTCACTAAAGTTGGTACAAATCGTATTTTGGGGATTGCCCCAAGAGTTATCAAGCCAACTCAATCAACTTTCATGCCAGGTAGAAATATTTTGGAAGGGGTAGTCATATTACATGAAACTATTCACGAGCTACATACTAAGAAGATGGATGGGGTGTTATTCGAAACGACTTTGAGAAAGCATGCGATAAGGTGAAATGGTCTTTTTTACAACAAACATTACGAATGAAGGGTTTTGCTCCAGAATGGAGTAGATTAGTGCAACAGTTCGTTCAAGGAGGCAGGGGGTCAAGGAGAATGATGATATTGGTCATTATTTCCAGACAAAAACAGGACTAAGGCAAGGGGACCCTCTGTCTCCAATGCTTTTTAATATTGTAGTGGATATGCTAGCCATCCTAATTGAAAGAGCAAAAGAGGATGCTCAAGTCGGAGGGTTAATTCTTCATCTAGTTGAGGGAGGACTCTCTATACTACAATACGCCGATGATATTATCCTTTTCTTGGAACATGACCTCAATAAAGCAGTGAATATGAAATTAATTTTGTGTCTCTTTGAAGAGTTATCGGGGCTCAAGATTAATTTTCATAAAAGTGAGATCTTTTTGTTTTGGAAAGGCAACAGAGGAGGAGGACCAGTATAAGCAGATCTTTGATGTGATGTTGGACAACTCGATCCCCTTTAGATACTTGGGTATTCCAATCCATTACAAAAAACTAAAGAATTCGGACTGGTATCCGGTTGAAACAAGGTTTGAGAGTAAATTAGGATGCTGGAAAGGAAAGTTACTATCCTATGGTGATAGGTTAGTTCTTATCAATTCAGTGTTAACTAGCTTACCGATGTTCATGTTATCTTTCCTGCAAATACCTGTTGGGGTAAGGAAACGTTTGGACTTCTATAGATCTAGATTCTTTTGGCAATCCGATGAAAACAAGAAGAAATACTGTCTTACAAAATGGAATATTGTATGTAGACCTAAAGATCAAGGGGTTTAGGTATTGAGGTTCTCGAAATTAAAAACAGATGCTTCTTGAGTAAATGACTCTTTAAACTTCTAAATGAAGACGGGGTGTGGCAGGAATTGCTACATAATAAATACCTAAGACAGAAGACGTTGTCAGAGGTTCAAGCTAGGCCTACTAATTCTCCTTTCTGGAAAGGTTTAATGGAGGTCAAACAGGAGTTTTTTCTATGTGTTTTTTTCAAAGTGGGTAATGGTTGTAGTATCCGCTTCTGGGAAGATACCTAGTTAGGTAATACTTCTTTGGCTCAACAGTATCCGTCCTTGTATAATATTGTACACCATAAGAATGTCACAGTTGCACAGGTGTTAGTCCAATCACCGTTGAATATTACATTCCGTAGAGTTTTGAATGGTAATAAATGGACTGCATGGTTACAGTTATGTCGGAAACTCATGATGGTTCATTTGAATGGAGAGGATGATCGTTTTGTTTGGAATTTGACTCCTAATGGTTTGTTTACGGTCAAATCTATGTATGAAGATCTTATGTGTGATCATACCCCCTTTCTGAGAAAGTATCTATGAAAAGTTAAAATTCCGCTAAAGATTAAGATCTTCATGTGGTTCTTGAGTAATAAGGTATTGTTAACTAAGGACAATCTAGCTAAACGTCATTGAAATGAGTGTACAAAATGTGTTTTTTGCGGGGAACAGGACACCATTCAGCACATTTTTATTGAATTCCCTCTAGCTAAGCTTTTATGGCGTACCGTCAACTTCACTTATGATCTTCCACCTCCGACGAATATTACAAATATGTTTGGCAATTGGTTAAATGAAGTAGATAGACAATCTAAGGGTTTTATCCGGATTGGGGTTTCTGCTTTATGTTGGTCTATTTGGAGGGTCAGGAATGATATAATTTTTTAAAAAAACATCTTTTCATTTCTTGTAGGTTATCCATGTGGTCTCTCATTGGGTTCAGCTTTGGGCCCTACTCTCGCCGGAGGGGCAGCGGGATGCTATGATTTCTGGATGCACACGGCTTCTGATGGTCGCTCAGGATATCTTGTGCCAGGCTGTTGGCGACATACTAGAAGCTATGTTGATGAGTACTGTTAGTATGTGTCTTTTTCGATGGTTGATTTTTGTATCAATCCTCGGTGATGTGTGAGTTGTAAACATTAATATTTTGAACCTTTTTATAATAAATGGCCGTGTGCATCGTCATGAGATGCAGAAGCCGGGGTATACCCCCATTTCGAAAAAAAACCCAACTGGTGGCATAAAGAACACATCGGTATTGTCTTTCCCTTCTCCTTGTTCCCAGCGACCTTGTTTTTTTTCCCACCCTTGTCCAAGTGTCCTTTTATTCTCTTGCATTTCCCAGGAGAGCGAACATCAGATGGTGGGTGTATTTCAATGTGGGCAGGAATGCTACAGCCAAGGAAAGACTCAAGTTCATCCTTCCTTGTTTGTTTGTCCGCTGGAACCATTTGTCTTACAGTATCCACAAGATTGGCTAGACAAGTTGTAACTACGTCCATGCAACTGAGTGCGCAGCCAAACGAATGGATTCTTCAAAGTCTTTGCGTGCACCAGAAGTTTTCTTTTGCATTTCTAAATCCAGAGGGCTCTTGATCTTCTCTTCCAAGAGGTTGCCATCTTCATCAAATATGGCTTTTTTTTGCACATTTTTGTCCATCGTTTCAGAACAAACTGGCTTGGAAGTTCATCAATCCTTGCACCTCTCAAAACACGAATAACATGACGACATGGAATTCCATGAGACTTAAAAAGTTTGCAGGTGCAATGAGCATCCATTGTTCTTGTGTGAAGTACTACCTCTCGAACCTTGGAAGAACGGTGTCGTTGCCTAATCGACGGTACCTCGGAGGAGGGATCCTCACGAGGGGGAGAAGAAGTAGGGGCCATAGGGCGGAGTGCACACGGGACGGTGGTACGCGAGTTACCCAGCTTCGGAACACCTGCACGATGACGGGGCCCTACTCGCTGCTTGTACGGAATTATCACGGGCGCTTTCGCGTTGTTACAATGAGTTGTGGTTGTGCCTCTAGGGCTCCCGGGATCCGGCTTATAAAGGCGCACGGATCTAGGGTTTACATGGAGAGTCCTAGCCGGAATACAAGTTGCCTAACTACGGTACAATGTCTTGCCGTGTACGTCAAGGATCCGCCTTCCTCCAAGTACGTGCTCGGATCCGGATACTTCATGGGCCGTCACGGATCCGGCCTCCT
>NC_061510.1:316457893-316510538 GCF_022539505.1 Lolium rigidum | reverse complement strand
GATCCGGCTTATAAAGGCGCACGGATCTAGGGTTTACATGGAGAGTCCTAGCCGGAATACAAGTTGCCTAACTACGGTACAATGTCTTGCCGTGTACGTCAAGGATCCGCCTTCCTCCAAGTACGTGCCTGGATCCGGATACTTCATGGGCCGTCACGGATCCGGCCTCCTTCGTAGGTCGGTAGAGATCCCTCCGGCTCCGTCGACTTCTCTCAGGTCTCAGGACTTCATCCTTCGGGATCTACAGCAAGCCGGGCCGCCCGATGGGCCACATGCCTCACCACCATCTATGGGCCACCCGGGCTTGCCGGATCTAGGCCATGCCGTTGATATACCCATAAAGTATACCCACAACAAACGGCCATCGCTAATTATTGTGTTTTTTTCCTCTCCCTCATGCCTCATGCTCTCAACAACACAATATTCACGAGCTGCAAGGATCTCTTTCTGCAATGCATCAAACACCTTGTGTGTGAAGACACCACTTGCATGCTTCTCTATTTTCCATGATGTTCGCAACTCAGGCATTGATTGCAGATTGACATTTTCTTCGATCAATTCATTGTGGCGTTGTTCCTCTAAGGCAGTTATAAACCTGAGCCAGAACTCGACTAATGCATACTTGTAACCAATGAAATGGCTAAAGAAACTATTCACACTCTCTGACCTATAGGTGGTTCTCAGAATTCCCGCCAAATGTATGTCCTTGTAGTATGCAGGCACCCATGAATCACGAATTGAATACCTTTCAGCAAACCAGGTGTTACCTTCCAAAGAGAAATCAGTAACAAGTGCAGACCATGCCTCCTCAAATTCTGTAGCAGTTTCAGACCCCCATACACATGAATTGAGACAGGCATAGAAATCATCATTATTCCTCAAAGAAGGTTCCACCTTTTCGGGAACTTTTCGCATAATGTGCCACATGCATAGACGGTGCGTAGTTGTTAGGAGAACTTTGTCAATAGCAATCTTCATGCTAGCAGCTTCATCCATTATTATGAGGCTAGGCTTCTTTCCCCCATTGCCTTCAAGAAGGTCTCAAACACCCATATATATGACTCTGCTTTTTCGTTGGAGATTAGTGCTGCACCAAGGAATATGGATTGCTTATGGTGGTTCACTCCAGTGAAAGGTGCAAAGATCATATTATACTGATTTGTCGTATAAGTTGAATCAAAAGAGATAACATCTCCAAAATGGGCATAGTTCTTCCTAGAAGTTGTATCAGCCTAAAATATATGCACTAATCGCCCTTGCTCATCCAGCATGTAATCAAAGAAGAATGCTGGGTTGGCTTCCTTCCTCCTTGCTAGATTGTCAATGCACAATCTGAGGTATTTATGGCGCTTTTCAAGTAACGGTGATAATTTTGAAAATCTCTCTTTGTGCAACAACTTTCTCAAACCCACCCTCGCCGACACGAAATAAACGGTATGCTGCAGATGTGCCAATGCTTGCTGTGTGGCATGTGAACAATGAACTCTTTCCACTTTCACTAACTTCTCTATTGGATCTCAGGAATTGTTGTTTGCTAGGTGAGGCTAACTCATGTGTATGGCCCTCAAAAAATGCTGTCACAATGTACTTATTGTCTTTCCATTTTAGAGTTATCATTGTCTGACAGTCACACCTAGTAATTTTTGTCTTGCGCTTACTCTTGATTTCCTCTTTCTCTGATTGCCATCCCCGCCTATTGCAATAGAATCGCTTCCACACTTGTTCATTTCCCACGGTTCTACTCTGCCCTTTCCGTACAGAAAAACCAACACTGTGGGCATATGACTTGTAGAAATGCTCAGCTTTAGCCAAATCTTTGAATTGCATGCCAATGGCTGGCTTTTTTGCCTCTTCACATTCCCGGGTCCAGGAGGTCACCTGAAAAAGTGATTATAATATCAGTAAGTTAGTAACCAGATGTATGTGAGAGGCAAAAAGATAGATGATCCAGATATACGCACACAAAAAGGGATGCTCCTGCTGCTCGCTGGTGTACTAAAGCCATCTGATATCGTAGAGCTCGCTACAACAACGGATTCGGCATCATCACACTCATTTGTTTCCATAGGGCATGATGACATCTCACTCTCCGCGGGATCCATGCGACCTGCCATTCATCGAAAAGCAACTAATTTAGCATGTATTACAAGAGCAAGAATATTCCTTTAGTGTACATTATTCTCACAAAAAAAATGTGTTTGCACAAAGTATGATGCTGGTTGTAGTACAGATAGGAGGTGGGAAACAAAAAAGTTGCCAGCATAATATTTCTATCTAACTAAAGCATAGTTAGAAGTCTATCTTATTCTGGATGCACAACAGAGAACTATATTACATACATCATCAAATTAACATAGAGTGTTTCAGAATATTAGTTAGAAGCAGGTTAATCGATGCATGTCAATTTCCATCATTACTCTATGGTAAAATTGATTTACATGCCGAAGTTTACCCATGGGGGAAAAAGCAAGTTTGTGATACATTCAAGTGGCTTCGAAAAATTATGCATGCTCAAGCATAAAATTTTCTTCTGGCTAGTAATGTATGGCGGAATTAATACAAGAAACCTTATACAGAGGAAAAACTATCATATTCCAAGCTACAATTGTGTATTATGTAACGAAAAAGTTACTGAAACTCTGCGGCATATGTTTTGGGACTGCGCATTTGCAGGAAACTGCTAGAACTATATTATACCAGATAAAGAAAGAGGCATTTCGTTCTTTGATGAAATGAGTCTGGCACGAAATCATCTCCGAAATCAAATTCAAATGGCAAGAAATAATTTGCAGAAAGTGTGAATAGAACATTCTACATATAGGAGGTGTGAAACAAAACAGTTTCCAACAGAAAATTTGTAGCTAAAAAATGTAATAGTTAGAAGTCTATTCTTTTTCTGAATCTACAACAAAAATCAGTAGTACAAGGGGACAAGGATAGAATAGGCATGTAATAGATATCTAGGGGGGTATCTACAAACTGCATGGTGGTGGAATAGGACACAAAGATCTGACCGTTTGTAGCGAATCCGACGGCACGGACGGAAATTTGCAGATTTGCAGGATGTAGTCCATTTTCAGGTGATACGTTCCCGTGAAACCCCATCCGCATCTCTCCCGTGTTGCCGCCGCCTCTCTTCCGCGCTCGTCTGCAGCAGACGCCACTGTTCTTTTCCTTGTTTCTTCCCCGCCTCCAGAAGCTACCTTGGCACCGGCAGGTCCACATTGACCTGGGCGAGACCTACAGGCTGGCGGGGACGAGTCGACGTAGGCGACTTCTGGGCTGACGGGATGCGACCATATGGTGGCGGTCGCAGCAGGCCGGCCGCAGCGCGTTGATCTAGACGACCTTAGAGGAGATCTGGGCAAAGATGGCAAGGTGAGAAAATAAAAGCCATTGGCTCACAGATTCTGAAATTTACCAAAAATAGATGTCCCGATTTCTCAGATTTGTAGATTGCAGTGTCTATATTTTTTTGTTTTCTTGGCATATATTTTAGACCTTGGATCTTCTCTGACCAGTTTTAGGAATTTGTCTCTAGGGTTCAGATGTGCAGCTAAGAGCCGCACAACAGTAGAGTGACATTGTCAAGGTAGCTAAACGTTGAGGCTCCTCCTCAGCTCCAGCCAAACAGATGCAATAATATCTGGTACCTGATCGTAGAAGTGTAGATTGACTGCGTTCTTATTTTTGTCGTGTGATCTCCATCTCTCCAGCTATGGAGCTAATTGAATAATGGGGAAAAGGTGATTTCAAACAGCACCCGGTATGAGAGTTTCATTGGGTCAGAGTGTATTTCACTATAACCTTGGATATGAGCTTATTTTCTGGATTTGTTCTTTGCAGTGACTTCACCTATGGTTTTCTAGAATGTGTTTTGAAAGGAGCAGAGGAAGCAATCTCACATGTCGCTGGCGAGACAACTGTTTCATCATCAGAATTGGGGTGGATCTACGCAAATCTGTAAGGCAACTATCCAAGGTGCATGGCTTACTCAATGAGGGAAATGTCTTCTATAGTGGAATGTACTAACTGGTGTGACAGTGTTCGATAGGTAACTAAATATTTGTACGAAATGGAAATTGACAACTTCAGTTTACTATTTGCATATGAAAATTATTTAATCACTCGTTTGTTGTTGATGCTGAATTTTCTCCTTAATATTTCAGGGGTATCTAGTAAAAAGGAACAATAGAATTGAGTTGATGGCAATGTTGGGAGTATTTGGAGCAGTTATAAAGTCAGTCAGTCCCATTGTTGGGCAAAGCCGATTGTCAAAAGATCGTTTTGCTAAGATGCTTGCTTGAATCTACCTACTTCCAAAAAAGGCTTTTTTTTTTCACTCTATACGGTATGTCTACAAACCAAATGAAGATTTCCTACTAAAATGATTCCCTTACATTTACTATTTGCATCACTATCCATCAATTTTGATTAGCATGTGCCAGTATGTTCCAAGTTTATTTGCATAACAAAGACAGGGATGTGTTTCTTTCAATTAATTTTGGATGGTTGTTTCATAATATAAATATCACCAATCTTTTTCTATTGGACTTAAAATTTACTGTAAGTTCTTATTCTGGAATATTTGCCTTCTCCTGCAGCAATTCCCTGACAATGAGTACGTCTTCTCTGATAATGATCTGCTACGTTCACTAACGTCGAGCTCATCAGGATACAAGTAAAGCTCACACTGTTTTACCATGAGCATACTGAGTTTCGTTGCACAATGGTCTAGAACTTAATTTTTCATATTATTCTTCACTCCAAACATATCTTGGAGGTCAGCTTAAGGCTAGACTATGTCAGCTCTTGTACTTTTGTTCCCGGTGAGTTTTGAGGTGGTGGGTATCCATGTAGGAATGTTTCTCCAATTTTGAGGTGCCTTTTTGTGCAATTCTGCAATGTGTGTCTTCTAATGAAAATGAACCGCTTCTTTAAAAGGTAACACTAAGATAGTTTTATTTTCAGAAATAGCATTTCGCTGTTATGGGCCAAATATTGAAAATTTGTAAATGACTAAATGGTCAGTATGAGGCGCGTCCCAGCAACGTTTTTATGCACTTTGTGCTGATCAATAGTACCTTGAAATATTCCCGAGTTGCCTTTTTTTCTCACTGGCCTCAACACTTGATACACCATTTAGTTAGTCATTGCATGGTTCTAGGCAGCTTCAGTTGTTCCTCTAGAAGAACTTTATCATATAAGATTTAGTTTTATCCTTCGATATTGATGTGCAATGTTTCTTAAGTATTCTTTGTATTATGACCTGATTTACAATATGCATCTGATTATGTACAATATTTCAGAGGTTTATCCTTTACAGAAGTGTTCAGGCAGATATTCTTATGCTCGACTGGACATCTGCTGGTGAATATCTGAACTTAGTTAGTTGAGGTATATGGCCTTAGAATTGCCACTTTTTTTTTATAGAGAATGTATGTGTTACTCATAAGCACTTATTGTGGAGTGTAAAACTAATAAACATGTTTATGTAGCACTGAAACCATACATATATGCTCCTTCTTGGACCAGGACAACTACTGATTGTTTTATAAGAGTACTATTTTTCGTATTTACTAAATTAACGATTGGCAAGATAGGATTTTGGATATTACATTGTTCTAATAATGCACATGTATTTATATGTGGGCGTGTGGCAGATAGTTGTGGTGGTTGTCCAGTGTTTGGCCATACATTTGCATTACTTGAGTCCATTGAGCCAAAAATAATAATGTACCCGGGCTTAAAGTGTAGTTGTTGGTCATACATTTATGGTACTGTCCACTGAGGCCTTTTGTTTCATTCTCATACTACAGTTGAAAACCTTTGGATGGCCTTTTGTTTCATTCTCAAACTTCAGTTGAAAATTTCCATTAGGTTATTTGGAGATAGCTCTTTGCTGGTCATCAATGTGAAACCAGTTTGTGATGTAATCGTGCTCATAGTAGTTCTTCATAATACAATTAGACTACAACATACCTACAGTCCACCGAACCCAAACCTTTGGGTGACTTTGTTTTCATTATTAAAACTCAGATTATTTTGTCCGTAGGTTGGTTGAAGATATACAGTCTGAAATCTTGTGAGATCTTTTATTATCTTATTAGAATCCCACAGTTGATGTTCTTATTGATGATTGTCAGGTTTTAAATTGCATCATTGACAACTGAAAATACTACTAGCCAAGCTCAAATTACCTTGTTCTAAATTGCACTAACTCAGAGTTAGTGCTAAAGTATGTTGAAAAGACTACTAGCCAATATATAATTACCTTGTTCAAATAACCTTGCAAAGTCAGAATTAGTGCTAAAGTATGTTCAAATTACCTTGCAATATCAAATGATTGTCAGCGTTAGTGCTAAAGGATGTTGAAAAGACTACTAGCCAAGCTCAAATTACCATGTTCTAACTGAAAAGGGTACATAAATTGTCAGGTTTTAAATTGCATCATTGACAACAGTGAACAAGGTAAATTATATATTGATGATTGTCAGGTTTGCAAAAAAGTTGGAGGGTGAATAGGTGATAAGAGTTACATTGTGGTCAATATGGTTGCTGAAATTGGATTGTAGAGACAAGCTCAAATTTTGTTCGGTAGTTTTTTTTTCATATTTCTAGACTGTAAATTTGCAATAGTAGCCTCTTCTGAGTGTGCTTATGCATCATGGCATTTGTCAGTATAAATTTTGATTATGCATCATAGCATTTGTTAGTATAAATTTTGATTATGCATCATAGTTTCTGATTGTCCCTGTGCTGCAGACTGAGCTTTTTAAAGTTTGTGCTGAACTAAAATTTAGAGAGAGATGAGACTACAAATGTATATATATAGTTCCCTTTTTTCAACATACTTTAGGACTAACTCTGACAATATATAATTACCTTGTTCACTGTTACAATCAATTAGAAGAAGCATCGATATTGCAACAATATAGCAGGCAAATCAGTATATCTCGTTTATTCCTTGTTTATCCGCATGCAGTTTCAGTGGTAGTTTGTTAACAGTTTTGACATCCAATATTCCTTGGTGAAAAATTAGAAGCCTACTGGCTAAATCAGTACCGATGCCCTGAATTCGTCTCGTCATGCTAAATCTGGCAATTCTTCAATTATTGCAGGTTAGCATTGGAGGTTTGGCTGACTTTGTTGGCTTTGTTGCCCTGAACTAAATTAAGTGCCGCTCGCCTCTAGCTACTTTGGCTGACTCGGCTGTTCTGGCTCCGGCATGGTGCTGCCGTAATATAATGTACTGAACAATTTACGACTCTTTGTCAGTATAAATGCTCAAGCTCTTCACAAAGTGTGCCTATTTTTTCCTGCCGTGTATTTTCTTTTTTGTTATTATTTTGAAGATATGTTGGAAAATGCTGCAAAATGTTTCTAATATGTTTCGGCTTCTTGTGCTCCATAATTGTACGTATATGTGCAAAAGATTATTTTTTCAGTTCTGTGTTCAAGCAAGCAAATCAAGGGTTGAAAATTCATCACCCAAGTGATACTATTAATCAATTGCTTTTCCACGTGCTAAGTTAAACATAAATATAACCTGAGAAGCTGATCGCAAGATAATTCATATGACCGGTAACCATTTGTCATTAGATGTTCGATTGGATCGCAAAGCACCAGTGAGGAGGTGCTCCATGGGGCGCCCCAACCACTAGTTAACAACAGTGTGCATTGGGGTTGCTGTGCCCCGTGGGCGACGGAGGAGCAACTCCCATATGTTCTCCGAGCCTGCGGGTGATCTTTCCATGCACCGCTGGATGACTCTGCCCGGATGGGTCTCCGCCCATATGAACTGCATGCACATGAGATGATAAATATAGCACCAAAGAGCTTGCATGAAGTTGGGAGTAGCTAGCTAGCTAGTTAGTGAAAGTTTTGGCAAATATGCTCTTAATTAATTACCTCGGATGGCCGCCGAGCATGGAAGGGAGCAGCACATGAATATGATAGCCAAGATAGCCACCGAGCGTGCAAGCGAGGAAGAAGAAGCGGATGATGATCTCTTCATGATATACTCTCCTGAATTTAACTCTTCTGGTGTGTGAAGTGTGCAAGACTTGCATGTGCAGATAACTGCGCTTGCCTTAGGATGATATATATAAACAGATATAGTCAAGTTCGGTGCTAGCAGAGAAGACCAGTCTTCGCGACGACTTCAATGGTAAAAGTTCGTTACACGTCGCTGTGCAAGATGTTGCACGCGCTCATGGTTTCACACTGAGGAGTTTTTTTTATATCTGTACCACATGATGGAAGCATAACTTTACACAGAACAAAAACGGGGTTTTTACTGGCGCGTTTGGTAGCCTAGGCGTCCTTTGGCTCGCATGTGCCTCCCAGTTTTTGGGCCGTTTGGTTTCCTAGACTCCTCCGTGTTGTCGCACCGCACGGTTCTTAAGGCACCTTCGGGATAGGTTCGGGAAAAACGCTCAGTTTGATAGTTTTTCCAAGGACAAACCCTAGGGAGAAGAAAACCGACAACACCGTTCGCGCGGGCGCTCCGCCTCGGCATGGCGGGGAAGGCGAAATCCGAGCGACGTTGCGCGGCAAAGGTAGGGGTAACCTCTCTCTTCGATTACCCTCACCATTAGCTCCCTCCCAAACTTTCCCTTTCCAAAAATTTTGCACCGGCGGCGGCTGCGGATACCCAGATCTGGCAGTGTGCATCTTCCTTCGGTCTCCGGCGCTAGAGTAGGGTCGTTGTTTCCAGCCGCAGCGGAGCCTGCGAACATCTGCGGCAGCTTTCGCCCGTGTCGATCGTCTGCCATGAAAGAGGTAAGGGGAAACTCCTCTGCTCTAAGATTCATGTTGGTAGAACTAGTTGAGTTCGGTAAGACCTTTCGTAATGCATAGATCTTGTTTTAGTAGACCGACCAACTCCACCTTGTGCATCACGCCGCGACACTCATCATTTGCATACAAGCCTGGATCCTGATGGTGCACAATAGAGCAGTTAGGCATGCTGTTTTTCCTCATGTCAGTTACGGTCCTATGTTACAACGAGATCAAGAGAGGATTGCCAACCTAAACCACATCTACAACTGCAACGATGAGAAGAGCCCCTTTCTATGCACTTGTGAAAACATTCAGGTCTAGAGGACTAATGGTTGATAGCATCCACACCTCTATCGAAGAACAAGTCGCAATGTTTCTTCATGTCGTGGGTCATAACTAGAGGTTCAGATTCATCCATCACATTCAGGCGATCCACGGAGACTATCTCTCGGTACTTCCAGCAGGTGTTGTACGTAATTGGGGAGCTCAGAGTTGACATGATCAAGCCATCATCATCGAACACACCACCCAAGATCAAGCACAACTATATGTGGTTCCCGTATTTCAGGGTGAGTAAATCATGTTCGTTCTACTTATCAGATGTGTGGTACTATCAGAAACATGACTGTGTGCTAATTTTTTGACAGGATTGCATTGGGGCTATTGATGGTACTCATGTGACTGCAAAGGTACCAAGATCAATGTCTGCATCATTCCGCGGGAGGAAGCACTACACCAGCCAGAACGTGCTAGCAGCTGTGGATTTCGATATGAGGTTCACATACGTCCTAGCTGGGTGGGAGGGTTCAACTCATGATGCGAGCATCATGTCCGACAGCTTGACCAGGCCTGAATGGTTGCAAATCCCCGAGGGTAAGTTCTACCTTGGAGATGCTGGGTGTGCATGCCGATCTGGTATTCTACCTCCCTTCAGGAAAACAAGGTACCACCTCAACGGGTTCACTTCCAGAAACCGACCTTAGAATGCGAAAGAGTTGTTCAATCTGAGACACTCAAGCCTTAGAGTCACCATTGAGAGAGCCTTTTCTGCATGGAAGAACAGGTTCAAAGTCCTTGACCAGAAACCGTTTAACACTTTTGACACTCAAGTAAAGTTGGTCATTGCTTGCTGCATTCTTCACAACTGGATCCTAGGTTGGGGCGAGGATGAGTTCTTCCAAGAGGTTATCACTTTTGATGAAGTTGAGACCGGCCATGGTGTGGACGAAGGCGACAATGAACCCTGGAAGGAGAAGAGGCAAGAGCGGGCAAACACAATGTGGGAAGCCAGAGGCTAGACCAGCATTTGAGAAGGAGAAGAACAAGTGAAGTGAAGTAGAAGAACCCCCCTTTGATCCTCTGTTTATCGAAACCCAATTTGATCCCCGTATGTTGAACTACCCTGTGATGATAAACTAGCATTCGTAGTAGCTAGGGAACATCGTTATGAACTCATTCGTACTAGCTAGGACCGATTTCATGAACTGCTAGCTTCGTTAGTCTGCTACTGTCACGAACTGAGATTTCTGTGTGATGGGAGGTGATAGCATGGTAAGACTACCCGTTGTAGAGAAGAGGTGACCTTAGGCATACCTCTGGATGGTACCAAACAAGCGTAATCTCATCTTCATCAAGATTTGGGGTTGGCTGCAGGCAAATAAATGAAAAGGCCCTTTTAGGCCAAACCATGCAGCCCGACCAACCAAATAACAGGCCAATTCCGACCCGTGTCTCGTTCCGAACGCGCAGGTGCCCTCGCACCACTGCACCAGTGAACCACGAATCGGGCCCAGCCTACCAAACACGCCCTGTGATGTTGGACTTTGCATCCGACTCCTAAAACCTTCTTGCCCGCGTGATGCTGAAGCTACTCTCAACTCTCTGTGAGTCAGTGCAATGACCGGATGAGGGATGCTAGGCTTTGATGTAGTGTTGACGTGATGAGGACATACCTACCACACTATCACCTCCGTCATTACCAAATGAAGATGAACCTGCTGTGAAGCTCAAGTCCAATGAAGTTCGGATTGGACCTATTACAAGGGCTCGTGCGAAGCTACTTAAACAACAGGTGAACTTGTTCCTAAACGATACTTTGATTGATCAGAACTTTATACTACCTAAATCCTATTACCTATGTATCATCAGGTATGAAGAGGAGACAAGCATCGCACGAGGAGGAGAGGAGTAGCTGGACGTGAAGATGGACGTGGAGCTGGACAAGGAGCTGGACATGAAGATATCTCATGAACGCGCGAGGGAGGAGCGGGAGGCATGCACGAGAGGAGAAGACGAAGTCCAGGCCGGCCCAGCACCCGGTCAGACCGGCCGCTACGCTGGCGCTCCCGGTCCCTGGCCCGGTCCGACCAGGCGGCAGGCCGGATCCACCCCGGCGCCAACCGGGCGCCACGCTGATGCCAACCGGGAGCGTTACTGCGCGACACTTCGCCCGCCCGGTTGCAACCCGGTCCCTGGCCCGGTTTGAACCGGCCATCCCGGTCCCAGGCCCGGTCGACCGGCCCCTAGACCGGCCGTGTCCGAGTCTGTCTCGACCAGATCTATTCTGGGTCGGTTATTCTTGTATCTTTTCGACCAGAAGTCGTCCCGGACGCCTATATAAGTGCCCGGGACGCCCCTAGCTGCTTTAGACCACGTTTAAGATAAACCCTAGTTCTTAGTTGTTTGCTCTGCAAAACTATTGAATTCCCTACACCATATTGCTTGATATTGTGTAGATCTGAAAGTCTTGTGTGATGTGCTGTTCCATTGGGAATTAGACGGTTGCAATTACCGCTTCGTGGTCGGCGGCTACGTGCGCAAGTGTGTGGAGTTGCGAATATCTTGCAGGGTTGAGAGTTGTTGCATTGGCGACAGGGACCAATCGAGAGATCTCGTTGCGTCATACAAGTTATCATCCACTTCATCCAAGTTACCTCCACTGCAATCATCCCGTGATCATAATCAGCACCGCTGCTTACTGAGAAGATCGGGCAACCCCTTATCATCTTGGTATCAGATTCTCGGGTTTCCTCGGTAAGCCATCCACAATCCACCCCATAGCAAGGATCCTACAGCCATGCCTCTTGTGCTCTTGTACAGGGGTACGGATTTGGTTTCTAACGATATGACCCCTCTTCCTCTTGGTGTTTCTAATGTTTTGCAGGAATTTGGCGATGTGTTTCCGGATGAGGTACCCGCGGGACTACCACCATTGCGAGGTATTGAGCATCAAATCGACTTGATCCCCGGAGCTTCGCTACCCAATCGGGCACCATATGGAACGAACCCCGAAGAAACGAAGGAAATACATAAGTAAGTACAAGCGCTACTCGACAAAGGTTATATCCGCATAAGCCTTAGTCCTTGTGCTGTTCCTGTTATTTTAGTTCCTAAGAAAGATGGTACATGGCGTATGTGCGTACATTGTAGAGCGATAAACAACATTACTATTCGATATCGTCATCCTATTCCCCGTTTAGAGGATATGTTAGATGAATTGAGTGGTGCTGCTGTTTTCTCTAAAATTGATTTGCGTAGTGGTTATCATCAAATTAGGATGAAAGAAGGGGATGAGTGGAAAACAGCCTTTAAAACAAAATTTGGTTTATATGAGTGGTTAGTAATGCCTTTTGGTTTGACTAATGCACCTAGCACTTTCATGAGACCGATGAACCATGTTTTGCGTGAATTTATTGGCAAGTTTGTGGTTGTGTATTTTGATGACATATTAATCTACCGCCGCAATGAATCCGATCATACTATACATATTCGACATGTTTTGCAAGTGTTGCGTGATAATAAACTCTATGGTAATCTTGAGAAGTGCACATTTTGCAAAGATAAGGTCATATTTCTGGGTTATGTTGTCTCTCAGCATGGAGTAGAAGTAGATGTGTCTAAAATTGAAGCTATTCAAAATTGGCCTACTCCCATGAATGTGAGTCAAGTTAGAAGTTTTCATGGTCTAGCTGGGTTTAATAGAAGATTTGTGCCTAACTTTAGTACTATCGCTGCGCCTTTGAATGACTTAACTAAAAAGGGTGCAATATTTGAGTGGGGCGCAACCCAAGATCATGCTGTTGATGAACTGAAGAGATTGTTAACTTCTGCACCATTGCTTCCACTTCCTGATTTCAATAAGCAATTTGAGATTGAATGTGATGCTAGTGGTATTGGAATTGGTGGTGTGTAGATGCAAGAGGGTCGCCCAATTGCATATTTTTCTGAGAAACTATCTGGTACTAAGTTGAACTATCCTATATATGATAAAGAATTGTATGTTTTAATTAGAGTTCTTGAGGTTTAGCAACATTACTTGTGACCAAAAGAATTTATCATACATTCTGATCATGAAGCTTTAAAATACCTGAAAGCTCAGTCTACTTTGCATAAGCGTCTTGCCAAGTGGGTTGAGTTCATTGAGTCTTTTCCATACATTATTAAGCATAAGAAGGGAAAAGATAATATTGTTGCTGATGCTCTACCTAGGAAGAATATACTGTTAACTCAACTTGATGTTAAAATTCCTGGATTAGAAGTACTATGTGATTTGTATGCTACTGATCATGATGTTGCTGAACCATATCGCTTATGTGCTATTGGCAAAGCATGAGAAAAATATCACATATATGATGGGTTCTTGTTTAGAGCTAACAAACTATGTGTTCCAGAATCGTCTGTGCGTTTGCTCTTATTGCAGGAATCACATGCTGGAGGTTTGATGGGTCAATTTGGGCGTGAGAAGACGCTACTCATGCTAGCTGACCACTTTTATTGGCCAAAGATGAGGCGGGATGTGGACAGGTATGTGAAGAGGTGCATTACTTGCAACAAGTCCAAGTCCAAGCTGAAGCCTCACGGTTTGTATACTCCTTTACCGGCACCTACTACACCTTGGGAGGATATTAGTATGGATTTTGTGTTGGGTTTTCCGCGTACTAAAAGAGGCCATGATTCTATATTTGTGGTAGTAGACAGATTTTCTAAGATGTCACACTTTATTGCCTGCCACAAAAGCGACGATGTGTCGCATATTGCCAACCTGTTTTTCAGGGAGGTTGTACGCCTACATGGAGTCCCGAAAACTATTGTTTCTGATCGTGACGTGAAGTTTATGAGCTACTTCTGGAAGACACTGTGGAGAAAGCTGGGGACAAAGCTATTGTTCAGTACTACTTGTCATCCACAAACTGATGGTCAAACTGAAGTGGTGAATAGAACATTGTCACAACTGTTGAGACCCATGATCAAGAAGAACCTGAAGGAATGGGAAGATTGTTTGCCGCATGTGGAGTTTGCTTACAACAGGGCGGTACACTCTACCACGGAGCTGTGTCCTTTTGAGGTGGTGTATGGTTTCAAACCCATTACTCCACTTGACTTGTTGCCTTTGCCCATACATGAGAGAGTTAATATGGAGGCATCCAAGAGGGCAGATTTTGTGCGAAAGATCCATGTGAAGACTAAAGAATTGATAGAGAAGAAAGGCAAGAGCAATGCTGCAAGGATGAACAAAAAGCGTAAGGAGATGTTGTTCAAGCCTGATGATATGGTCTGGGTACATTTTCGCAAGGATAAGTTCCCGAAGCTACGGAAGCCCAAGTTGCTTCCTCGTGGTGCCGGTCCTTACAAAGTGCTTGCCAAGATCAATGATAATGCATACTCGATAGATCTTCCACTTGATGAGTTTGGTGTCAGTAATTCTTTCAATGTAGCTGATTTGACACCATATTACGGAGAAGACCTTGGAGCGTCGAAGGGGGGGGGGGGGGAGATGATGAGGACATCCCTACCACACTATCACCTCCGTTATTACCAAATGAAGATGAACCTGCTGTGAAGCTCAAGTCCAATGAAGTTCGGATTGGACCTATTACAAGGGCTCGTGCGAAGCTACTTAAACAACAGGTGAACTTGTTCCTAAACTATACTTTGATTGATCAGAACTTTATACTACATAAATCCTATTACCTATGTATCATTAGGTATGAAGAGGAGACAAGCATCGCACGTGTAGGAGAGGAGCAGCTGGACGTGAAGATGGACGTGGAGCTGGACAAGGAGTTGGACATGAAGATATCTCATGGACACGCGAGGGAGGAGCGGGAGGCATGCACGAGAGGAGAAGACGAAGGCCGTCCAGCTCAGCACCCGGTCAGACCGGCCGCTACGCCGGCGCGCCCGGTCCCTAGCCCGGTCCGATCGGGCGGCAGCCCGGATCCACCCGGCGCCAACCTGGCGCCACGCTGATGCCAACCGGGAGCGTTACTGCGCGACACTTCGCCCGCCCGGTTGCAACCCGGTCCCTGGTCCGGTTTGAACCGGCCAGCCCGGTCCCAGGCCCGGTCGACCGGCCCCCAGACCGGCCGTGTCCGAGTCTGTCTTGACCAGATCTATTCTGGGTCGGTTATTCTTGTATCTTTTCGAGCAGAAGTCGTCCCGGACGCCTATATAAGTGCCCAGGACGTCCCCCTAGCTGCTTTAGACCATGTTTAAGACAAACCCTAGTTCTTAGTTGTTTGCTCTGCAAAACTATTGAATTCCCTACACCATATTGCTTGATATTGTGTAGATCTGAAAGTCTTGTGTGATTGCTGTTCCATTGGGAATTAGACGGTTGCAACTTACCGCTTCGTGGTCGGCGGCTACGTGCGCAAGTGTGTGGAGTTGCGAATATCTTGCAGGGTTGAGAGCTGTTGCATTGGCGACATGGACCAATCGAGAGATCTCGTTGCGTCATACAAGTTATCATCCACTTCATCCAAGTTACCTCCGCTGCAATCATCCCGTGATCATCATCACCACCGCTGCTTACTGAGAAGATCGGACAACCCCTTATCATGACGACTTGACATGGACGGGGAAAAGAGCCCTTTCGGAGACGGCCAGATGGGAGGTGTGCCCATCTCGAGCTGCCGACGGTGACTACAACAGCACGAAGATCCAGATGCTGCTGTGGCTAGCGATTGGTATAAGTTCTCACCTCTTCCTGGGTAGATTGGTACCACATATGACTAATACAAAAAAGGTCTCTAATCCCGGTTGGGAATGAACTATAGTCCCAATTATCTAATCGGAATTACGAAATCTTTACTATTAAAGTGAAACATGCGAATGCCTAGTGTCACACTTCATGTAAGCAAAACAAATGTCACCGCTTTAATTAACTAACGCCTTATCTTCATACGTAACATCACACATTTCTCTCATCTTTACTATTAAGGTGAAACATGTGAATGTCTGGTGACACACTTCACGTAATCACAACAAATGCCACACCGCGCCTATCTTCATACCTAACACTCCACCCATTTTTGTGAGACCAAACCTGCAGGCCCGTCTCTGACGGGAAAAGCACACGCACGTGCCGTCCGCCGCGCACTACGTACGTACTATTTCATATGCGTTTTCCTTACGAATCATTGGAGAACCCAAGTGCTACGAGAGTAGCGTCGTGACAGAGCTTCAGATGGTGGCAATAATGTTTGATCCTAGATGTGCACCCATGCATGCGTGCATCTCTGCAGGTGATGTGTATTTTTTTTGTGTGCTTTTATGCAAATACATATGTGTTTGTAATCTTCATGAACTGTTTTACTTTATAATTTAATTTTCGGTCCATTTGTAAATTTCGTGTTTACCATGTCAACTTCAAACTAATAAGGGCGCTATATACATACTAGCGTACTATTGATAAGTGAAGTAGATTCGCAAAAGACGAGTGCTTCCATAGATTCTTCATAAACCTTCAAGGATGAAGGGTTATGTTGAGCGAAACATAAGGACGGCGCAAATTAATCTGCGGTGAGAGGCAGGATTGACTTTTCAGCTTCAATTCGGGTACTCAAAAGTCCGATCCAGAACCCGCAGGACCCATTAGCCGAGGGGGTTCCCGTAACACCGCGAGAATATGTATGTGCCCGTACCTTTTCCGCGTACACGCCTGTACCTCTTCCGTGTACACATGGGTCTACACACACGCGCACACTCCAGAAGACTCCTCTATTTTAACCCCACTCGGCCTCATCCCCTCCCCACCATCCCCATTTTTGGCGAAAAGCATAGGAGGGAGCAAACCTAACCCTAGCTCGACCACACCCTCTCTACACTCCCATTTCGTGTCGTCGAAGCTCCGAAGTGTCGATCCGGCGATGGACAACAACATGGTCGCGACTGGTGCTGGTTTGGAGGGCGGAGCGGGAGCGGTTGCTGCTGGTTTTCTCGGGGGCGCAGGTGCAATGGCAGATGGTGCTGCTTTGATCAGCGGAGCGGGAGCGGCTAGTGCTGGTTTGGTCGGCGGCGTGGGTGCGGTGGCTGCTGGTGCTGGTTTGGTCGGCGGTGCGGGTGCGGGTGCGGTGGCGGGTGCAGGAGGAGGCGGCGCTCCGACAGCTGCGCAGATGGAGGCAATCTATGCGGAGATCGACGTCATGTACGAACCCCAGGAGTATGTCATGCCTTGCAAGGTAATTTCTGTCTCCCCTCTTAGACTTGGGTTTGCAACAGTAGATCCCTTCTGTTAATCGGGCCGATTTGTTCTATATTGTTCTATATTCTGTCTCCCCTCTTATATTAGCCCTTATGCCCCGCAAATAGGCCACAATGAGAACACCAAGAGGGAGTTCCGGGAAGGCCTAGAGGACTTGATTAGGGGTGTACCTAGTGGCTAAAAGCTCTTCATAGGAGGAGACCTTAATGGCCATGCATGTGGGTACATCTAACATAGGTTTTGAAGGGGTGCATGGGGGCTTTAGCTATGGCATCAGGAATCAAGAAGGGGAAGATGTCCTAAGCTTTGCTTTAGCGTACGACATGATCGTAGCTAACACCCTCTTTAAAAAGAGAAAATATCATCTAGTGACTTTTAGTAGTGGCCACCACAGTAGCCAGATTGACTTCATCCTCTCGAGGAGAGAAGATAGGAGTGCGTGCCTAGATTGTAAGGTGATACCTGGAGAGAGTGTTGTCCATCAGCATAAGCTTGTGGTCGCTGACTTCCGTTTTCGACTTCGTGTCCAGCAAGGTAAGCGTGCGAAAGTTGCTAGAACGAAGTGGTGGAAGCTCAAGGGGGAGGTAGCCCAGACGTTCAAGGAGAGGGTCACTAAGGAGGGCCCTTGGGAGGAAGGAGGTGATGCGGACAATATGTGGACGAAGATGACAACCTGTATTCGTAAGGTGGCCTCAGAGGAGTTTGGACTGTCCAGAGGAAGTAGAAGCGAAGTTAGGGATACCTGGTGGTGGAACACTGATATCCAGAAGGCTATTAAGGAGAAGAATGATTGTTTCAGACGCCTGTACCTGGATAGGAGTGCAGACAACATGGAGAAGTACAAGATGGCAAAGAAGGCCGCAAAGCAAGCTGTGAGTGAAGCAAGGGGTCAGTCGTATGAGGACCTCTACCAACGGTTAGGCACGAAGGATGGCGAAAAAGACATCTATATGATGGCCAAGATCTGAGAGAGGAAGACGAGAGATGCTGACCAAGTCAAATGCATCAAGGATGGAGCAGACCAACTCCTGGTAAAGGACAAGAAGATTAAACATAGATGGCGGGATGCATCGAGGCTATAGCCGTGGCATCTCAAAACTGCTATAACCCGTGTTTTGAGAGGCCGCGGCTATAGCCTATAGCCGTCTATTTAAAACCAAGATTAATCAACTACTTGATATCTAGCAGATTAAACAAATATCAACTGAAGGAATTGGGCCGAGGTTTCAAACGAAGAGAAACTGCAGAATATAAAGTAGAGCGATCCCACCATTAGCTGTGATTCTCTATTATTCTTTGTGTTTTTTGCAGTAATATAAATAGATGTCATCATATGGATGATCCGTGTACATTGAAATTTCTATCCAAGTGCACATTAAAAAAATTCTCATTGTGTGGTTTTTTGCTTGCATGATGCATCGAGGGAGATATCTTAGAACATCTCCAGCCGCGCCCCTCAAAGCGTCCCCCAAACGTATCCAGATCGAGCATTTGGGGGACGTGTTTCATTCGTGCCGCGTTTGGGGGACGTCGCTCTCCAGCCGCGTCACCTAAACGCCGCCCCAAACTTTGAAATAATTTTTTATTTAGTTTATAGAAAAAATGTGTAGGTTAAATAACACTGCTAATATAAGCGGTGCAACATACACAGATTACATATAAAAACTTCAAAAAATATAAAAAAAATTACACATGAAAATTTAAACTACTTCTTCTTTGATGGCCCCGCCTCGTCATTTTCAGGGTGGCGCTTCCTGCTCGTCACCTCTTTCGAAGAGGCGGTGTCGTCCGAAGCATCGGAGGAACTTGTGTCCTCATCATCGACGGAGCTCGCCGGTTGCGCCTTCGGCTTCGCTATCGCCTCCGCCTCCTCAGCCTCTTCCTCCTCCTCGGCCTCCTCCTCCTCCTCGGCACCGGCCTAGTCTACCTCCTCCTCCTCCTCCTCCTCCTCCTCCTCCTCCTCCTCCTCCTCCTCCTCCTCCTCCTCGCCCTCCCATTCCTCGCCGCCGTCCGGCGGCGGGGAATCTCACCGCTGCTGGGTGTCCGGACTCTGTCCCACCAATGGCGCCATCCTGGAGACTTGCCCGATGGAAGCCCAGAGAGATCCCTCATCGTAAGAAGGTTGGATGAATGGCGGCCGGTTGAAGATCCGAAAGCGTCTACGTACGGGTCTTATTGAGCGCGGATGAACGGCGGCAGAAATATCGAAGAGACCGGCGGTTGCTCTTCCGCAGAGTTCGCGCTCCATTCCAGAGGTTCGCGTGTCGATCAACACGGTTGCCAATGCGACGGTTTCACTTCCCGACAACTGCATCGTCCCTAGGTAGGCGGCGGTTGAGCGTCCGTCCGTGAGTCGCTGACGCGTCGGTCCAGCCACGCCTAGCCTCGCATTTCGGTGTGTTCGGCGTGCCCCGAGCGTCCCCTATGTAGCGAGGACGGGCTTGGGCCGCCGGACACCGTATCGGGCCGCGTCGGACAAAAAAATGCTTTGGGGGACGCGACTGGGAACGCTTTTTTGTGTGGTGCGCCCCAAATTCCTTTGAAAACGGTTTGGGGAACGCTACTCGAGATGCTCTTATGCCACAAAAAAGAAGGCCATGTACCTGGATTATGCCATGGTTGCCCAACCCGTCCAGCACCTCCTAGGCTCCTACTTTACCGGAAAACAAAAACAAAGGCGAGGTAGTAAAGAAAAGGAAACAAGAGGATGACCACCACCTGTAAAAAATTCAGGAAAAAAAGAGGATTGACAGCAGAGAAAGCAAAGAAACAATTCAGCATCTCAGGACTCAGCTTGCCTTCACCTCGCGGCTAGCCATCCAGAGACGCCATGTCGCCCCGCTTGCAAAGCCCCCAAATCGGTACCGCCGAATCGAGCAGACTGAGCCGGACTGGGAGGCCCTCGCTGTCTACACCTTGTTGTTGTCCTCGGGGCCTGCACAGGTCCGTGCTCGCCTGGTACTATGCCGCGGCAGGCAGGTAGGCGGGCATGACAGAAATAGCATTGATCTAGTTTCAGATGATCACAAAGGAGGTGCAGGAGGGATCGCTCGGTCCGCTTCTGAGTTTCTTGGGGCTTGGAGCAAGCCATATCCGGGCATCACTGATCCGATGGTGGCGGAGGCGCTTTCGCTTCGGGATGGTGTCATTTTTGCCAAGCTTCGTGGTTTCTCGCGAGTGGTGATGGAGTCTGACTGCCTTGAAGTTGTCAATCTCTGGAACTCGCGCGCGGTTTCTCGCTCGTTAGTAGCACCAGTTCTGTTAGAAATTGAAGGGCTAGCTTCATCTTTTTTTACATTTGTTATTCAGCATGTAAGTCGATCTGCCAATGTACCAGCTCATCTCTGTGCTAAGCTTGCATGCTCACAGAATGAGACGAGTTGTTGGATGGATACAACTCCTAGTTTCCTCGTCACCAGTTGTCTTGCTGACAATGCTGGTGGTGTTGGTTATCATGAATAAAGGCCCTGAGTTTCCCTGCAAAAAAAAGGCAGGTAGGCGGGCGAGGTGCGGTTCCGCTGCGCTGTGTGAACCGGTGATGCACGTTATCATTTGGACTGCTGTTTAAGGGATGTACATTGGTTTAGACGGATAGTACTACTCCATGTTATTTATGGAGTCCACATACCTCGACCGCCACAATCGCGAATCCGAGCTCCCTGTCTCCACTCTCCACCATGGTCGATGTCTCCTAGATTCAGCGCTCGCACTGCTACCAAAGACGATGATGGCAGCGGGAGGCGCGCTGTCACCGGAGCGCGTCTGGTCGTCTGGAGTGCCATCCAAGGCTACGGTCAGGACCACTCGGAGCAGAAAGACACGACCGACCTACTCTTCCCCTTGATTCCACTGATGACGGTGTGGTGCACCTGCAAGCTGGTGTCGCGATCGATGCCCTTGAGGCTGATCGTGGTACCGGACGGCAGTCAAGCTTCACAACGACCTCATGTCACTGGACGTGCTGACACGAATATGTGGGCATGGTGCTCACCCTCGGAAGCAACGGCGCCAGCCGATGGAGGGACGCAGAAAGCCCCGTCGTGATGTGGCCCTCTAACTGATCAACTGTTGATGGAACTGCGACCTTTCTCTGTTGATTTTTCCGAAAATTACTGCTGTACAGCGCCTAGCTCTCTAACTGACTTAGCGATCGCAGATGTAATATTTAAGTGCAGATATTGGCTTCGCGATCTGCGGGCTGCATCCACCTGGTGCCACATCTCGTGCTTGATTGACCAAAAATCATCGGCTGTAGCCTGTAGCTGATGGATTAGTTGTCTTTTGCTTGCGACTGCTTCAGGTGGTCTGTTACAAAAACGATCTTTGAATCTTAACTTGTGGTATTGATTTTATCTACAACCTGCACATATGTTCTATGTAGTGCCCCATATGGAAAAACAAGTTGTTAAGCAATAATAATATAAATATACCTACAAATCATCTGTAGTCCTCGAGATTTGTATGGCCGAGGCTCTGTTCATTTGAGACATGTGGGTGTGAGCCGATGGATTCTCGGCACTTTGCTGCTCGATCTGGCTGCCTTGGAGAATCG
The DNA here is from genome assembly GCF_022539505.1 of Lolium rigidum. NCBI lineage: Eukaryota > Viridiplantae > Streptophyta > Magnoliopsida > Poales > Poaceae > Lolium > Lolium rigidum. Next base: position 316,488,717 of record NC_061510.1, on the reverse strand, counting down.
AGACCTCGCTGCCTAAGAAGGCCACCAGGAGGATGCGGCTGGCAAGGTGGCCAGCAATGGGATCAGGCCAACGGTATTGTCAGGAAAGACCACCGAGCTACTACTGAATGTTGGCGGTTGAGTGAGGCACAACATGCTGAGCTTGGTGATGGCCTGCATCCTCTCAGATAAACTGCTGCTGAAACCAGACCTTTGGCCAAACTAAGGATTCACCTGCACCGGCACTAATCACTTAGTACAATCTAAACTAGCAGATTTTGCATTTGGGCGGGGTGGAATAACTCTTCAACATGTATGCTCTTCAAGCCGACAGTAGTAGAATCACTTCAACGTTCCTCTAGGTTGAACCCCATGATCATTTTCTTGGTGTCATTCAAGATTCATGAGGTTTCTTCCACGGTTGGACAAGTTCTTTTCCCTTTGTCAGTTGCTTTTTCTCCATGCTATGACAGTACTTTGGTTTTACATCTATCATCGTTTCTATATCTACGTTGTCCAATTTTATTGATTGGTAAATGTTATGAAGGAATTAAGGTCAAAGTTCTACATTGTATAGATCGACAATATGTATATAACTTACATTTCTATATTGATATATTGATAGTAAACTGAAAAAGGAACATGATTAGCTTGATTTGTCTCTCAACCTATGTGAATTTTTTCATGAAAATATTTATATTTATTTAATAAAAATCAACCCGATGCAATGCGCGGTCACTTGGTTAGACTTGTCAACATGAAGTTAATTTTTTTTTCTTCGGCATCAACCATTTCTTTCCGTCATCAGCCTTAGTTGGGCGACACAAAATGTAGATCAATCAGGTGTTGCCCGCCATTCGCGGAATTAAAATATGGCACCAACCATCGTTACAAGTTTGAATTATTGCAAGTAGGTGAAGCTCGGGGAACTCGCGGGCTTGCCCTTTTAGAATTTATCATGTTCGTTATGAATAGAGAAAGCATGATCATCCCATCGATGGTGGCACATATGAGAATTGTAATCATAAATAATAGACGAATGCGAAGTCCTGGGCCATTGCTTGCTGTTTTCTTACATCTCAATCTGTCTTATATCTTTAGGTGTGTCTATACATGTTTTCCATCTTAGTTTTTCTATTTATGCATAATTGTTTTTGTTACAGTTTACTTTGGTAAATCAATATTTTTGTTTTATAACATATTATGCGCTTTCGCCGCAACGCGCGGGCATTATCCTAGTAATATCTCAAATGCTAAAAAGTACTTGGATGCTAATTAGCAATCTGAGCACTCGTTTCTGGTCCGTTCGATCCACACGATCAAATCAGCGAGACTTAGCTTCCGACAATATCTCACTTGGCTAACTTCCCGCACGCGTGAATACTCCGTATGAACCCCAACCCGCCGCCGAACTAGTTTCCCCCACGCGCCGCCCGCCGCCGGTCCGGTTCCTCGCGCGGCGTCCGCCGTCCTGGTTCCTCGCGCGCCGCCCACCGGACCGGTTCCCCACGCGTCGCCGCCGGCGTCCCGGTTCCCCATGCGCCGCCCGCTGCCGGTCCGATTCCCCGCGCGTCGCACGCCACCGGCCGGTTCTCCCTCGCGCCACCAGAGTATCAGACCGGGTCCCAGCACAGCACGTCAGCGCTCTAGGCCCCGTTGCTGCTCGTACAGGCCCCGTCCTCGCCCGCAGGGCCTCGGCCATCAAATCCCCTCCCTGGCAATCGATCGCTGGAGCGATCACTTTTCTTGGCGCGGCAGCGCTCGCGCCATGCGCGAAATCAATTCCTTTTTTGTCTTGTAGTGTTTAATTACGTTCACATGTAGCTTTGTGTTCACACTAACAGCTCACGTTCCCACTTGCAAGTTGCATACAAAATCCAGAGCGTTCACACAGCATGCATGCATAAAATATTTTATAGGTTTGCATTTAATGAGCCAACTTTTCAGCATGAGGCTAGCTCTCACAAGTTGCTGCATGCATGCACAGAGCATCTCGCTCTTTTTTTTCAGCACGACGCATACTTTCAATTCTCTTTATTTGTAATTCCCTTTTGACAATTCTCTTTTTTTTGCAATTCCCTTTATGTTGTTATTTCGTACGGTAATTCATGTTTTTTTGGATTAATTTTTTTAATTCCCTTTTTCGGGCCAGTGGTTTTTAAGGGGGGAAATAACGGGTGGGAAGATCCACTTGCAACTCAAATGAACTACCACTTGCTACTCAAATTAAGTACTGTTTTTAAGTTGTAAGCTAACAAAAGTTGCTAAAATTTCTAAATGAAATTTACTTTTTAGGGTTGCTAGGTATTTATATTTACCGTTGATAAATAAAGGGGCACCGCGTTGATAACTTGTAAACAAAAAAAAGAGTCGCTACAAATTTTAAGTTAAATAAAAATTTTAGGGTTGATATTTATTTATATTTACCATTGATAAATAGCGGATCACCGGGTTGATTGCTTGTAAATTAAAAGAAAGTCGTTAAAATATTCTAAATGAAATACTTTTTAGGGTTATTATTTATTTATTTTTACAGTTGATAAATAACGAGGCACTAGGTTGATAGCTTGTAAAATAAAAAATGTTCGCTAAAATATTCTAAATGAAATACTTTTTAGGGTTGGTAGTTTTTTTTATAATTACCATTGATAAATAACGGAGCACCGGGTTGATAACTTGTAAACTAAAAAGAGTCTCCAAAATATTCGAAATGAAGTTAGATTTTTAGGGTTGGTAGTTATTATTTTTACTGTTGATAAATAACAGGACATCAGGTTGATACCTTCTAAACTAAAAAATATTCGCTATAATGTTTAAAATAAAATTAACTTTGGGGTTGATAATTTTATACATTTATCGTTGATCACTCAAGTACGGAGGGGTTGATTATTCAAAACAGAGAGCCTTGATAACTTTTAGCCCGAAAAAAAGTTTCTCGAAACATATCAACATGGGTGCTAGTTTTGAAGATCTCGTCGAGACGGATTTATTGGTGAAAGCGAATCTTAATTTGAAGTTGTCATCTGAAAGTTAAAACGTTTTGAATTTTCAAATTTGGAAAAGATTCCGCTGATATCAGCAGATTTGTCTTTTTGTGCATGCATGCGGAACTTTCGCTCAATACCCTGCACCAGGTTGATAATTTTATACATTTACCGATGATCACTCTAGTACGGAGGGGTTGATTATTTAAATAGAGAGGCTTGATAACTTTTAGCCAGAAAAAAAGTTTCTCGAAACATATTAACATGGGTGCTAGTTTTGAAGATCTCGTCGAGACGGATTTATTGGTGAAAGCGGATCTTAATTTGGAGTTGTCGTTTGAAAGTTAAAACATTTTGAATTTTGAAATTTGGAAAAGATTCCGCTGACATCAGCAGATTCGTCTATTTGTGCTTGCATGCAGAACTTTCGCTCAATACCCTGCACCAGGTTGATAATTTTATACATTTACCGTTGATCACTCTAGTACGGAGGGGTTGATTATTTAAATAGAGAGGCTTGATAACTTTTAGCCAGAAAAAAAGTTTCTCGAAACATATTAACATGGGTGCTAGTTTTGAAGATCTCGTCGAGACGGATTTATTGGTGAAAGCGGATCTTAATTTGGAGTTGTCGTTTGAAAGTTAAAACGTTTTGAAGTTTGAAATTTGGAAAAGATTCCGCTGACATCAGCAGACTCGTCTATTTATGCTTGCATGCAGAACTTTCCCTCAATACCCTGCACAGGTTGATAATTTTATACATTTACTGTTGATCACTCAAGTACGGAGGGGTTGATTATTCAGATAGAGAGGGTTGATAACTTTTAGCCCGAAAAAAAGTTTCTCGAAACATATCAACATGGGTGCTAGTTTTGAAGATCTCGTCGAGACGGATTTATTGGTGAAAGCGGATCTTAATTTGGAGTTGTCGTTTGAAAGTTAAAACGTTTTGAAGTTTGAAATTTGGAAAAGATTCCGCTGACATCGACAGATTCGTCTATTTATGCTTGCATGCGAACTTTCCCTCAATACTCGCACTGAGGTTGATAATTTTATACATTTACCGTTGATCACTTAAGTACGGAGGGGTTGATTATTCAGATAGAGAGGGTTGATAACTTTTAGCCCGAAAAAAAGTTTCTCGAAACATATCAACATGGGTGCTAGTTTTGAAGATCTCGACGAGACCGACTCATAGGTGAAAACAGATCTTAAATCGGAGTTGTCGTTTGTGAGATAAAATGTTTTAAATTTTTAAATTGAGAAAGATTCTCGCTTTACGTCATCAGATTTGTTCCCTTCTACATGCATGCAGAACTTTCCTCAAATAGGATATACTACAGTCCAAGACATTCCTAAAATGGAAAAAAAATATGTCCTAAACCGATCGCTCAATTTGCTTTGAGCAAACGATCGCTAGCTAGGGTAGCCCCTCGGCCATGGTGTTAGTGGTGGTCGCGTTTGTCGACCCACGCGTGCTTGGTGCTTGCCCGACCACTGCATGGGACCAGCATCGGCCACGCCTTTCTCCTCCTCTAGCTCGGCTGATACCTTCTTCCATGGGAGCGGCGCGGAAGGGCCGTTCAACTGCGGCAGCTCGACGAGGTAGTCGGAGATGTACGCAGGAGGGCTCCATAGTTGCTGCATCGAAGTTCTGGCGGAGGATGCGCTAAACCAAGATAAGACCTTGTCTCTACGTATTTGTTTTCAATTTTGTCCCCCCAACTTACCAGATTTACACAGAAGTACATGAACTTCCCTTTTATATAGATTTACACAGAATTAGCAACATTGTCCATATGAAATTAATGCCCCGGGCCACTTTTGTAGATATATCTCATGATTGTTTTTTGAGATATCGCGAATTAATCCATCTAATAGTGCTATATATCCCACCTATGTCATGCGTGCACCACTCCCAACGGCGTTCATTGTTTTGTTACCGAGAAAGTTTGTTGTGTTCGTCCCCCTCGAGGACCTCGAGACGAGCCAAATTGGATAGTACTTGATGATGATGAGTTTCGCTCCCTTCCACCAAAGATCATATATGTGCTCGATGTCGCATCCCCTGGCTCACATAGCCGCCGACGTATAACAAATTGGACGGTTCACCCTCCATCTCGTCCACCCTATTTTCCCGGTGCTCTACGTTGATCGAGGTGGAGTTGTACCTCATGGTGATGGCCACGAAGACAAAAAATTGTTTCACTCACTAGTATTAAGTTCGGTACCCATTGTTGTTAAGTTGTGTACCCGCCAATATTAAGTTGTATACCCAGGGAGTGGTGTTTTGGAACATGAGAGCATATGCTCCCTATATTTTGAAATGCATCTTACACATATTTTAAATTTCAAAAAAAATAAAACAAAAAATTCGCACATACATCTTCACGTGCTACGCGCTCACAAAGTTGTTTCACAAAAAATGAACTTATCATGTGACGTGTGTAAAAAAGACAAAATTCAGTGCTGAAAACAATGCTTTTCACTGGATAAGTTTTCTCTTTTTTACATAGGCCACAAAAAATATTATTTTTTCGTGAAACTTGACGCATACACATATATTATGGAGATGTACATGTAGAATTTTTTATCAAATTTTTTCCACACTTCAAAATAAGTTTTGCTGGTAGAGGGAGCATACGCACCCGGGAGCCGAATTGAATTTCCGGTATACCCACTATTTCTAAGTTGTATACCCGCCAATATTAAGTTGTATACCCACCAATATTAAGTTCGGTACCCATTGTTGTTAAGTTGTATACCCACTATGATTAAGTTGCATCCATTGTCCAATATAGTTTCACCGCGTCTAAGTTGTCTATCACCTCTACTAAGTTGGCTAGAACAATTATTTTAAAGTTGCACACCATTGTCATGAATTTGCATGTCCATGCGTCTAAGCTTCCTACCGTTAGTACTAAGTCGTCTACCATGATTTGATTTGAAGTAGCACACAATTATCGTGAAGTTGCATACCTCTGCGTTTAAGTTGCCGTTGTATGGCATACAAAGTTGCATATCGTTTGTACTAAGTTGGCTACCTTGAAAACCAAGTTGCCAACAATAATAGTGGTATTCTGAAGTTGTCGACTATTATTGTTTAGTTGAGTATCTCGAAATCGAAAAGTAAGGTGCCTACATAATATAGAAAAATAGTGAAGTTGCATATCGTTTAAAGTCTCCTGAATTCCAGTTAAGTTCATTTAGTTTTCTTTGGCACTACCCTTTTTTAAAGTTGTACAGTAATTTCATTGTATTTGTTGAATTTAAATTCCAGTTAAGTTCATTTAGTTTTCTTTGGCACTACCCCTTTTTAAAGTTGTACAGTAATTTTCATTAAATTGTCTTATTCAAAATAGCTAAGTTGGTCACTTAATCCAACTTAGTTGGTTTTCCTTTTTTTCTTTCATCATCTTCTATATTAGTTAAGTTGCTTTTTGACAACCTGGCGAAGTTACTTTTATCACCTCACTCAGTTGGTTCTATCATCTAAAGTAAGTTGAGGACACCATCACACCTGGGATCCAGCCGATCCGCCAACCGCCTCCTCAGTCATCTCCCTCAACCCGATTTGCGTCGCCGTCTCCTGCCCGGCCAAGCTCCAGGCAACACAACCGCGCGCGCTGGCACGCCGATCAACGCGCGCGCTTGGCAACACCCTAGTGCTGCACCGCTCGCCTCACGGCGGACTCGCTCCACCCCGTGCGTGAGTGCCGCCGCCGACTCGGCAGCTGCCCGCCAAGCGCGCCCGCGTGCCTGCAGCCGCTCCCAGCGCTGCGCCACTCGCCTCATGGCCGCCTCGCTCCACCCCGCACGTGAGCACCGCCGCTGGATCCACGAGGAGCCCATGTCCGTGGTTTTGGCTTCCTCGTCTTCGGTGACAGCAATCGCTCATGTGCTCGTGTGTCGCAGATGGCACGCTGCCAAGGCCTCCTCGCGCCTCCATCTCGCCCTTGACGCGCGACTTCCGCTCCTCGCCGCGACCTCGGGGATCCGAGCGTGTGTGGTGGTGCTCGCCGCGACCTAAGTTGCATCCATTTACCAACTGAGATGTAGCTGAAACAAGCAAAGTTCGGGCCGTGTCATCGGGGGTGTACGATAAACTAGTTCTTCACATTTTTTGGGCAGTATTTTTGGCAGCATAGGCAAGCTAAGTCTTATTTTACACGCGATAAATCGTTCACTAACATATTTCCTAACTCATGTTTTTAAGCAGTTAATTGTTATTGCACACATGTGCTAAGTTGCATACCCACTATTGCTAAACTATAACTCATTAGTGTTAGGTTGCATACTGATGTCTACGGGTGCTTCTATTCTTGTAGACAGTGTTGGGCCTCCAAGAGCAGAGGTTTGTAGAACAGCAGCAAGTTTCCCTTAAGTGGATCACCCAAGGTTTATCGAACTCAGGGAGGAAAAGGTCAAAGATATCCCTCTCAAGCAACCCTGCAATCACGATACAAGAAGTCTCTTGTGTCCCCAACACACCTAATACACTTGTCAGATGTATAGGTGCACTAGTTCGGCGAAGAGATAGTGAAATACAAGTAATATGGATGTATATGAGTGGTAATAGCAATCTGAATAAATATGGCAGCGAGTAAACATGCAACAGAACAGTAAATAAACGGAGTTTCGATGCTTAGAAACAAGGCCTAGGGATCATACTTTCACTAGTGGACACTCTCAACTTTGATCACATAGTAAAACCACTCTACACTCTCTTGTTGGATGATGAACACCACTAATTGCGTAGGGCTACAAGAGCACCTCAATGCCGGAGTTAACAAGCTCCACAACATTCGATATTCATATTTAAATAACCTTAGAGTGCATGATAGATCATTGCAATTACACCAAGTACTAACATAGCATGCACATCGTCACCATCACACTATGAAGGAGGAATAGATCACATCAATACTATCATAGCAATAATTAACTTCATAATCTACAAGAGATTACAATCATAACCTACGCCAAGTACTACACGATGCACACACTGTCACCATTACACCGTGGAGGAGAAATAGACTACTTTAATAACATCACTAGAGTAACACATAGATGAATAGTGATACAAAACTCATATGAATCTCAATTATGTAAGGCAGCTCATGAGATCATTGTATTGAATTACATAGGAGAGAGATTAACCACATAGCTACCGGTACAGCACTTAGCCTCGTGGGAGAACTACTCCCTCCTCATGGGAGACAGCAGCGGTGATGAAGATGGCGGTGGTTTCGATGGAGATGCCTTCCGGGGGCACATCCCCGTCCCAGCGGCGTGCCGGAACAGAGACTTCTGTCCCCCAGATCTTGGCTTCGCGATGGCGGCGGCTCTGTAAGGTTTCTCGTACCGTGGCTTTTCCGTATCGAGGTTTTAGGTCAGGGACCTTTAAATAGACGAAGAGGCGGAGTCGGAGGGGTGACGGAGCCACCACACAATAGGGGGGCGCGGCCTAGGCCCTGGTCGCGCCGCCCTGTTGTCTGGTGGGCCTGTGGCCCCCCTCAGGTTGCTCTCGGGGTGTTCTGGAAGCTTCGTGGAATTCTAAGATGTTGGGCATTGATTTTGCCCAATTCCGAGAATATTTCCTTACTAGGATTTCTGAAACCAAAAACAGCAGAAAACAGCAACTGGCCCTTCGGCATCTCGTCAATAGGTTAGTTCCGGAAAACGCATAATAATGACATATAATGTGTATAAAACATGTGAGTATCATCATAAAAGTAGCATGGAACATAAGAAATTATAGATACGTTTGGGACGTATCAAGCATCCCCAAGCTTAGTTCCTACTCGCCCTCGAGTAGGTAAAGGATAACAAAGATAATTTCTTAAGTGACTTGCTATCATAATCTTGACCATACTTATTGTAAAGCATATGAGATGAATGCAGCGATTCGAAGCAATGGTGAAGACAATGAGTAAACAATTGAATCATATAGCAAAGACTTTTCATGAGTAGTACTTTCAAGACAAGCATCAATAAGTCTTGCATAAGGGTTACTCATAAAGAAATAAATTTTTAGTAGAGGCATTGAAGGAACACAAAGGAAGATATAAGTTTCAGCAATTGCTTTCAACTTGTAACATATATATCTAATGGATAGTTGTCAACATAAAGCAATATCACAAGTGCAATAGGTAAACATGTAAGAATCAATGCACACACTTGATACAAGTGTTTGCTTCTGGGATAGAAAGAATAAGCAAACTGACTCAACAATAAAGTAAAAGATAGGCCCTTCGCAGAGGGATGCATTGATTACTATATTTGTGCTAGAGCTTTTCATTTTGAAAACAAGAAACAATTTTGTCAACGGTAGTAATAAAGCATATGTGTTATGTATAAGATATCTTATAAGTTGCAAGCCTCATGCATAGTATACTAATAGTGCTCGCACCTTGTCCTAATTAGCTTGGATTAACACGGATTATCATTGCATAGCATATGTTTCAACCAAGTATCACAAAGGGGTACCTCTATGCCGCTCGTACAAAGGTCTAAGGAGAAAGCTCGCATTGGATTTCTCGCTTTTGATTATTCTCAACTTAGACATCCATACCGGGACAACATAGACAACAGATAATGGACTCCTCTTTAATGCATAAGCATTCAACAACAGTTAATATTCTCATAAGAGATTGGGGATTAGTTGTCCAAACTGAAACTTCCACCATGAACCATGGCTTTAGTTAGCGGCCCAATGTTCTTCTCTAACATTATGCATACTCAAACCATTTGATCATGAAAATCTCCCTTACTTCAGACAAGACGAACATGCATAGCAACTCACATGATATTCAACAAAGGTAAAAGTTGATGGCGTCCCCGAAACATGGTTACCGCTCAACAAGCAACTTATTAAGAAATAAGACACATAAGTACATATTCTTCACCACGATAGTTTTTAAGGCTATTTGTCCCATGAGCTATATATTGCAAAGACAAAGAATATAAATTTTAAAGGTAGCACTCAAGTAATGTACTTTGGAATGGCGGAGAAATACCATGTGGTAGGTAGGTATGGTGGACACAAATGGCATGGTTATTGGCTCAAGGATTTGGATGCACGAGAAGAATTCCTCTCAATACAAGGCTAGGCTAGCAAGGTTGTTTGAAGCAAACTCAAGTATAAAAGGTGTAACAAAGCTCACATATGAACATATTGTAAGCATTATAAGACTTTACATCGTCTTCCTTGTTGTTCAAACACCTTAACCAGAAAATATCTAGACTCTAGAGAACAATCATGCAAACCAAATTTTAACAAGCTCTATGTAGTTCTTCATTAATAGGTGCAAAGTACATGATGCAAGAGCTTAAACATGATCTATATGAGCACAACAATTGCCAAGTATCAAATTATTCAAGACATTATACCAATTACCACATGCAGCATTTTTCTGTTTCCAACCATACAACAATTAACGAAGCAGCTTTTAACTTTAGCCATGAACATTAAAAGCTAAGAACACATGTGTTCATATGAACCAGCGGAGCGTGTCTCTCTCCCACACAAGCATGATGGATCATATTTTATTCAAACACAAACAAAAATAAAAGCACACAGACGCTCCAAGTAAAGTACATAAGATGTGACGGAATAAAAATATAGTTTCACTAGAGGTGACTCGATAAGTTGTCGATGAAGAAGGGGATGCCTTGGGCATCCCCAAGCTTAGATGCTTGAGTCTTCTTGAAATATGCAGGGATGAACCACGGGGGCATCCCCAAGCTTAGACTTTTCACTCTTCTTGATCATAGTATATCATCCTCCTCTCTTGACCCTTGAAAACTTCCTCCACACCAAACTCAAAACAAACTCATTAGAGGGTTAGTGCATAATCAAAAATTCACATGTTCAGAGGTGACACAATCATTCTTAACACTTCGGGACATTGCTCAAAGCTACTGGAAGTTAATGGAACAAAGAAATCCATCCAACACAGACAAAAGAGGCAATGCGAAATAAAAGGCAGAATCTGTCAAAACGAACAGATCCGTAAAGACGAATTTTAAAGAGGCACCAGACTTGCTCAGATGAAAATGCTCAAATTGAATGAAAGTTTCGTACATATCTGAGGATCACGCACGTAAATTGGCAGATTTTTCTGAGTTACCTACAGAGAATCATACCCAAATTCGTGACAGCAAGAAATCTGTTTCTGCGCAGTAATCCAAATCTAGTATGACTTTACTATCAAAGACTTTACTTGGCACAACAATGCAATAAAATAAAGATAAGGAGAGGTTTCTACAGTAGTAACAACTTCCAAGACTCAAATATAAAACAAAATTGCTGTAGTAAAATAAACACATGGGTTATCTCCCAAGAAGTGCTTTCTTTATAGCCATTAAGATGGGCTCAGCAGTTTTAATGATGCACTCCCAAGAAATAAGAATTGAAGCAAAAGAGAGCATCAAGAAGCAAATTCAAAACAAATTTAAGCCTAACATGCTTCCTATGCATAGGAATCTTGTAATAAACAAATTCATGAAGCATAATGCAACACGCATAGAAAGATAAAACAAGTGCAGCTTCAAGATTTTCAGCAAAAAGAGAGGTGTTTTAATAACATGAAAATTTCTACAACCATATTTCCCTCTCTCATAATAACTTTCAGTAGCATCATGAGCAAACTCAACAATATAACTATCAAATGAAACATTCTTATCATGAGTCTCATGCATAAAATTATTACTACTCCCAACATAAGCATAATCAGTTTTATTAGTTGTAGTGGGAGCAAATTCAACAAAGTAACTATCATTATTATTCTCATCAAGTGTAGGAGGCATAGTATAATCACAATAAAATTTACTCTCCATAGTAGGCGGCACCAAAAGACCACTATCATTATAATCATCATAAATAGGAGGCAAAGTATCATCAAAGAAAATTTTCTCCTCAATGCTTGGGGGACTAAAAAGATCATGAAAACCAGCTTCCCCAAGCTTAGAACTTTATATATCATTATCAAAAATGGTGTTCAAAGCGTTCATACTAATATCACTACCAGCATGCAAGTAAGGTTCCATAGGTTTTTTAATTTTTGCATTAAACCATTCATGTCTTGACTCAGGAAATAGTGCAAAAAGCTCACAGATGTTTTCCATTATGCCTTGCTAGTGTAAACAAGAAACAAAAAGATGCAATTGCAGGATCTAAAGGAAATAGCTTCGAGCACACACACAACGGCAACAGAAAAGTACTTAGTTACCCGGGACCGGAGTATGAGTGCCTTTTACCTTTCCTCCCCGGCAACGGCGCCGAGAAAAGTGCTTGATGTCTACGGGTGCTTCTATTCTTGTAGACAGTGTTGGGCCTCCAAGAGCAGAGGTTTGTAGAACAGCAGCAAGTTTCCCTTAAGTGGATCACCCAAGGTTTATCGAACTCAGGGAGGAAGATGTCAAAGATATCCCTCTCAAGCAACCCTACAATCACGATACAAGAAGTCTCTTGTGTCCCCAACACACCTAATACACTTGTCAGATGTATAGGTGCACTAGTTCGGCGAAGAGATAGTGAAATACAAGTAATATGGATGTATATGAGTGGTAATAGCAATCTGAATAAAATATGGCAGCGAGTAAACATGCAACAGAACAGTAAATAAACGGAGTTCCGATGCTTAGAAACAAGGCCTAGGGATCATACTTTCACTAGTGGACACTCTCAACTTTGATCACATAGTAAAACCACTCTACACTCTCTTGTTGGATGATGAACACCACTAATTGCGTAGGGCTACAAGAGCACCTCAATGTCGGAGTTAACAAGCTCCACAACATTCGATATTCATATTTAAATAACCTTAGAGTGCATGATAGATCATTGCAATTACACCAAGTACAAACATAGCATGCACACTGTCACCATCACACTATGAAGGAGGAATAGATCACATCAATACTATCATAGCAATAATTAACTTCATAATCTACAAGAGATTACAATCATAACCTACGCCAAGTACTACACGATGCACACACTCGTCACCATTACACCATGGAGGAGGAATAGACTACTTTAATAACATCACTAGAGTAATACATAGATGAATAGTGATACAAAACTCATATGAATCTCAATCATGTAAGGCAGCTCATGAGATCATTGTATTGAAGTACATAGGAGAGAGATTAACCACATAGCTACCGGTACAGCCCTTAGCCTCGAGGGAGAACTACTCCCTCCTCATGGGAGACAGCAGCGGTGATGAAGATGGCGGTGGTGTCGATGGAGATGCCTTCCGGGGGCACTTCCCCGTCCCGGCGGCATGCCGGAACAGAGACTTCTGTCCCCCAGATCTTGGCTTCGCGATGGCGGCGGCTCTGGAAGGTTTCTCGTACCGTGGCTTTTCCGTATCGAGGTTTTAGGTCAGGGACCTTTAAATAGGCGAAGAGGCGGAGTCGGAGGGGTGACGGAGCCGCCACACAATAGGGGGGCACGGCCCAGGCCCTGGCCGCGCCGCCCTGTTGTCTGGTGGGCCTGTGGCCCCCCTCTGGTTGCTCTCGGGTGTTTTGGAAGCTTCGTGGAATTCTAAGATGCTGGGCATTGATTTCGTCCAATTCCGGGAATATTTCCGTACTAGGACTTCTGAAACCAAAAACAGCAGAAACAACAACTGGCCCTTCGGCATCTCGTCAATAGGTTAGTTCCGGAAAACGCATAATAATGACATATAATGTGTATAAAACATGTGAGTATCATCATAAAAGTAGCATGGAACATAAGAAATTATAGATACGTTTGGGACGTATCACATACCCACACTAGTATTAAGTTGTATACTCATTAGTGTTAATTGCATACTTACTGGTGTTAAGTTGCATACCTCCTATTGCGAAGTTTTCATGCCCATTATTGCTATGTTGTATCCCGTTGTGCTTATTTGCGCATTTATTATTGCTAAGATGTATACCTCTTAGTGATAAGTTTCATACCTACAATTGCTAAGTTGTGTACTTCTAATGCAAAGTTGTGTATCCCATATGTGGAGTTGCATCTCGCGTACTTTGCCTACAATGTGGATGGCTACCACTAAGTTATATCTCACGTAACAACATGCTTAAGTTTCCCACCGCTAGTTGGGCTCAATTATCGTGAACTTGCGTATCACTGTGTCTAAGTTACCTAGTGCTAGTACTAAGTCAGCTAGCATCATTGTTTGTCAAAATGGTGTACCGTTATACTGAAGTTGCATATCGATGTACCAAAGTTGCGAACTGTTTGATATGAAGTTGTATTTTCATTGCTACTAAGTTGTGCATATAGAAAATCAAGTTACTAACGGTACTAGAAAGTATGATAGGCAACAAGTAGAGCAAAGTTGATGTCTCAATACTGGAGTTGATGGCAGTTGTTGCTAACCAAGTATCATAGAAACTAAGTTGGCACAAAATATTCAAAAAAAGTAGTGTAGCCAACTCTTTGTATGAAGTTGCTTCACCACAATACTAGAGTTGATTTTTCGCAACAACTGAGTTGGTTTTCGAAAAAAAAGTTTGTCAAAATATATACAAATGGAATCTCGTTTCGAAGATCTCGTCGTAAGAGGTCCAACGATGAAAACGGATTACAATTTCGACATATGGTTTAATAGTTATGACTTTTTGAAAAAAATCACATGACATTAAATACACGTATTATGCTAAATTTTCTATTTTTAGGGGGAGTGCTTGGGTAGACAAACGAGCATCCGAGTGCTCCCTAGCCGTGTCCTAATAATATAGACAGTGTATACAATAGTTTGTCTGTAAATTGTCTATTTTTAGCCATAACTATATGTGAGTGTAAATTATAGACACCCTTCATATAACAACACAAATAGTGTCTGTAAGCTGTCTGTAAGAAGCCTACAAACTGTCTGGAACATTACAGATAGCCTCCTTCTCTCTCCTTATTCTCTTTCCTCCACATCATCAAAATCACCTATAACTACCTCTTACAGACAGCTGACTCACCACCATTGTACATGCCTTAAGGACGTCGCGCTGGCAGTCACCGTGCGGTTTTGTTCGGGAGGTTTCTTTCAGGGTAGGGAGGGGCTGGAAGGACCACGGCGGGACAATTTGTGAGTTGACTGAGGCGACGGTTTTGACGATCCGTTTTTCTCGTTGTGGCGTGATACGTCTCCAACGTATCGATAATTTCTTATGTTCCATGCCACATTATTGATGATATCTACATGTTTTATACATACTTTATGTCATATTTATGCGTTTTCCGGAACTAACCTATTGACGAGATGCCGAAGGGCCAGTTGTTGTTTTCTGCTGTTTTTAGTTTCAGAAATCCTAGTAAGGAAATATTCTCGGAATTGGACGAAACCAACGCCCAGGGTCCTATTTTTCCACGAAGCTTCCAGAAGTCCGAAGGGGAAACGAAGTGGGGCCACGAGGTGGGGACACAGTAGGGCGGCGCGGCCCAAGCCCTGGCCGCGCCCCCCTAGTGTGTGGCCCCACCAGGCCCCCTCCGAGGCTGCCCTTCCGCCTACTTAAGGTCTCCGTCGCGAAAACCCTATGACGTTCGACGAAACCAGAGAAAACCTTCCAGAGCCGCCGCCATCGCAAAGCCAAGATCTGGGGGACAGGAGTCTCCGTTCCGGCACGCCGCCGGGACGGGAAGTGCCCCCGGAAGGCTCCTCCATCGACACCGATGTCTACGGGTGCTTCTATTCTTGTAGACAGGTGTTGGACCTCCAAGAGCAGAGGTTTGTAGAACAGACAGCAAGTTTTCCCTTAAGTGGATCACCCAAGGTTTATCGAACTCAGGGAGGAAGAGGTCAAAGATATCCCTCTCATGCAACCCCGCAACCACAAAGCAAGAAGTCTCTTGTGTCCCCAACACACCTAATAGGTGCACTAGTTCGGCGAAGAGATAGTGAAATACAGGTGGTATAAATAAGTATGAGCAAGTAGTAACGGCGCCGTAAAATAGCTTGCTGGCGTGTAGTTGATGGTGGTAATATGGTAGCAGTAGTAAAGAAATAAAACAGTAAACAAGCAGCGATAGCAGTATTTAGGAACAAGGCCTAGGGATTAGACTTTCACTAGTGGACACTCTCAACATTGATCACATAACAGAATAGATAAATGCATACTCTACACTCTCTTGTTGGATGATGAACACATTGCGTAGGATTACACGAACCCTCAATGCCGGAGTTAACAAGCTCCACAATTCAATGTTCATATTTAAATAACCTTAGAGTGCATGAAAGATCAACACGACTAAACCAAGTACTAACACAGCATGCACACCTGTCACCTTCACACTATGTAGGAGGAATAGATCACATCAATACCATCATAGCAATAGTTAACTTCATAATCTACAAGAGATCACAATCATAGCCTACGCCAAGTACTAACACGGATGCACACACTCGTCACCATTACACCGTGCAGGAGGAATAGAACTACTTTAATAACATCACTAGAGTAGCACATAGATAAATTGTGATACAAAACACATTGCAATCATAAAGAGATATAAATAAGCACTTCACTACGCCATTCATAACAGTTGAATAAGTATTCGTGAAATATAGCCTAAGAGACCCACACGGTGCACACACTCGTCACCTTTACACACGTGGGACAAGGAGTCTCCGGAGATCACATAAGTAAAATTCACTTGACTAGCATAACGACATCTAGATTACAAGCATCATCATATGAATCTCAATCATGTAAGGCAGCTCATGAGACTATTGTATTGAAGCACATAGGAGAGAGATGAACCACATAGCTACCGGTGACGAGGGATCACCTCGGCAATGCCTACGTATTGTAGACTAGGATTTTCGGGAAGAGCGACGATGGAGATTCCGGGAGCGAGATTAGGCACACGACGTACCCAGCTTCGGGTCCCCTCGGTGGAGGATCCCTACGTGCTGCTAGCAATCCAGTATATGATCATAGATGTGTTTACAGGGTGCCGCCGTAGCGGAGCTATGTTGTCTATATTCTGTCTATCTGTTCTCTCCTTATTTCGGGTGCCCTGGCTAGCTTTATATATGCAACCAGCCTAGGGTTTTACAAGAGTCCTAGTCGACTACTTCTTCGGGTTGCCTTGTTGGGCCTTCTCCATATTTGGTCTTCTCCATATTGGACCGAGCCAGGTATACTAATAATGGGTACCCGAAGGGTATGCCCATGTCAGTAGCCCCCGAGTTTATAGGGAAGTCGAAGACTTGCGTAGAAACTCCAAGCATAACCATCTCCGAAGTCGAAGAAATACAAGGCGAGGTCCATGTCGAAGATCATGTGTAGCGTAGATGATGTCTCGAAATTATTTCTTCTATCGGGTGCGCGGCAGCGCTCCCGATGGGAGTAGCCCCCGAGTCTATGGGTAAGTGCTTGCACTTAGGCATAGACTCAAGTTGTACTACTCGATGAAGAACTTAACTATATTTCTGGAAGACTTGATGAAATCCATGTGCTCCCGATGGGAGTAGGCTCCACTCGAGTCGTAGAATCGAGTTGAGTCTACAAACCTTAATTGCCGTAGATGTTGTCGAAGTTATTTTTCTATCGGGTGCGCGACCAGCGCTCCCGATGGGAGTAGCCCCCGAGGCTACAGCCAAGTGTTTGCACTTGGGTGTAGGCTCAACTTGCTTTTAATCGACACCACAATTTTTCCTCTTTCTTGTATCTTATCGGGAGGGTGAACAATACTCTCGATAAGAGTAGCCCCCGAGCCTATGAGCAGGTGCTTGCACCTAGGCATAGGCTCGAGTTGTACTACTCAATAAAGAACTTGGAGCCCCTCTTTTTATCGACTCCAGGCCGTTGCTATTTTTATTTGACATCCATATCTATATTGTACAGGGATAATGGTAATTGGGGCTAGTTCATCTGACGGATCAGGTACTAGTTAACTGCTCTAGTGGCAATCCGCAAAAACCTACTTCAAAATCACGTCCCTGGACATGATCTCGGGATACTGGTGTAAACTTCGACAGGTGCCGCTTAAGGTCTTACCATTCTGTCGAGTCCCGAGTCATATTTATCGGGTACCTAACGCGTCCGTTAGGATTTTTCTTCGTATCCGTTGATACGGATAAAAGTAGCAGAGCGCAGTCTTCGGCGATGCCACGCCCGGCAGAACGGATCCGGGGTCTTACCTTCGCAAATTTGCGGCATTCAGAAATTGATCGCAACTTTGGCGTTCGAGAATATATTGTCGAGTGCCTTATTCGGCTGATGCAATGACCCATTTTGCGGGTTCTTCTATATTTTTCTCTCGGGCTTGATGAGACAGCCGAATATATTGGTGCTTCTATATTGTCGTCAAGCACATCGCCGATGCTCTTGCTCAGAACAAATGACGAGTCAATGGACCCGAAGATTTGTCCATCCTCTTTTTTTTTTCTACTCCTCTTTTTTTTTTTTTGGTTTATCCTTGATGATAATTTCGTCGAGTTCCTCCCTCAGGAAAATTTCTTCGGGTCCTCCTTGAGGACAATTCTTCGGGTCCTCTTTGAGGACAATTTCTTCGGCACCTCCTTGAGTATAATTCTTCGGCACCTCCTTGAGGATAATTCTTCGGCACCTCCTTGAGTATAATTCTTCGGCACCTCCTTGAGGATAATTCTTCGGCACCTCCTTGAGGATAATTCTTCGGCACCTCCTTGAGGATAATTCTTCGGCACCTCCTTGAGGATAATTCTTCGGGTCCTCCTTGAATAAAATTTTGTCGGGTTCTCTTTTGAAGAAAATTTCGTCGGGTTCTCTCACGATTTTATCGGGTTCCTCCCTGAAGAAGATTTCGTCGGGTGCTATTTTGATTTCGTCGGGTTCCTCCCTGAAGAAGATTTCGTCGGGTGCTATTTTGATTTCGTCGGGTTCCTTCCTGAAGAATATTTTTTCGGGTGCTCTTTTGATTTCGTCGGGTTCCTCCCTGAAGAAGATTTTTTCGGGTGCGCGGTCAGCGCTCCCGATGGGAGTAGCCCTCGAGGCTATGGTCGGGTGCGCGCATCTGGACATAGGCTCAAGAACTTGTATAATTTTCTTTCTCCTGCACAAATAAACAAACTTTTTCTATCTTTTCCTTGACTCTCTTTTTCGCATGCGGTGTTAGATGCTCAGATTCGATGATATGTAGAGCGAATATATGCCGCGCAACCCCCGGGCGTCGGGTGCAGCGAAAGTAAATGATAATCAACTTTATGTAAAACAAAGGAACACTTAGCTTATTGGGCATGACAGAGTCGATGCGATGAAGTCTTCGAGTGCCGAGAAGAAGTCGAGCTGAAGTAAAAACCACCAAATAATGAAAGTAAATCCCGCCATATTGTTGATGAAGAAATAGCCGAGCTCCTGAGCGCTGCTGGGGTGATATGATGATTATTGCTTAGATATTGTGTCGCAGTTGCGACCTGAGGAGAAATCATGGTCGAGCCCCCGAGTGTTTGCTATGATATCGAAAGAAATTGATGGAGTCGCGGCGTCATATAGGGTAAAGCCATTTAGGATGAAGCCATTGTCCATAATATAATAGCCCATGAAGATGAATTGAAGACGAAGTATTTGAGATGAATCCATATTGAAGATTACGCCATTAAATATAGAGCATATATTGAAGATAAATCCGTCGATATCATAGAGGATGAATCCATTGGCCCGAAAAATCCAGTAATAATCATAGAAGATGAATCCGCTGATATCATAGAAGATGAATCCATTGACCCGAATAACTCAGTAATAATCATAGAAGATGAATCCGCTGATATCATAGAGGATGAATCCATTGACCCGAATAATTCAGTAATAACCATAGAAGATGAATCCATTGACCCGGAAACGTATCGGGTAATATTGCATAAGGGAACCAATAATAACCCAAAGAAAACCAATCCAGTAATCCGAAGAAAATAAATCCACTGAGCCAAAAAAGATCAAGCCACTAAGTCGAAGAAAATAATTCCACTGAGCCGAAAAAAATATTTTCACTAAGCCGGAGAAGATATATCCAGAGCCGAAAAAAAAAATTCACCAAGCAACCGAGTATATTTGT
The DNA here is from genome assembly GCF_022539505.1 of Lolium rigidum. Lineage (NCBI taxonomy): Eukaryota > Viridiplantae > Streptophyta > Magnoliopsida > Poales > Poaceae > Lolium > Lolium rigidum. Next base: position 316,468,716 of record NC_061510.1, on the reverse strand, counting down.
GATAACGAAGTAATGGCGCAGCCCCAGTGTTTGGGTGAATTTGCTGTAATAATGTAATGGCGCAGCCCCCGAATATTCGGGTGTGGCGAAAGTAAATAATAATTAACTCTCAGAAGAGTAACACTTAGCTTTTTATTGGGTGCGACGGAGTAGTCGCTCAAGCAGGTCGTGCAACGGACACAGTCGATGTAGGCGCGCGGCGTCTGGCTGACATTGTTGATGTAGTCGCGTAGAGCCGAGCCGGCATGGTCGATGAAGATGATATAGTCGAAGTAATTGTGCAACCAAAGACGAGACACATGATGGCGAACGGGGTCAAGACAGCAAAATAGTCTAAGCTTATTTCCGATCTGCAGTTATGTTACGGCGCAAAAAACTACGCGCAAATAATGGCACGGACCAAAAATATTTGGCCCAAAATAAATTTACAAAAAGTAGTGTACTGAAAATATAGCACCTGATAGTTTTGTGTCGGGAATCAAGAGTTCGCCACAAACGAGTATGTCCTGGCAGATTCATACTTGCGAATCCGCGAGGGATCAGATCTTGACCAATTACGTCGATGGCGAAGATCTGAAGTATGTAGCGATTATTTTTATGCCATCTCGATTCTATGAACTAATCTTTCACTCGATGGGTAAAAGAAACATGCACACGTTGTTAGATTTGAATCTGTGAATAGAAAAGCAACTGGATGATTAATCAATAGGAGAGAGAGCAAGATCGTAGAGAAAAAAGGATTTGCTCCCGCCGGTGCCCATCTTCTGATTGGCATGCTAATTCTGAACCCGGCCGGTGCGGCACGTGAATACGTCGTCGTGAACTGATGCGCCAGCCAGGAAAGTTGTCCTCGGAATAAACGCGCTGCATCATGATGCTAGAAGCAGTCCCGAGAGATTCCCTTGCAAGCAGCCGATTGTCCCTTTTTTTTTTTCTTTGCCAGACACGATCGTATTGGGGGAACGTATCACCTGAAAATGGACTACATCCTGCAAATCTGCAAATTTCCGTCCGTGCCGTCGGATTCGCTACAAACGGTCAGATCTTTGTGTCCTGTTCCACCACCATGCAGTTTGTAGAAACCCCCCTAGATATCTATTACATGCCTATTCTATCCTTGTCCCCTTGTGCCTGGTACAGCAGCAGCACAGACGCACAGTAGAGGGAACCACGAAATCCCTTTCTTCTCCATCCCTTTGCTCCCATTCCCCATCGGAGATCGAGCAGGCTCCATGGCTACGGCGCCCTGGCCAGCTTAGTCCAACACGCCTTCTCCCAGCTACATCCTCGCTCGCACGCAGCTCGAAGCTTCGCTTCTCTGCCTCGATCTGTGCGCCGCCAGGCTCGAGCTCGACGCCGTGCAACGCTTCGTTCTTGTGCCGCCCGAGCGCACTTGGTCCACGACGCCGCCGCCTCCTGCCTAGAGGAAGCAGGGCTTCAATTTGCATCAAGCAGCAAGACCCTCTCCGTTCAAGCTACATGATGTATGCGTGGAGCACCTGCATCTAGGGTTTCTTATTTCAGTTAGTACTCGAGACTACGACGAGGTAAGTTCAATTTTCTGCCATTCCTTTCAAATTAAGTTAAGTAAAGTGTATTGGCCTGTACCTTGTGTAGATCTAGTGCAATAAAAAATTCCAACTACATGAGTTTTTAGTTTATTAGCTACAGGAATGAGTCTGATTCTTTGCTCTTTAAGTTGACACACGGATATGGAGGATTCTGTTGCATATTTTAATTACAGAGGATTGTACTACTGATTTTTGTTGTAGATTCAGAAAAAGAATAGACTTCTAACTATTACTTTTTTTAGCTGCAAATTTTCTGTTGGAAACTGTTTTGTTTCTCACCTCCTATATGTACAATGTTCTATTCACACTTTCTGCAAATTATTTCTTGCCATTTCAATTTGATTTCGGAGATGATTTCTTGCCAGACTCATTTCATCAAAGAACGAAATGCCTCTTTCTTTATCTGGTATAATATAGTTCTAGCAGTTTCCAGAATAAGATAGACTTCAAAGAACGATATTCTTGCTCTTGTAATACATGCTAAATTAGTTGCTTTTCGATGAATGGCAGGTCGCATGGATCCCGTGGAGAGTGAGATGTCATCATGCCCTATGGAAACGAATGAGTGTGATGATGCCGAATCCGTTGTTGTAGCGAGCTCTACGATATCAGATGGCTTTAGTACACCAGCGAGCAGCAGGAGCATCCCTTTTTGTGTGCGTATATCTGGATCATCTATTCTTTTTGCCTCTCACATACATCTGGCTACTGACTTACTGATATTATAATCACTTTTTCAGGTGACCTCTTGGACCCCGGAATGTGAAGAGGAAAAAAAGCCAGCCATTGGCATGCAATTCAAAGATTTGGCTAAAGCTGAGCATTTCTACAAGTCATATGCCCACAGTGTTGGTTTTTCTGTACGGAAAGGGCAGAGTAGAACCGTGGGAAATGAACAAGTGTGGAAGAGATTCTATTGCAATAGGCGGGGATGGCGATCAGAGAAAGAGGAAATCAAGAGTAAGCGCAAGACAAAAATCACTAGGTGTGACTGTCAGGCAATGATAACTCTAAAATGGAAAGACAATAAGTACATTGTGACAGCATTTTTTGAGGACCATACACATGAGTTAGCCTCACCTAGCAAACAACAATTCCTGAGATCCAATAGAGAAGTTAGTGAAAGTGCAAAGAGTTCATTGTTCACATGCCACACAGCAAGCATTGGCACATCTGCGGCATACCGTTTATTTCGTGTCGGCGAGGGTGGGTTTGAGAAAGTTGGTTGCACAAAGAGAGATTTTCAAAATTATCACCGTTACTTGAAATGCGCCATAAATACCTCAGATGCACAGATGTTCATTGACAATCTAGCAAGGAGGAAGGAAGCCAACCCAGCATTCTTCTTTGATTACATGCTGGATGAGCAAGGGCGATTAGTGCATATATTTTGGGCTGATACAACTTCTAGGAAGAACTATGCCCATTTTGGAGATGTTATCTCTTTTGATTCAACTTATACGACAAATCAGTATAATATGATCTTTGCACCTTTCACTGGAGTGAACCACCATAAGCAATCCATATTCCTTGGTGCAGCACTAATCTCCAACGAAAAAGCAGAGTCGTATATATGGGTGTTTGAGACCTTCTTGAAGGCAATGGGGGGAAAGAAGCCTAGCCTCATAATAACGGATGAAGCTGCTAGCATGAAGATTGCTATTGACAAAGTTCTCCCAACAACTACGCACCGTCTATGCATGTGGCACATTATGCGAAAAGTTCCCGAAAAGGTGGAACCTTCTTTGAGGAATAATGATGATTTCTATGCCTGTCTCAATTCATGTGTATGGGGGTCTGAAACTGCTACAGAATTTGAGGAGGCATGGTCTGCACTTGTTACTGATTTCTCTTTGGAAGGTAACACCTGGTTCGCTCAAAGGTATTCAATTCGTGATTCATGGGTGCCTGCATACTACAAGGACATACATTTGGCGGGAATTCTGAGAACCACCTCTAGGTCAGAGAGTGCGAATAGTTTCTTTAGCCATTTCATTGGTTACAAGTATGCATTAGTCGAGTTCTGGCTCAGGTTTATAACTGCCTTAGAGGAACAACGCCACAATGAATTGATCGAAGAAAATGTCAATCTGCAATCAATGCCTGAGCTGCGAACATCATGGAAAATAGAGAAGCATGCAAGTGTTGTCTTCACACACAAGGTGTTTGATGCATTGCAGAAAGAGATCCTTGCAGCTCGTGAATATTGTGTTGTTGAGAGCATGAAGCATGAGGGAGAGGAAAAAATCACAATAATTAGCGATGGCCGTTCTTCCAAGGTTCGAGAGGTAGTACTTAACACAAGAACAATGGATGCTCATTGCACCTGCAAACTTTTTAAGTCTCATGGAATTCCATGTCGTCATGTTATTCTTGTTTTGAGAGGTGCAAGGATTGATGAACTTCCAAGCCAGTTTGTTCTGAAACGATGGACAAAAATGTGCAAAAAAAAAGCCATATTTGATGAAGATGGCAACCTCTTGGAAGAGAAAATCAAGAGCCCTCTGGATGTAGAAATGCAAAAGAAAACTTCTGGTGCACGCAAAGACTTCGAAGAATCCATTCGATTGGCTGCGCACTCAGTTGAAACCATGGACGTAGTTACAACTTGTCTTGCCAATCTTGTGGATACTGTAAGACAAATGGTTCCAGCGGACAAACAAACAAGGAAGGATGAACTTGAGTCTTTCCTCGGCTGTAGCATTCCTGCCCACATTGAAATACACCCACCATCTGATGTTCGTTCTCCTGGGAAATGCAAGAGAATTAAAGGACACTTGGACAAAGGTGGAAAAAAAAACAAGGTCGCCGGGAACAAGGAGAAGGGAAAGACAATACGGATGTGTTCTTTATGCCACCAGTTGGGTACCCATGATAAGCGCACTTGTCATGCAAAATCTACATTGTAGCATGCTGGTAATGTTATCCACGCCTCTCGGTTATTGTTTCACAAGTCTAAAATGACAGCAAATAGAGTAGTCACCTCGTTTGAGCTTTATTGATGTACTGTTCTGTTTCAATTTTCAAACATTGTCATTCCTGCAAACTTCGACAAGCAAAGTGGCCGCAAGGAACTTTTTTAACATCTATGAAATTGCCAACTGAAGTGTTTGAGGTCATGTTTCTCATTTTTCAGGTTGATATAGTTATGCTCAGCTATAGCGTATTTCCTTATTATGAACCACTTGAGTCATCTTTCATAGTTTGCATTTACTGGAGCCACATTATTTTGATCCCACATGACGGGAACCACATCCACTGGGCTACCTTTAATTTTTGATGGAACAACATTGCTGTAGGTTTGGTTTGTTCAGTTGGCAGTTTGGATGTTGTCTAGCTGTCTATTTTCTATTAAAATTCCGGAGTTTGACATCAATTCCTGGCCTGTTATCCTACCATGGTTAGCATGTCCTGTTACTTCAAGCTCAGGGTAGTGGTTCTGTCATTCTTTGACAAATGTTCATTGTAAAGTTTATCTAAACAAAATCATCCGAGACAAATGCTCTCTTCTTTAATTACAAACAAACCTTGCACATGCTCTTTTAGCTTCCACTTTTTCTTACAACAGGGTAGTCACATGTACCAGAGGAAATGGACAGTGGCCACTTGATGTACAGACATGAGAGAAATAAATTTGTAGTCTTAAACCCATGTTATGTTATTCTTCTCTTTGACTTAATAAAGACACGTGCCTGCTTATAATATCTGCTACCAAACATTACCTTCTTTTTTTCTGCAAGTCACGTAGATAATTTCCTGAGATTTGAAGGATTTTTCAAATGTTCTCTCATTGTCATCTCACCTAACTTGTGCATTTCATCCGCAGAAATTTGAAGCACACAAATGCACTCCGTATTCAGAAGCAGATGCTGCGGCGGGATAGCAGCTCTCTCGCAGTATTCAAAATATGTATATACTAACTAGAACGTATGTATTAGTTAATATTTCTAGAAGACTAGAACTATTCTGAATGCAAGCAGATGCCGCGACGGGATAGCAGCTCTCTTGCAGTATTCAAAATATGTATATACTATCTAGAACGTATGTATTTGTTAATATTTCAAGAAGACTAGAACTAATCCGAATGCAAGCTTTGTACTGGCCACTGATGGTGCATTATCATGCTCTATTGATCCATACAATGGTTTCAGAAACTGAAAAGCACATATGTGCTGGAGATATGCTGCTTAATTCAGACTTTTTTACCCATCGGAACAGGATTAATGCACTTTTTAAAACATCTAGATTGCTGGGCAGTGCTCTGACACTAATTGTATAGTTCTAATATCCACTTCATTGGTACAAATACTTGTCCAGTGTGAGCTAACAAGATTAGTACTGTAGCTGAAGTAAATTTTTATTATGTATGCACGCAAACTCTTTTTACTGAATTTTCTGGCACAAGAGCGAGTAAATGAAGTGGCACAGGAAGAACAGAAAAGGGGTCCAGGAACAGGAGTCTTCCTGTACTAGCAGGCCTGCTTTATAGAGCGAACATTTTGTGAAGGGCCTTACTGCACATTCTCAACTTGTGGTGCGGGCGCTTTCCTGTAAACTGACTGTGCCAAGGCCAGCAGGAAATCTGAACCGCTGGTACATGATCCAACAGTCCTGGTCGAAAATTTTCAGATTTTCAGGATGTAGAGGTTTCCACCTGATACGTCCCTGGCAAGCCGCGGCAATTGATCTTTCACCTTTGACGGAAACAAAACGGAAGTTGATCGTACTCCCGATTGCGCGGAAGCAATCTCTCTGCCCGTCGCGGATGAAGAGCCCAACGAATAGCTTTGTCGCCGTGACCCTGATTTCGCTCCGCGCACGAAAAAATTCAGCCGTCCGCCAGATGAAGTTGCTAACGATGAATTCCTTGATCTTCCGATGCGATTGTTCATGATGAAGGATCTCGCCCAGATGACAAAATCCAGTCGTCGCTAATTCCCACAGACGGCGCTAATTGATGAGGGATCACCTCAGCAATGCCTACGTATTGTAGACTAGGATTTTCGGGAAGAGCGACGATGGAGATTCCGGGAGCGAGATTAGGGACACGACGTACCCAGCTTCGGGTCCCCTCGGTGGAGGATCCCTACGTGCTGCTAGCAATTCAGTATATGATCATATATGTGTTTACAGGGTGCAGCCGTAGCGGAGCTATGTTGTCTATATTCTGTCTATCTGTTCTCTCCTTATTTCGGGTGCCCTGGCTAGCTTTATATATGCAACCAGCCTAGGGTTTTACAAGAGTCCTAGTCGACTACTTCTTCGGGTTGCCTTGTTGAGCCTTCTCCATATTTGGTCTTCTCCATATTGGGCCGAGCCAGGTATACTAATAATGGGTACCCGAAGGGTATGCCCATGTCAACCGGTACAGCCCCGAGCCTCGATGGAGAACTACTCCCTCCTCATGGGAGACAGCAGCGTTGATGGAGATGGCGGTGGTGTCGATTCCGGGGGCACTTCCCCGCCCCGGCAGCGTGCCGGAATAGAGACTCCTGTCCCCCAGATCTTGGCTTCGCGATGGCGGCGGCTCTGGAAGGTTTCTCGTACCGTGGCTTTTTCGTATCAGGGGTTTCGCGACGGAGGCTTAAATAGGCGGAAGGGTAACGTGGGGGGCCACACGAGGGCCCCACACTACAGGTCGGCGCGGCCAAGACCTGGGCTGCGCCGCCCTATAGTGGCGGCCCCTCGTGGCCCCACTTCGACTCCTCTTCGGTCTTCTGGAAGCTTCATGGCAAAATAGGACCCTGGGTCTTGATTTCGTCCAATTTCGAGAATATTTTGTTACTAGGATTTCTGAAACCAAAAACAGCAGAAAACAGCAACTGGCTCTTCGGCATCTTGTTAATAGGTTAGTTCCAGAAAATGCACGAGTATGACATAAAGTGTGCATAAAACATGTAGGTATCATCAATAATATGGCATGGAACATAAGAAATTATCGATACGTTGGAGACGTATCAGCATCCCCAAGCTTAGTTTTGCTCGTCCCGAGCAGGTAAAACGATAACAAAGATAATTTCTGGAGTGACATGCCATCATAATCTTGATCATACTATTTGTAAACATATGTAATGAATGCAGCGATCAAAACAATGGTAATGACATGAGTAAACAAGTGAATCATAAAGCAAAGACTTTTCATGAATAGTACTTCAAGACAAGCATCAATAAGTCTTGCATAAGAGTTAACTCATAAAGCAATAAATCAAAGTAAAGGTATTGAAGCAACACAAAGGAAGATTAAGTTTCAGCGGTTGCTTTCAACTTGTAACATGTATATCTCATAGATAATTGTCAACATAGAGTAATATAACAAGTGCAATATGCAAGTATGTAGGAATCAATGCACAGTTCACACAAGTGTTTGCTTCTTGAGGTGGAGAGAGATAGGTGAACCGACTCAACATAAAAGTAAAAAGAATGGTCCTTCAAAGAGGAAAGCATCGATTCCTATATTTGTGCTAGAGCTTTTATTTTGAAAACATGAAACAATTTTGTCAACGGTAGTAATAAAGCATATGAGTTATGTAAATTATATCTTACAAGTTGCAAGCCTCATGCATAGTATACTAATAGTGCCCGCACCTTGTCCTAATTAGCTTGGACTACCGGATCTTCGCAATACACATGTTTTAACCAAGTGTCACAATGGGGTACCTCCATGCCGCCCTGTACAAAGGTCTAAGGAGAAAGCTCGCATTTTGGATTTCTCGCTTTTGATTATTCTCAACTTAGACATCCATACCGGGACAACATGGACAACGAGATAATGGACTCCTCTTTAATGCATAAGCATGTGGCAACAATTATTATTCTCATATGAGATTGAGGATATATGTCCAAAACTGAAACTTCCACCATGGATCATGGCTTTAGTTAGCGGCCCAATGCTCTTCTCTAACAATATGCATGCTCCAACCATTAACGTGGTAGATCTCTCTTACTTCAGACAAGACGGACATGCATAGCAACTCACATGATATTCAACAAAGAATAGTTGATGGCGTCCCCACAAGCATGGTTATCGCACAACAAGCAACTTAATAAGCGATAAAGTGCATAAGTACATATTCAATACCACAATAGTTTTTAAGCTATTTGTCCCATGAGCTATATATTGTAAAGGTGAATGATGGAATTTTAAAGGTAGCACTAAAGCAATTTACTTTGGAATGGCGGATAAATACCATGTAGTAGGTAGGTATGGTGGACACAAATGGCATAGTGGTTGGCTCAAGTATTTTGGATGCATGAGAAGTATTCCCTCTCGATAAAAGGTTTAGGCTAGCAAGGTTATTTGAAACAAACACAAGGATGAACGGTGCAGCAAAACTCACATAAAAGACATATTGTAAACATTATAAGACTCTACACCGTCTTCCTTGTTGTTCAAAACTCAATACTAGATATTATCTAGACTCTAGAGAAACCAAATATGCAAACCAAATTAGCAAGCTCTAAGTGTTTCTTCATTAATGGGTGCAAAGTATATGATGCAAGAGCTTAAACATGAGCACAACAATTGCCAAGTATCAAATTATCCAAGACATTTTAGAATTACTACATGTAGTATTTTCCAATTCCAACCATATAACAATTTAACGAAGAAGAAACTTCGCCATGAATACTATGAGTAGATCCTGAGGACATACTTGTCCATATGCTACAGCGGAGCGTGTCTCTCTCCCACAAACTGAATGCTAGGATCCATTTTATTCAAACAAAACAAAAAAACAAAAACAAACCGACGCTCCAAGCAAAGTGCATAAGATGTGACAGAATAAAAATATAGTTTCAGGGGAGGAACCTGATAATGTTGTCGATGAAGAAGGGGATGCCTTGGGCATCCCCAAGCTTAGACGCTTGAGTCTTCTTAGAATATGCAGGGGTGAACCACCGGGGCATCCCCAAGCTTAGAGCTTTCACTCTCCTTGATCATATTGTATCATACTCCTCTCTTGATCCTTGAAAACTTCCTCCACACCAAACTCGAAACAACTCATTAGAGGGTTAGTGCATAATCAAAAATTCACATGTTCAGAGGTGACACAATCATTCTTAACACTTCTAGACATTGCATAAAGCTACTGGAAGGTAATGAAACAAAGAAATCCATCCAACACAGCGAAAGAGACAATGCGAAATAAAAGGCAGAATCTGTCAAAACAGAACAGTCCGTCAAGACGAATTTTAAAAGGGCACCAGACTTGCTCAAATGAAAATGCCCAAATTGAATGAAAGTTGCGTACATATCTGGGGATCACTCACGTAAATTGGCATAATTTTCTGAGTTACCTACAGAGAATTAGACCCAGATTCGTGACAGCAAAGAAATCTGTTTCTGTGCAGTAATCCAAATCTAGTATCAACCTTGCTATCAACGACTTTACTTGGCACAACAAAACACAAAACTAAGATAAGGAGAGGTTGCTACAGTAGTAAACAACTTCCAAGACACAAATATAAAACAAAGTACTGTAGCAAAATAACACATGAGTTATCTCCCAAGAAGTTCTTTCTTTATAGCCATTAAGATGGGCTCAGCAGTTTTAATGATGCACTCGCAAGAAATAGTATCTGAAGCAAAAGAGAGCATCAAGAGGCAAATTCAAAACAAATTTAAGTCTAACATGCTTCCTATGCATAGGAATCTTGTAAATAAACAAGTTCATGAAGAGCAAAGTAACAAGCATAGGAAGATAAACAAGTGTAGCTTCAAAAATTTCAGCACATAGAGAGGTGTTTTAGTAACATGAAAATTTCTACAACCATATTTTCCTCTCTCATAATAACTTTCAGTAGCAACATGAGCAAACTCAACAATATAACTATCACATAAAGCATTCTTACCATGAGTCTCATGCATAAAATTATTACTCTCCACATAAGCATAATCAATTTTATTAGTAATAGTGGGAGCAAATTCAACAAAGTAGCTATCATTATTATTCTCATCAAGTGTAGGAGGCATAGTATAATCACAACAAAATTTACTCTCCATAGTAGGTGGCACCAAAAGACCACTATCATTATAATCATCATAAATAGGAGGCAAAGTATCATCAAAGAAAATTTTCTCCTCAATGCTTGGGGGACTAAAAAGATCATGAAAACCAGCTTCCCCAAGCTTAGAACTTTCTATATCATTATCAACAATGGTGTTCAAAGCGTTCATACTAATATTACTACCAGCATGCAAATAAGATTTCATAGGTTTTTTAATTTTCGCATCAAACAATCCATGTTTTAAAT
>NC_061510.1:316444623-316457793 GCF_022539505.1 Lolium rigidum | reverse complement strand
CTTGTAACATGTATATCTCATGGATAATAGTCAACATAGAGTAATATAACAAGTACAATATGCAAGTATGTAGGAATCAATGCACGGTTCACACAAGTGTTTGCTTCTTGAGGTGGAGAGAAATAGGTGAACTGACTCAACATAAAAGTAAAGAGAAAGGTCCTTCAAAGAGGAAAGCATCGATTGCTATATTTGTGCTAGAGCTTTTATTTTGAAAACATGAAACAATTTTGTCAACGGTAGTAATAAAGCATATGAGTTATGAAAGTTATATCTTACAAGTTGCAAGTCTCATGCATAGTATACTAATAGTGCCCGCACCTTGTCCTAATTAACTTGGACTACCGGATCTTTGCAATGCACATGTTTTGACCAAGTGTCACAATGGGGTACCTCCATGCCGCTCGTACAAAGGTCTAAGGAGAAAGCTCGCATTTTGGATTTCTCGCTTTTGATTATTCTCAACTTAGACATCCATACCGGGACAACATGGACAACAGATAATGGACTCCTCTTTAATGCATAAGCATGTGGCAACAATTATTATTCTCATATGAGATTGAGGATATATGTCCAAAACTGAAACTTCCACCATGAATCATGGCTTTAGTTAGCGGCCCAAAGTTCTTCTCTAACAACATGCATGCTCCAACCATGAAGGTGGTAGATCTCTCTTGCTTCGACAAGACGGACATGCATAGCAACTCACATGATATCCAACAAAGAATAGTTGATGGCGTCCCAGAAACATGGTTATCGCTCAACAAGCAACTTAATAAGAGATAAAGTGCATAAGTACATATTCAATACCACAATAGTTTTTAAGCTATTTGTCCCATGAGCTATATATTGCAAAGGTGAATGGTGGAATTTTAAAGGTAGCACTCAAGCAATTTACTTTGGAATGGCGGATAAATACCATGTAGTAGGTAGGTATGGTGGACACAAATGGCATAGTGGTTGGCTCAAGTATTTGGATGCATGAGAAGTATTCCCTCTCGATACAAGGTTTAGGCTAGCAAGGTTATTTGAAACGAACACAAGGATGAACGGTACAGCAAAACTCACATAAAAGACATATGGTAAACATTATAAGACTCCATACCGTCTTCCTTGTTGTTCAAAACTCAATACTAGATGTTATCTAGACTCTAGAGAAACCAAATATGCAAACCAAATTAGCAAGCTCTAAGTATTTCTTCATTAATGGGTGCAAAGTATATGATGCAAGAGCTTAAACATGAACACAACAATTGCCAAGTATCAAATTATCCAAGACATTTTAGAGTTACTACATGTATCATTTTCCAATTCCAACCATATAACAATTTAACGAAGATGAAACTTCGCCATGAATACTATGAGTAGAGCCTAAGGACATATTTGTCCATATGCAACAGCGGAGCGTGTCTCTCTCCCATAAAGTGAATGCTAGGATCCATTTTATTCAAACAAAACAAAAAACAAAAACAAACCGACGCTCCAAGCAAAGTACATAAGATGTGGCCGAATAAAAATATAGTTTCAGGGGAGGAACCTGATAATGTTGTCGATGAAGAAGGGGATGCCTTGGGCATCCCCAAGCTTAGACGCTTGAGTCTTCTTAATATATGCAGGGGTGAACCACCGGGGCATCCCCAAGCTTAGAGCTTTCACTCTCCTTGATCATATTGCATCATACTCCTCTCTTGATCCTTGAAAACTTCCTCCACACCAAACTCGAAACAACTCATTAGAGGGTTAGTGCATAATAAAAATTCACATGTTCAGAGGTGACACAATCATTCTTAACACTTATGGACATTGCATAAAGCTACTGGACGTTAGTGGATCAAAAAAATTCATCCAACATAGCAAAAGAGGCAATGCGAAATAAAAGACAGAATCTGTCAAAACAGAACAGTCCGTAAAGATGGATTTTATTAGGCCACCAGACTTGCTCAAACGAAAATGCTCAAATTGAATGAAAGTTGCGTACATATCTGAGGATCATGCTCGTAAATTGGCGTAATTTTCTGAGCTACCTACAGGGAGATAGACCCAGATTCGTGACAACAAAGAATTCTGGAACTGCGCAGTAATCCAAATCTAGTACTTACTTTTCTATCAAAGACTTTACTTGGCACAACAAAACATAAAACTAAGATAAGGAGAGGTTGCTACAGCAGTAAACAACTTCCAAGACACAAATATAAAACAAAAATACTGGAGTAAAAACATGGGTTGTCTCCCATAAGCGCTTTCTTTAACGCCTTTCAGCTAGGCGCGTAAAGTGTAACTCAAGTGTTATCGAAGGGTGGTGCACCTACAGCGGGGTTTGGAGTTTTCTCAACCATGCATAGTATATTGGATACATAAGTTTCAGCGTCTCCCTTTTCATTAGTCTTGGGCTTGCTACTCTCATCAAACAAATTTTCGGGAACAAGCCAAGCATAGTTATGTTCTAGTGCATCATTCATAGCTAGGAGTTTACATGGTATTGGTGCTTTGATCTCCCCACCATCATTAATATTATTAGTGTATCTTATTCTATCCATGTCCATCTTTTCAAGGAGACTAACAAAATTAGTATGAGAACCAAGCATATTAAATTTAGCAAAGACCTTTCTAGCTTCTCTTGCTAGACCACCAAATTCTCTAAGAAGGGTTTCTAAAACAAAATCTTTCTTTTCCCCTCTTCCATATCACCAAGTGTAAGAAACATGTGTTGGATTATAGGATTGAGATTAACAAATTTAGTTTCCAACAGGCGAACTAAAGCAGCAGCAGCAATTTTATAGGTAGGAGCAAGTTCTACCAAGTGTCTATCTTCTTTTTTTTTTTTTTTTTTTGAACAACAAAAGATTTTATTCATATCAGCAACATTTTACAGATAGGAGTGTGAAAGGATTCACACTAGCCAGAGAGAGTACATCCCTGCAGAAACATAGTGTTTTGTTCACTGAGAGACATCTAAAAGCTAGAGGAGTAGATTTTAGTTTGAGACCTAGTCTAGCATGATGATGAGCCTTCACATTAAAACATCTGGTTATATGGGCTACCTTGCTTGGATGAAAGGCACATGTTGCTTGAATATCAGCCAAAATTGGTCTGATGATCCAATGTCCTGGAGCACGGAGAACTGAGGTGGCCTTTGCTGCTGATTCTAGTACGGAGCAATCTGTGAAGAATAGTGGTTCTTCAATGTGTAGTAGATCTGCTACTTTGGCTGCTAGCAGCAATCCGAAAGCTTCTGCCTGAAGAGGTGAATGAGCCGGCGGAGACAAGGCAGCTATATGTAACTGCTGGCAGTGCCAATTATTTTGGATTTGAATGATAATGCCTATGCCTGCAGGAGTTGGTTCTTGATTGTCTATGCTCTTCCAGGCAGCATCACAACAGATGATATTACCTGTAAGAGAAAAGGGATCCTTTTGTGGCTCCAAGCTCTGTTCCGTCGAGATAACCTGTCGACGATCCTGTTTGAAACCATTGTCTTCGAGTTTAAATCCCTGCAAGATTGCATTTGCTGCATGATAAACTTGGAGAGGATTAGTAGATTTTTTGTTAAAAAGTGCATCATTCCTCGCCTTCCAAAGACACCACAAGAAGGTATATAAAGTAGAAATATTAATATGCGGATGGCCAGAAGAGAGTAAAGCCTGGATCATCTGGGAAATCGACCGATGGTTTTCAGCAAGTATCTCAGTTCGGATAAACCAAGGCGAAGAAAACCATGCTGCTTTTGAGAAGGGGCAAAGAAAGAGCATGTGCATCTCATCCTCCATATGACCACACCTGCTGCAATCTTCTTTGATGTGCTTTGAAAATTTGCTAGCTCTCTTACCTGTGGGTAGGGCTCGACGCAGCAGCCGCCAAGCAAAAGTCTGGACTCTCGGCGCCATTTGTTTATCTTGCCACACCTGATTGAGAAGGTTAACAATATTTGGAGGTACAACTTTTGGTCTCTGTTTAGTAGGCAAAGCAAGATTATTAAAACAATGTTTATATGCGCTTTTGGAAGAACATACACCTGAAGGGGTTAGTTTCCAAACAAGAGTATCTTTCCCATCAGTATTAATAATGGGAGTCTCAAGAATAGCAGTAGCAGTTTCAGGTGTGAACAAGGAATTTATTAAATCCACATTCCAACATTTCTGGTTGGAAATCCAAAGATCCTTAACCAAGGAAGGATAAACAAAGGGGGCTGGCTGAATTATAAGATTATCATATATATGTTGCCACATGGAGAACCACGGTGCACTCCAAATAGAACTGCTTCCGTCCACAATCTGATTGAACGAGGCTGAAATTAAGAGAGGTCTCACCTTGAGAATGGCCGTCCAAAATGCAGATTTCGCAATGTTCGGTTTCGCTCTCCAAATGGATGTGTCACTGTGATACTTTGCCTTAAGTATGAGTGACAGGTGGCTATGTGGTTCCTTTGCTAATCTCCAAGCGGTGGAAAGAATCAGTCCTTGATTTATGGCTTGCATATTTCTAACCCCAAGACCTCCAATTTTCTTTTCAACACAAATGTCTGCCCATGCCCTAAGACACAAGCTTCTTGTTGTTTGTTCCTCCTTGATACCTGTCCACCAGAAATTCCTAATGATAGCTGTGAGTTTTGTTAGGAATTTCCTTGAAAAGAGAATATTTGACATGTAGTAGACAGGGATAGAGGAAAAGACAGATTTTATGAGGGTTAGTCTTGCTGCATGTGACAATCTATTGGCTTTGCAGGCACTCAGTTTTGATTTGAATTTGTCATAAACGAAATTGTATGCCATTGATCTGTCTTTTGCCGGAAGTATGAGAGGATGTCCCAAATGGATGGTGTTGTTGTCGATGTCTGGGACCGGGAAAATTTGCTTGATGCCTTGTTTGACCTGCAAGTTAACTTTTTTACTGAACATTATACCCGATTTATTCCAATTTGGAAGTTGACCTGATTGATGACAAAATTGTTGCAAGACCTGGGATATAGCATTAGCTTCCTGCACATTAGCTTTCCCACATACCAAAAGATCATCTGCAAACATAAGAGAGTGAATAGGAGGACAATTCGGTCCAAGGGAAATACCTGAGAGGTGATTTGCCTGAAGTTCATCTTGTAGTACAATGGAAAGCTCATTTACAGCAAGGACAAAAAGAGAAGGAGACAAAGGACATCCTTGCCTTATGCCTCTGGAACTTTTGAAATGTGCAAAGGATTGACCATTAATAATAACTGAAAACGTTGGAGAAGAAATGCATGCATAAATTAAATTTATGAAATGTACATGAAGGCCTTTACGAGCGAGGGCAGACGCAATGAAATGCCATTCTAATCTGTCAAAAGCTTTGGCTAAATCTATCTTTAGCATGAAATCAGAGCCATCCCAAGAATTAAGAGAAAAGGAGTGGGTGATTTCTTGCGCTACGATGATATTATTGCTAATGCGCCTACCTTCAATAAAAGCTTGCTGTGAGGGATGGATGTAATCTGGTAAGTGAGATTTTAACCTATTCGCCAGGGATTTAGCAATTATTTTGTAGATGACATTACAAAGGCTGATTGGTCTGAAGTCTGAAGGAAGATGGCAAACCAGTTTTTTAGGAATGAGGGCAATCTGAGTTTCATTTAGGCGAGGAGGGAGAATACCTGTGAAGTAGAATTTTCTTACGAGATTAGTAACGTCTTCTCCAATCCAACTCCAAGCCGAGGTATAAAAGCCCACACTGAATCCATCAGGTCCCGGCGAGGCATTCTTTCTCATGGATTTGAGAATTTCCCAAACTTCTTGCTTGTCTGGAATTGAGTTTGTAAAATCCTGCGCATCTTGGGGGTGAGAGGTATTCAAGAACAGCCTGCCATTGTTAGTACATGAGGAGTGGAAAATATTTTTGAAATAATCAACAAATTCATGGGCAATGTCTTCAGGATCAAAAAGATTATTTCCATGAGCATCTTTAATGGACACAATACGATTGCGTCGCTTGCGCTTTTGAACAGCATTATGAAAAAAAGAAGTGTTCCTATCTCCTTGAGTTGCCCAATGTTTTTTTGCTCGTTGCCTGTAGAATTCTGTAAGTTTTGTCATGTTTTCTTCATATTGGGCTATAAGTTTTACCTCAAGAGCATGATCTTGTTCTTGAATAGGTTGCATCTGGATGGAGTTGATTTCTTGTTGTAGCATTTCAAGTTGTTGTTGAATCGGCTTCTTTTTCTTGCACCATTTCTTTAGAGTACCTGCAAGGCTAGTCGTTCTAGAATGGAAAGGTTTATTAGTAGACAAAACCCAAGCACTTTTTGCAACATTTTGGAAGTCTTCTTCCATAGTCCACCAATTCTCAAACTTAAATTTTAGTTTTGGTCTGCGGTATTGAGATTCAGTTAACAAAAGAATAGGAGCATGGTCGCCAAACATAATAGGAAGATTAAACACATTTGTATTCGGATACAATTCACACCATTCAGCATTCGCAAGACAACGGTCAAGTCTTTCAAAAACAGGAGTAGAAGAGAAACGTTTGTTTGTCCAAGTATAAGCAGGACCGCTGAACCCAAGATCAAGAAAACCACATTGTTTGATATAGCCATTAAAAGTACGCATACGATAGTGATTTATATTGGTAGAGGTGGTGTCCTGATCACACATGATGTCATTGAAATCTCCTATACAAACTACTGGTTTTCCTAGATTGTCATGCACAAAAGTGATTATATGGTTCCAAATTACCCTGGTCTGGCGATGATGAGGATCTCCATATATACAAACCAGCGCAAATTCAATACCAGTAGTTTTATTTACAACTGTAGCTAAAATAACATGATGATTAGAGAACTTGACAGCAACTTGAACTTCATCAGTCCACAAAAGCCAGAGACCACCCGAAAGGCCATTAGAAGGGACAACATAACTATCAGCAATATTAAAGTGATTATTGAGCTGTGCAGAGGTGCATCTAGATGTTCTAGTTTCAGATACAAAAGTTACCTGTGCTCTTGTTGACGACATCAAATTGGCCAGATACCCCATTTTACTAGAACTATGAAGATTACTTCCCTTACCTTGACAGTTCCATCCGATCATCTTCATGGCACCTTGCAGGCTGTCGCCGCTTCCCTGTCGAGTTGAATGTTGTGTCCTGAGATATCCTCCTCGAGCAGTAATATGTTGCTGCTTCCTAGTGGTAAAGACTCGCCCCAGACCGCCTTGTGGCTCAGAAAGGGATCGATCCTCCTCTTGTACATCACCTCCTATTATTGTAGACCTTCGGATCAGGTCCGCATCAGAGTCGCTAGTTCGGCTTCCCACACTATGGCGACAATGGTAGGAACCCTCATGCCCAGCCATGGGCGATCTTGTTCTCTCCCAACGGCCTCCCTCCACATGCCCGTCCTGAGAGAGCTCGGATCGAGGCCTATTGTTGCTGGAACCCTCCCAGCAGCAGAGCTGATTAAGAGCCCTGACCGATGGAAAACGCTGGAACACGGGATGAGGCCATAGCCGGAGGGGAAAATCGATCGGTTGCCTAGGGATAGGTTGGGGAACAACTGAATCTTGCTTGCTCTGATTGGATTGTTTGGATTCCTCAAGACGCTCAAGTTGATGCAATGGAATCAGAGAGGAAGCACATGGGGAGAGGGTGGGACGGGGCAGGGGAGTAGCTGGAGGAGCGGGGGAGAGGAGAGGGCTGATGGTGAGGGAAGGAGGCATCGGGGAGGAGGAGGAAGAGGCAAGAGCGGAGGGGGAAGGAGGCAAGGAAGGTTCTAGAAACGGCATCACGCCAGTCGCCATAGAGGCAAACCTTATCTTCACGGCAACGAAGCCATCCCACATCTTGGCCTGACTAAACCTGCCAAGTGTCTATCTTCAAAATCTTCAACGGTACTAACATGGGTGAAAAATTCTTCTATATTGTTCCTCCCAATTATAGACCCTTGTCCTACCGGTATGTTCTTTGCGGTAAAATCAAAAGGAAACATGATGAATCAAGTAAAGTAAATGCAAGTAAACTAATTTTTTTGTGTTTTTGATATAGCAAACAAGATAGCAAATAAAGTAAAGCTAGCAACTAATTTTTTTGTGTTTTGATATAAGTGCAGCAAACAAAGTAGTAAATAAAATAAAGCAAGACAAAAACAAAGTAAAGAGATTGAGAAGTGGAGACTCCCCTTGCAGCGTGTCTTGATCTCCCCGACAACGGCGCCGGAAAAAGAGCTTGATGGCGTGTATTTCACACGTTCGTTGGGCAACCCCAAGAGGAAGGTATGATGCGCACAGCGAGCAAGTTTTCCCTCGGAAAGAAACCAAGGTTTATCGAACCAGGAGGAGCCAAGAAGCACGTTGAAGGTTGATGGCGGCGGGATGTAGTGCGGCGCAACACCGGAGATTCCGGCGCCAACGTGGAACCTGCACAACACAACCAAAGTACTTTGCCCCAACGAAACAGTGAGGTTGTCAATCTCACCGGCTTGCTGTAACAAAGGATTAACCGTATTGTGTGGAAGATGATTGTTTGCAAGAAAACATTAAAAACAAGTATTGCAGCAGATTTGTATTTCATTATAAAAGAATGGACCGGGGTCCACAGTTCACTAGAGGTGTCTCTCCCATAAGATAAAAGCATGTTGGGTGAACAAATTACAGTCGGGCAATTTACAAATAGAGAGGGCATAACAATGCACATACATGACATGATAAGTATAGTGAGATTTAATTGGGCATTACGACAAAGTACATAGACCGCCATCCAGCTGCATCTATGCCTAAAAAGTCCACCTTCAGGTTATCATCCGAACCCCCTCCAGTATTAAGTTGCTAACAACAGACAATTGCATTAAGTATGGTGCGTAATGTAATCAACAACTACATCCTCGGACATAGCGCCAATGTTTTATCCCTAGTGGCAACAACACAACACAACCTTAGAACTTTCTGTCACTCGTCCCGGTGTCAATGCAGGCATGAACCCACTATCGAGCATAAGTACTCCCTCTTGGAGTTAAAAGTAAAAACTTGGCCAGAGCCTCTACTAGAAACGGAGAGCATGCAAGATCATAAACAACACATGTATAATAACTTGATAATTAACATGACAGGGTATTCTCTATCCATCGGATCCCGACAAACACAACATATAGAATTACAGATAGATGATCTTGATCATGTTAGGCAGCTCACAAGATCCAACAATGAAGCACAATGAGGAGAAGACAACCATCTAGCTACTGCTATGGACCCATAGTCCAGGGGTGAACTACTCACTCATCACTCCGGAGGCGACCATGGCGGTGTAGAGTCCTCCGGGAGATGAATCCCCTCTCCGGCAGGGTGCCGGAGGAGATCTCCGAATCCCCGAGATGGGATCGGCGGCGACGGCGTCTCGGTAAGGTTTTCCGTATCGTGGTTTTTCGCATCGGGGTTTCGCGACGGAGGCTTTAAGTAGGCGGAAGGGCAGGTCAAGGGGCGTCACGAGGGGCCCACACTATAGGTCGGCGCGGCCAGGGCTTGGGCCGCGCTGCCCTATAGCCTGGCCACCTCGTGGCCCCACTTCGTGTGTTCTTCGGTCTTCTGGAAGCTCCGTGGAAAAATAGGGCCCTGGGTCTTCGTTTCGTCCAATTCCGAGAATATTTCGTTACTAGGATTTCGAAACCAAAAACAGCAGAAAACAGGAACTGGCACTTCGGCATCTTGTTAATAGGTTAGTTCCAGAAAATGCACTAATATGACATAAAGTGTGCATAAAACATGTAGGTATCATCAATAATATGGCATAGAACATAAGAAATTATCGATACGTCGGAGACGTATCATGTGTCAATGTTTTATAGCTCATGAGGAAGTATGTGGTGTTTATCTTTCATTCTTGTTGGGCAACTTTCACCAATGGACTAGTGGCTTCATCCGCTTATCCAATAATTTTGCAAAAAGAGCTGGCAAAGGGATTCCCAGTCCCAAATTAATTAACCTAAATAGACACTCCTCCATTGTATGTGATTGTTGGACGGCACCCGAAGGATTCGGTTAGCCATGGGTTGAGAAAGCAAAGGTGGGGAGGAGTGTCATCATAATAAAACTAAAATAAAAAGGCACTCCTTCATGGTATGAGATTGTTGGCAGGCACCCGAGGATTCGGTTAGCCATGGTTTGTGAAAGAAAGGTTGGAAGGAGTGCCACCCAAAAATAAAAATAATTCATGGGAGCCGCTCTTTGAAGGTTTGTCTGGCAAGGGGGTTAGAGTGCCCACTACCATTCGTTGAAAACAACAAACACCTCTCAAAACTTTACTTTTATGCTCTCTTTATGTTTTCAAAAACCAAAGCTCTAGCACAAATATAGCAATCAATGCTTCCCTCTGCGAAGGGCCCTTTCTTTTACTTTTATGTTGAGTTAGTTCACCTATCTCTCTCCACCTCAAGAAGCAAACACTTGTGTGAACTGTGCATTGATTCCTACATACTTGCATATTGCACTTGTTATATTACTTTACATTGACAATATCCATGAAATATACATGTTATAAGTTGAAAGCAACCGCTGAAACTTAATCTTCCTTTGTGTTGATTCAATACCTTTACTTTGATTTATTACTTTATGAGTTAACTCTTATGCAAGACTTATTGATGCTTGTCTTGAAAGTACTATTCATGAAAAGTCTTTGCTTTATGATTCATTTGTTTACTCATGTCATTACCATTGTTTTGATCGCTGCATTCATTACATATGCTTACAATAGTATGATCAAGGTTATGATGGCATGTCACTCCAGAAATTATCCTTGTTATCGTTTACCTGCTCGGGACGAGCATGAACTAAGCTTGGGGATGCTGATACGTCTCCAACGTATCGATAATTTCTTATGTTCCATGCCACATTATTGATGATATCTACATGTTTTATACATACTTTATGTCATATTTATGCGTTTTCCGGAACTAACCTATTGACGAGATGCCGAAGGGCCAGTTGCTGTTTTCTGCTGTTTTTAGTTTCAGAAATCCTAGTAAGGAAATATTCTCGGAATTGGACGAAACCAACGCCCAGGGTCCTATTTTTCCACGAAGCTTCCAGAAGTCCGAAGGGGAAACGAAGTGGGGCCACGAGGTGGGGACACAGTAGGGCGGCGTGGCCCAAGCCCTGGCCGCGCCCCCTAGTGTGTGGGCCCACCAGGCCCCCTCCGAGGCTGCCCTTCCGCCTACTTAAGGTCTCCGTCGCGAAAACCCTATGACGTTCGACGAAACCAGAGAAAACCTTCCGCAGCCGCCGCCATCGCGAAGCCAAGATCCGGGGGACAGGAGTCTCTGTTCCGGCACGCCGCCGGGACAGGGAAGTGCCCCCGGAAGGCTCCTCCATCGACATCACCGCCATCTTCATCAACGCTGCTGTCTCCCATGAGGAGGGAGTAGTTCTCCATCGAGGCTCGGGGCTGTACCGGTAGCTATGTGGTCAATCTCTCTCCTATGTGCTTCAATACAATAATCTCATGAGCTGCCTTACATGATTGAGATTCATATGATGATGCTTGTAATCTAGATGTCATTATACTAGTCAAGTGGGTTTTACTTATGTGATCTCCGGAGACTCCTTGTACCACGTGTGTAAAGGTGACAGTGTGTGCACCGTGTGGGTCTCTTAGGCTATATTTCACGGAATACTTATTCACTCGTTATGAATGGCATAGTGAAGTGCTTATTTATATCTCTTTATGATTGCAATGTGTTTTGTATCACAATATATCTGCGTGCTACTCTAGTGATGTTATTAAAGTAGTTTATTCCTCCTGCACAGGTGTAATGGTGACGGTGTGTGCATCGTGTAGTACTTGGCGTAGGCTATGATTGTGATCTCTTGTAGATTATGAAGTTAACTATTGCTATGATGGTATTGATGTGATCTATGCCTCCTTTCGTAGTGTGAAGGTGACAGTGTGCATGCTATGTTAGTACTTGGTTTGGTTATGTTGATCAGTCATGCACTCTAAGGTTATTTAAACATGAACATTGAATATTGTGGAGCTTGTTAACTCCAGCATTGAGGGTTCGTGTAATCCTACACAGTTAGTGGTGTTCATCATCCAACAAGAGAGTGTAGAGTCTAGCATCTATCTATTTATTCTGTTATGTGATCAATGTTGAGAGTGTCCACTAGTGAAAGTATAATCCCTAGGCCTTGTTTCCAAATACTGCTATCGCTGCTTGTTTACTGTTTTACTACATCTTTACTTCCTGCAATATTAATATCATCAACTGCACGCCAGCAAGCACTTTTCTGGGCAGTTGCTACTGCTCGCATTCATTCATACCACTTGTATTTCACTATCTCTTCGCCGAACTAGTGCACCTATTAGGTGTGTTGGGGACACAAGAGACTTCTTGCTTTGTGGTTGCAGGGTTGCATGAGAGGGATATCTTTGACCTCTTCCTCCCTGAGTTCGATAAACCTTGGGTGATCCACTTAAGGGAAACTTGCTGCTGTTCTACAAACCTCTGCTCTTGGAGGCCCAACACTGTCTACAAGATAGAAGCACCCGTAGACATCATGACGCAGTTCGCGGCTGGATGAAGTGCGGGGGAGTTGGACGAAGGACGAATAGAGATCAACATAATTTATTGTTGTGCGGTGGCATTTTGAGTGTAAATAATACGAAGTGCACGAGGAGTTCGAGGATGTAGAGAGAGATGCAATGCTCGATGTATTGATCGGATGCATATGGCGGTACATATATAGGCCACATCCTCGACTATAGAAGGAAGGAGGAGGGCCCAATAGTAAATACAAAGATATGTATCGCTATACAATAACTACAGAGGATACACATCCGGATATACAAGATATGTATCTCAACACCCCCCCCCCCCGCAGTCGATGCGTCGCCTGGTCGAACGCATAGACTGGACCGGAACTCCTCAAAAGATGCCGTAGGAAGACCCTTGGTCATGATATCCGCAAATTGTTGGGAGGTGGGCACATGAAGTACTCGAATGTGTCCAAGGGCCACCTGTTCCCGAACAAAGTGGATGTCCAGCTCAATATGCTTGGTGCGGCGATGGTGGACCGGGTTGGCGGAGAGGTAGACGGCGGAGACGTTGTCGCAGTAGACCACGGTGGCTTTGGCGACTGGACATGAGTGATGGGGATATGCCCATAGGGGGTGGGTCGCCAGTCCCACTCGCCACAAGGACGAAGGCCCACGAAGGACCGC
>NC_061510.1:316373479-316444523 GCF_022539505.1 Lolium rigidum | reverse complement strand
TGCTCGGGGACCGGCCCCGACGCCGACTCGCCATGCTCGGGGGCCCGGCCCCGGCCGACTCGCCATGCCCGGGGACTGACCCCCGACGCCGACTCGCCACACTCGGGGACTCTCCGCCGCGGCAA
Organism: Lolium rigidum; assembly: GCF_022539505.1. NCBI lineage: Eukaryota > Viridiplantae > Streptophyta > Magnoliopsida > Poales > Poaceae > Lolium > Lolium rigidum. The sequence goes on along the minus strand of NC_061510.1, from coordinate 316,444,398 downwards.
TCGACAGTAAAACAACAGGAAAGAGATGGAAACTTACCAAGAAGCTGCCGCGACATCTCGCGGACGAAAGCCTCGAAGTTGGTCTTCTCGGCTTGCACCGCCAGGACGATGCCCTCGGATGCCTCCTTCTCCGCGGCCAACTCCTTGGCGTGCTGCTGCTTCAAGGCCGGGACCTCTTCTCGCAGGGCTGCGGCGGCCCCACGCACGGAATCCCGCGCATCCGTCGCGGCCTCCAGCTTCACCTTGTACTCGGCGATGACATCTTCCAGCTCCCGGCCCTTTTGCTCCAGGACCTTCGTCAAGTCCGCCACCTCCGCTTTCGCCTTTTTCCGGGCCTCTTCGGCCTGCTGCGACGGAACTCGCCTTCGCGGTAGAAGGATTCCTTGACGAACCCTTCCGAGCCTCGGCAAGCGCCTTCGCACGCGCCTCGTGCTACAAAAAAGGGGGCGGTGAGAAACAAAAGTACAAACAAGGCGAGCGCGACTGGGAGGGGAAAGCGAGTGGGCACGACTTACTGCCCAGAGCAATGAGCTTCCGGTTCTTTTGCGCCGCCTCCTCCACGAGCGCGGTCAATCGCTTAACCTCCGCCTGCACAAAAAACAATGCCAAGATCAATAAAGGCAGTCCAGGCAGGCAAAAAGAGACTCGACTCGCCCTTCCAGGCCAAGTCGACCCTCGGGGACTGGGGGGCGACTGGACTGCGAATACGGAAGCACTTACCACGTGCGCTTCACCGAGCGCCGTGTGGAGCTCAGCGAAGTTCAAAATGGAAGGCGGAGGACGACGCGACTCGGTCGCTTCACCCGCCTGCATCACCGCGTCGGTCGACGGCGCCCCGTCCGTCCGCGTCTCGGGGTCGTCGGGATGGACTCGGTCCCTGGCGGCCTTGGACCGGCGCTCCTTCATCGGCACCGAGAGTCCGCCTTCCTCGGCGGCGTCATCTTCGACCTCGAGCGCCTTCTGGCCCTCAGTCGACCCGACGCCCACCAACTCCTCTTCTACCACGGGAGGAGCGGCGTTCGGTCCCATCGCCGCGCTCGCCGTGCCCCCGCGACCCACGCTGGGCAAAGGAAAAACATCGGCGGTAGGCTCGGCCCGGCTGGCACTCGCCTTCTCAGCCTGGCTCGCGGCGACGGGCTCCTGTGGAGCCGACCCCGCACCCCCAAGGTCGGAAGGCGCCGCTTTCTTCTCCGCGGCCTTCTTCATTTCGGCCGCCTTCTTCGCCTCGGCCGCCCTCGTGGCCGCCGCCCCAATTGTGGCGGGTCTTGCCAAGACCTTCCTCTTGGACCTGCGGGAGAGCGGGGTGGGTCGTCGTCTCAATCCCGCCATGAAGGAAGCAAGCTCGGCAAGGAATACTTACTTCACCGTGGGGATCGCCTTCACGCCCGGTCCGGCTCGGGCCCCAGCGTCGATCGCGTCCTTCAGGGGGCGCTGAAGCCTTATGGAGCCCTCCAGGATAGTCGGGCGCAGCCGCTTGGACAGCGGCTCGGCTCCTTCCTTTGAAGGCTCCCCCTCCTCCAGGTGAGAGGTCGCCTCTTCGTCCCCTTCGCCCTCCTGCGGCTTCGGAGCGCCCTGTGATGAAGACCCGGCGCCCCTCTTCGATCCGCGCGGGAGCCGGACGAAGTCTCGCGCTTCGGAGTCCGACTCGGTGCGCTCCTCCTCGTCGTCAACCTCCTCCTCTTCGCCTTCGGTCATTTCCGGAGGCTCCTTTCTGGCGAGAGGGGGGAGATGGTCGACGATCTTCTGCCACCGCTGCATTTGAATCAAGGAAATAAGTTAGAAAGGAGAAGCACTACCTAGGCATCCGGGGTCGCTGCACACGTCAGTACCTGAGGCGCCGGGTTGTCCTCGGAGAAGGGCTGCAGGCCGTCCTCGAAGGAGGTAAAGGTGGCCATGGTGATCTTGGCGAGCGCCTTCCGGTACTCGCCCTCGTCCCACTCGGTCGCCGTCGACCGGGTGCAGTCGTTTTGCCCCCGGTACTCCCACATGGAATGAGCTCGGCACCGCAGGGGGATCAGCCGGCGGCCGAGCCAGCAGTTGTACATGTTGGCCGCCGTCAGGCCCTTGTCCTTCAGCGCCTGGATCGCCTGGCGCATCCCCTTCACCACCTCCTCCTGCTCGCGCGGCAGCGACCGGACGTTGAGACGTCGCGGGACGCTGGGCTCGGGGTCGTACTAAGGAATGCAAACCTCGCCGGGGGGGGGTGTACTCCTTGGTGTAGAACCAGAAGCGGCGCCACTGCGACTGCGCCTTCTTGGGGAGCGCCATGTCGATGAAGCTCTCCCCGGACTTCACTTGGAAAGTGATCCCGCCGTTCGGGATGAGCGCCTCGCTGCTCTTGCTGGCCCGGGTCGCCCGCCCATGGAAGATCGATACCCACAGCGGGAAGTCCGGCGGGCAGCCCAGGTAGCACTCGCACAGTGCCACGAACAGAGAGATCTGCTGCACACTATGCGGCCCCAGGTCGCATATCTTTATGCCATAGAAGGCCAGCAGCTGGCGGATGAAGTCGGAGGAGGGGAGCGCGAATCCGCGGTCCAAGAAGCTGAGGAAGAGCACGAATTCGCCCGGCCTCGGGAGCGGCTCCACCTCGTTCGCCGGCGGGACTCGCCAGCGCTCCTGCTTGAATTCGGGGATGACCCCGGAGGCGACGTACGGGAGGAGGGATTCACGCGTGACCTTGGACTTGCCCCAGGCTCTCGCCGCCATGACTGCGCTCGGGAGCTCTCGACGAGAAGAAAGCGGAATGGGAATGGAGGAAGAATGTGGCAGAGTGATAAGCCCTAACCCCGGGGTCCGACATTTTATATCACCGCACTCGCTCCAGATAGCATCAAATCCGTCCATTGATTCGCCGCGAGGTTACCGCCCCGCAATTAACGGTCAGGATCGATGGCGGGATCGGCGGAACGGGCGTTAAAGCTAGCCGTTAGCGGTCACATCGGGCCCAACGGTCAATTTCATGCAAACGGCTCGCGCCTCCATCAATGTGAAATCTAGCCGTTGCTTCCTCCACGTGTCTGCACCCAGGACTTACGCCGACTGGCCTGCGACGACTGGCATGCGCCGACTGTCATACGACGACTGGCATACGCCGACTGTCATGCGCCGACTGGCTCATCAAGTTCAGGCGAGTGAAGAATGGCGACCAGCTGACGGTTACTTAAGGAGCCCGGCGGCAATTCTTCCCAGTCCGCCCCTGTGCCTCTTTACGACCCGCGCCGAATCTACGCTTCATCACCACCGCGCTCGGGGACTACTGATGGGGATATGCCCATAGGGGGTGGGTCGCCAGTCCCACTCGCCACAAGGACGAAGGCCCAGGAAGGACCGCCAGTCGCCTAACCGACTGGGCCCGAAGGCGACTGGGCCGAAGTCCCAAGGAGATGATCTGCTCGGCTGAAGATGGAGATTACTTGAAGAAGGGTGTGGTATCCCGGATTAATAGTAACTGATACGATTCGGAGTTATCTCCCTGTAACCCTAGGCCGGGGGTGGATATATAAACCCCCGGGCTAAACCCTAGAGGAGGGCTCATCTCAGATCCAATCTCCCCTTTGTAAGCTCTTGGCTCCGTGCCGACTCAGCCCCCCATTGTAATTCTCCACTGAGCAATAAGATCTAGCAGGACGTATGCCTTTTACTCTCCGGAGGGGCTGAACCTGGGTAAAACCTTGCGTCCCTTGCACCTCGACCCCATGTAGCATCTTTCGTGGTTACATCCACGACAATGAGAGCTCAACGAGGAGTTGCCGCAGCCAGGAGAACTCAGAAACCGCGTTAGCAACAGCCCGGTACTCCGCTTCGGCGCTGGAGCGAGAGACCGTGGGCTGTCGCTTAGACGACCAGGAGATGAGCGAAGGTCCGAAGTAGACGCAGTAGCCAGACGTGGAGCGACGCGTGTCTGGGCAGCCTGCCCAATCAGCGTCCGAGTAGGTGACATGTCCGTGGCGGTGGAGGCATGGAGAGAGAGACCGAAGTCCATGGTACCACGAATGTAGCGGAGGATCCGCTTGACCGCAGCCCAATGAGGATCCCGCGGAGCGTGCATGTGAAGACACACCTGCTGAACAGCATACTGCAGCTCGGGGTGATTCAAGGTGAGGTACTGTAGGGCACCGACGATGGAGCGATAAGACGACGCGTCCGTGGCCAAGGAACCGTCTGTGGCGGAGAGCTTGGCCTTCGTGTCGACAGGCGTGGCCGCGGGTTTGCAATTAAGCATACCAGCGCGGTCCAGGAGCTCATGGGCGTACTTGCGCTGATGAAGGAAGAAGCCGTCGGTGTGACGTACGACCTCGATGCCGAGGAAGTAGTGCAGGGGCCCCAAGTCCTTGAGGGCAAACTCAGCGCGAAGACGCTCGGAGAGCTGTCGCAGTAGATCCGTGGAGCTGGCCGTTAAGTTGATGTCGTCGACGTAGAGCAGCAGGTACGTGGTGGTGGCGCTGTTGTTGTACACGAAAATCAATGCATCAAAGCGGGTGGAGCGGAAGCCGAGTTGGTGAAGAAACGCTGCGATGCGCTGGTACCAGGCGCGTGGGGCCTGCTTGAGCCCGTATAACGAGCGCGAGAGCAGGCACACATGGTCGGGGTGGGCGCTGTCGACGAAACCAGTGGGCTGCTGGCAGAAGACCTGCTCCTCTAGATGGCCATGAAGGAAGGCGTTGGAGACGTCCATCTGATGCACGGGCCATGCACGGGAGACCGCGAGATGAAGAACGGTGTGGATCGTCACGGGCTTGACAACCGGGGCGAAGGTGTCGGTGATGTCGATGCCGGCGCGCTGGCGAAAGCCACGAACCACCCACCGCGCCTTGTGGCGGTCGAGGGTACCGTCCGGATGAAACTTGTGCTTGAAGACCCACTTCCCGGTGATGATGTTGGCGTGAGGGGGCGGGGAACAAGCGTCCATGTCTGGTTCCACTGCAGGGCGTCGAACTCGTCATGCATGGCCGCAAACCACTGCGGGTCGTGGAGAGCAGCCCGGGCAGAGGCGGGAAGGGGCGATGGTGTGGCTGGTGAAGGCGCGGAAGTCGACACGGTGCAGACGTACTCGTCCGAGGGGTGCCGCGTGCTCGGGACGCGAATCCCCGCACGGGCGCGCGTGAGGGGGCCCGTCGCCGGCGGCGGAGGAGGTAGAGGCGGGGCCGGAGGCGAGGCATCGCCCGAGCTGGGGCTCGAGGGCGACGCGGTCGAGGGCGCAGATGACGCGGCGGTGCCTGAGGCAGTGCTCGAGGGCGATGAGGGCGGTGTCGGGGGCGAGGCGGCGGCGCCCGAGGCGGGGCTCGAGGGCGCCACGTGTGAGCCCGAGGCAGTGCTCAAGGGCATCACGGGAGGCGTCGCAGCTGTAGTAGAGGAAGCGCGCGGGGGCGCTGCCGAGCCAGGGACCTCCACCAAGGTAGGGCCGCGACGCCGCGGACTGTCAGTCGCGGGAGGAGAAGTCCTTACCTGTTCCTGTGCAAAGGGAAAACAGTGGTCATCAAAGTACACGTGCCGGGACGTGATGACGCGGTGAGAGACCGGATCATAGCAACGGTAGCCTTTGGTGTTAGCCGGGTAACCGAGAAATACACACGGAATGGAGCGAGGTGCGAGTTTATGAGGGGTGGTGGCAGTGGTACTAGGGAAACATCGACAACCGAAAATACGGAGACCGTCGTATGAAGGGTGTGAGCCAAACAGCAGGTTATGTGGTGTGTAATTCCAGCGAGGGCGACACGGGCTTAGGTTGACTAGGAGGGTGGCGGTGGAGAGGGCGTCCGGCCAGAACTGGGGGGGGGGCATGTGGGCGTGGAACAGGAGGGTATAGACGCAGTTGATACGTCTCCGACGTATCGATAATTTCTTATGTTCCATGCCACATTATTGATGATATCTACATGTTTTATGCATACTTTATGTCATTATTATGCGTTTTCCGGAACTAACCTATTGACGAGATGCCGAAGGGCCGGTTCGTTGTTTTCTGCTGTTTTTGGTTCCGTAAATCCTAGTAAGGAAATATTCTCGGAATCGGACGAAATCAAGGCCCAGCATCCTATTTTTCCACGAAGCTTCCAGAACACCCGAGAGTCGCCAGAGGGGGGCCACTGGGCCCCCAGATGACAGGGCGGCGCGGCCAGGGCCTGGGCCGCGCCCCCCTATTGTGTCACCACCTCGTCGCCCCTCCGACTCCTCCTCTTCGCCTATTTAAAGGTCCCTGACCTAAAACCTCGATACGGAAAAGCCACGGTACGAGAAACCTTCCAGAGCCGCCGCCATCGCGAAGCCAAGATCTGGGGGACAGGACTCTCCGTTCCGGCACGCCGCCGGGACGGGGAAGTGCCCCGGAAGGCTCCTCCATCGACACCACCGCCATCTTCATCAACGCTGCTGTCTCCCATGAGGAGGGAGTAGTTCTCCATCGAGGCTCGGGGCTGTACCGGTAGCTATGTGGTTAATCTCTCTCCTATGTGCTTCAATACAATAATCTCATGAGCTGCCTTACATGATTGACATTCATATGATGATGCTTGTAATCTAGATGTCATTGTGCTAGTCAAGTGGGTTTTACTTATGTGATCTCCGGAGACTCCTTGTCCCACGTGTGTAAAGGTGACAGAGTGTGTGCACCGTGTGGGTCTCTTAGGCTATATTTCACAGAATACTTATTCACCGTTATGAATGGCATAGTGAAGTGCTTATTTATATCCCTTTATGATTGCAATGTGTTTTGTATCACAATTTATCCATGTGCTACTCTAGTGATGTTATTAAAGTAGTTTATTCCTCCTGCACGGTGTAATGGTGACAGTGTGTGTATCCGTGTTAGTACTTGGCGTAGGCTATGATTATGATCTCTTGTAGATTATGAAGTTAACTATTGCTATGATGGTATTGATATGATCTATTCCTCCTACATAGTGTGAAGGTGACAGTGTGCATGCTATGTTAGTACTTGGTTTAGTTGTGTTGATCTGTTATGCACTCTAAGGTTATTTAAATATGAACATTGAATATTGTGGAGCTTGTTAACTCCGGCATTGAGGGTTCGTGTAATCCTACGCAATTAGTGGTGTTCATCATCCAACAATAGAGTGTAGAGTATGCATTTATCTATTCTGTTATGTGATCAAAGTTGAGAGTGTCCACTAGTGAAAGTCTAATCCCTAGCCTTGTTCCTAAATACTGCTATCGCTGCTTGTTTACTCGTTTTATTGCGTTACTACTGCTGCGTTACTACTCGCTTGTTTACTCGTCCCGGGCAAAGCACTTTTCCGGTGCCGTTGCCACTCGCTCATATTTATTCATACCACCTGTATTTCACTATCTCTTCGCCAAACTAGTGCACCTATTAGGTGTGTTGGGGACACAAGAGACTTCTTGCTTCGTGGTTGCGGTGGTTGCATGAGAGGGATATCTTTGACCTCTTCCTCCCTGAGTTCGATAAACCTTGGGTGATCCACTTAAGGGAAACTTGCTGCTGTTCTACAAACCTCTGCTCTTGTAGGCCCAACACTGTCTACAAGAATAGAAGCACCCGTAGACATCAAACTATTTTCTGGCGCCGTTGCCGGGGAGGAAAGGTAAAAGGTACTCACACTCCGGATCTCGGCTACTAAGCTATTTTCGCCGTTGTGTGTGTGCTCGAAGCTATTTCGTTTAGATCCTGCAATTGCATCTTTTTGTTTCTTGTTTACACTAGTTTGGCATAATGGACAACAATGAGCTTCTTATTCTATTTCCTGATTTAAGACATGGATGGTTTGATGTGAAAATTAAAAAACCCATGGAACATATTAGTATGAACACTTTGAACACCATTGTTGATAATGATATAGAAAGTTCTAAGCTTGGGGAAGCTGGTTTTCATGATCTTTTCAGTCCCCCAAGCATTGAGGAGAAAATTTTCTTTGATGATACTTTGCCTCCTATTTATGATGATTATAATAATAGTGGTCTTTTGGTGCCACATGTTATGGAGGATAAATTTGATTATGATTACAATATGCCTCCTATATTTGATGATAGCTACTTTGTTGATTTTGCTCCCACTATTACTAATAAAATTGATTATGCCTATGTGGAGAGTAATAATTTTATGCATGAGACTCATGATAAAAATGCTTTATGTGATAGTTATATTATTGAGTTTGCTCATGTTGCTACTGAAAGTTATTATGAGAGAGGAAAATATGGTTGTAGAAATTTTCATGTTACTAAAATGCCACTCTATGTGCTGAAATTTTTGAAGCTACACTTGTTCTATCTTCCTATGCTTGTTACTTTGCTCTTCATGAACTTGTTTATTTACAAGATTCCTATGCATAGGAAGCATGTTAGAATTAAATTTGTTTTGAATTTGCTTCTTGATGCTCTCTTTTGCTTCAACTACTATTTCTTGCGAGTGCATCATTAAAACTGCTGAGCCCATCTTAATGGCTATAAAGAAAGAACTTCTTGGGAGATAACCCATGTGTTTCTTTTGCTACAGTACTTTTATTTTGTATTTGAGTCTTGGAAGTTTTTACTACTGTAGCAACCTCTCCTTATCTTAGTTTTGTTGCATTGTTGTGCCAAGTAAAGTCTTTGATAGTAAGGTTCATATTAGATTTGGATTACTGCGCAGAAACAGATTTCTTTGCTGTCACGAATCTGGGCCTAATTCTCTGTAGGTAACTCAGAAAATTATGCCAATTTACGTGAGTGATCCTCAGATATGTACGCAACTTTCATTCAATTTGGGAATTTTCATTTGAGCAAGTCTGGTGCCTCAATAAAATCCGTCTTTACGGACTGTTCTGTTTTGACAGATTCTGCCTTTTATTTCGCATTGCCTCTTTTGCTATGTTGGATGAATTTCTTTGATCCATTAATGTCCAGTAGCTTTGTGCAATGTCCAGAAGTGTTAAGAATGATTGTGTCACCTCTGAACATGTTAATTTTTATTGTACACTAACCCTCTAATGAGTTGTTTCGAGTTTGGTGTGGAGGAAGTTTTCAAGGATCAAGAGAGGAGGATGATATACTATGATCAAGAAGAGTGAAAGCTCTAAGCTTGGGGATACCCCGATGGTTCACCCCTGCATATTCTAAGAAGACTCAAGCGTCTAAGCTTGGGGATGCCTGGGCATCCCCTTCTTCATCGACAACATTATCAGGTTCCTCCCCTGAAACTATATTTTTATTCCATCAAATCTTATGTACTTTGCTTGGAGCGTCGGTTTGTTTTTATTTTTGTTTTGTTTGAATAAAATGGATCCTAGCATTCATTGTGTGGGAGAGAGACACGCTCCGTCGTTGCATATGGACAAGTATGTCCTTAGGCTTTACTCATAGTATTCATGGCGAAGGTTGAATCTTCTTCGTTAAATTGTTATATGGTTGGAATTGGGAAATGCTACATGTAGTAATTCTAAAATGTCTTGGATAATTTGATACTTGGCAATTGTTGTGCTCATGTTTAAGCTCTTGCATCATATACTTTGCACCCATTAATGAAGAAATACATAGAGCTTGCTAAAATTTGGTTTGCATAATTGGTCTCTCTAAAGTCTAGATAATTTCTAGTATTGAGTTTTGAACAACAAGGAAGACGGTGTAGAGTTTTATAATGTTTACAATATGTCTTTTATGTGAGTTTTGCTGCACCGGTTCATCCTTGTGTTTGTTTCAAATAACCTTGCTAGCCTAAACCTTGTATCGAGAGGGAATACTTCTCATGCATCCAAAATCCTTGAGCCAACCACTATGCCATTTGTGTCCACCATACCTACCTACTACATGGTATTTCTCCGCCATTCCAAAGTAAATTGCTTGAGTGCTACCTTTAAATAATTCAAAATTTATCACCTCTGATTTGTGTCAATGTTTTATAGCTCATGAGGAAGTATGTGGTGTTTTATCTTTCGATCTTGTCATTTACTTCGACAGGACTTTCATAATGGACTAGTGGCTTCATCCGCTTATCCAATAATTTTGCAAAAAGAGCTGGCAATGGGGTTCCCAGCCCCGATTAATTAACTTGCATTAATAATTCTCTTCACATGTTTTGCTCTGATTCATCGGTAAGCAACTTAATTTTGCAAATAGACACTCCTTCATGGTATGTGATTGTTGGAAGGCACCCGAGGATTCGGTTAGCCATGGCTTGTGTAAGCAAAAGGTTGGGAGGAGTGTCATCCATAAATAATGAAACTAAAGTACATGTGTTAACAAAAGAGAAGAGGGATGATCTACCTCGTCGGTAGAGATAACGTCCTTCATGGGAGCCGCTCTTGAAAGTCTGGTTGATAAGGTAGTTAGAGTGCCCACTACCATTCGTTGACAACAACAAACACCTCTCAAAATTTTACTTTTATGCTCTCTTTATGTTTTCAAAACCAAAGCTCTAGCACATGATTTAATCCATGCTTCCCTCTGCGAAGGGCCATTCTTCTACTTTATGTTGAGTCAGTTTACCTACTTCTTTCTATCTTAGAAGCAAACACTTGTGTCAACTGTGTGCATTGATTCTTACATGTTTACTTATTGCACTTGTTATATTGCATTATGTTGACAACTATCCATGAGATATACATGTTACAAGTTGAAAGCAATTGCTGAAACTTAATCATCCTTTCTGTTGCTTCAATGCCTTTACTTTGAATCTATTGCTTTACGAGTTAACTCTTATGAAAGACTTATTGATGCTTGTCTTGAAAGTACTATTCATGAAAAGTCTTTGCTATATGATTCAATTTTTTAGTCATTATCTTTACCATTGCTTTGAATCGCTGCATTCATTACATATGCTTTACAATTGTATTGATCAAGATTATGATAGCATGTCACTTAAGAAATTATCTTTGTTATCGTTTACCTACTCGAGGGCGAGTAGGAACTAAGCTTGGGGATGCTTGATACGTCTCAAACGTATCTATAATTTCTTATGTTCCATGCTACTTTTATGATGATACTCACATGTTTTATACACATTATATGTCATATTTATGCGTTTTTCGGAACTAACCTATTGACGAGATGCCGAAGGGCCAGTTGCTGTTTTCTGCTGTTTTTGGTTTCAGAAATCCTAGTAAGGAAATATTCTCGGAATCGGACGAAATCAACGCCCAGCATCCTATTTTTCCACGAAGCTTCCAGAACACCCGAGAGCTAGCAGAGGAGGGCCACAGGGCCACCAGATGACAGGGTGGCGCGGCCAGGGCCTGGGCCGCGCCCCCCTATTGTGTCACCACCTCGTCGCCCCTCCAACTCCGCCTCTTCGCCTATTTAAAGGTCCCTGACCTAAAACCTCGATACGGAAAAGCCACGGTACGAGAAACCTTCCAGAGCCGCCGCCATCGCGAAGCCAAGATCTGGGGGACAGGACTCTCTGTTCCGGCATGCCGCCTGGACGGGGAAGTGCCCCCGGAAGGCTCCTCCATCGACACCACCGCCATCTTCATCAACGCTGCTGTCTCCCATGAGGAGGGAGTAGTTCTCCATCGAGGCTCGGGGCTGTACCGGTAGCTATGTGGTTAATCTCTCTCCTATGTGCTTCAATACAATAATCTCATGAGCTGCCTTACATGATTGAGATTCATATGATGATGCTTGTAATCTAGATGTCATTGTGCTAGTCAAGTGGGTTTTACTTATGTGATCTCCGGAGACTCCTTGTCCCACGTGTGTAAAGATGACGAGTGTGTGCACCGTGTGGGTCTCTTAGGCTATATTTCACAGAATACTTATTCACCGTTATGAATGGCATAGTGAAGTGCTTATTTATATCCCTTTATGATTGCAATGTGTTTTGTATCACAATTTATCCAAGTGCTACTCTAGTGATGTTATTAAAGTAGTTTATTCCTCCCGCACGGTGTAATGGTGACAGGTGTGTGTATCCGTGTTAGTACTTGGCGTAGGCTATGATTATGATCTCTTGTAGATTATGAAGTTAACTATTGCTATGATGGTATTGATGTGATCTATTCCTCCTACATAGTGTGAAGGTGACGAGTGTGCATGCTATGTTAGTACTTGGTTTAGTTGTGTTGATCTGTTATGCACTCTAAGGTTATTTAAATATGAACATTGAATATTGTGGAGCTTGTTAACTCCGGCATTGAGGGTTCGTGTAATCCTACACAATTAGTGGTGTTCATCATCCAACAATAGAGTGTAGAGTATGCATTTATCTATTCTGTTATGTGATCAAAGTTGAGAGTGTCCACTAGTGAAAGTCTAATCCCTAGGCCTTGTTCCTAAATACTGCTATCGCTGCTTGTTTACTGTTTCTTACGCGTTACTACCGCTGCGTTACTACTGCTTGTTTACTGTCCTGGGCAAAGCACTTTTCTGGTGCCGTTGCCACTGCTCATATTTATTCATACCACCTGTATTTCACTATCTCTTCGCCGAACTAGTGCACCTATTAGGTGTGTTGGGGACACAAGAGACTTCTTGCTTCGTGGTTGCAGGGTTGCATGAGAGGGATATCTTTGACCTCTTCCTCCCTGAGTTCGATAAACCTTGGGTGATCCACTTAAGGGAAACTTGCTGCTGTTCTACAAACCTCTGCTCTTGGAGGCCCAACACTGTCTACAAGAATAGAAGCACCCGTAGACATCAGCAGTCATTAAGGGTGCGTAGGACGCGCTCGGCGCGGCCGTTCTGCTGGGAGGTGTATGGGCAAGTTAGGCGGAAGATGGTGCCGTGGGTGGAGAGGAGGGTGCGAATGGTGGTGTTGTCGAACTCCTTGCCGTTGTCAGTTTGGAGGGCGAGGATGGGACGACCAAACTGCGTAGACACATAAGAATAAAAGGCGGTGAGTGTCGAGGCGACGTCAGATTTCTTACGAAGAGGAAAAGTCCAGACAAAGTGAGAAAAATCATCGAGAATAACAAGATAATAAAGAAAACCAGAATGACTCGGTATAGGGGACGTCCATACATCACTATGAAGTAACTGAAAGGGAAAAGATACAACTATGGATGAAGTACTAAAAGGAAGCCCAACATGTTTGCCTAGTCGGCAGGCGTCACATGAGTGAGCTGCCATTTTATTACATGAAAAAGAAAAGCCTCTCATTATTTGGCGGAGTGAGGTGGAGCTGGGATGGCCAAGACGAGCGTGCCAAAGGTCGACGCCGCAAAGAGCGCCCGAGGTGCAGCGTGAGTGGAGGGAGACGGCTGAACGGGGTACAGGTCGCCGGGACTCTCACAGCGGTGCAAAACCATCCGGGTACGGGCGTCCTTTACAGAAAAACCAAACTCGTCAAATTCCACAGTTACAGAGTTATCACGAGAAAGAGTTTTGACGGAAACTAAATTCTGAACAAGATGTGGTGAAACTAAGACATTATTAAGAGACAATGGTGTGGAGTTAGAAGGAAAATGAGTGGAAACAACATGAGAGATGGGAAGACCAGCACCGTTACCGACGATGATGCGAGAGGAAGTGGATGTCGGAGAGGAAGTGGAAAGGTTACCCGGGTGAGCAGCCATGTGTGCGGAGGCTCTCGTGTCCATGAACTAGTCGCCACCGCCAGAGTAAGCGCCCGGCGAGGGGGCGTACTGAAGGGCGGTGTACAACGCGGGGTCCTAGTGGGCCGTCGGGGCCTGCGGCATCATTCCACCGTAGACGGGGGCGTAGGGCGGGCCGGCAGGAGCCTGTGGTGGCGCGGCGATGAAGACCTGGTGCGTCGGCGGACGGGGGCCGATGGTGCCGGGGACGGGGGGGGGGGGCGGAACGGGCATGGTGTAGGCGTGCACGACCCCCGTCCAGGGGTTGTGTCCGCCCGCCCACGGCGGAGTGGGGTGTGAGTACTCGGGGCGCGGACCGACGATGCCGGGGCCGCCGTTGTTGCCACCACCACGGCCACCACCACAGCCACGGCGACGGCGACGGCCACCACCCCCTCCTCCTTAGTGTTGTTGCGGTTGAGGCGCAGGGTGTGGAGGGGCGGGGGTGGGCGCCGGTGGAGCTCCTCCGCCATGAGGAAGGACGCTGTTGCCGCTGGCCCATAGAGCGGTGTGAACCGCCCGGGTGCGCACGCCCTTCGGCCCGCCGTTCCTCCGGCCTGAGGTAGTCGACCGCCCGCTCGAACGTAGGGTTGGTCATGAGGGTGAGGTTGGAGGCGGCGTTGCCGAGGTCCTCGTTGAGGCCGGCGGTGAGGGTGGAGAGGAGGAGCTCGTTGCCAATCCGGAACCCAAGGTCCTGGAGCTCGTCGGAGATGGCCTTGAGGCGCAGGCAGTAGGCGTCCAAGGCTTGATCGCCCTAGGGTGTGCCGAAGAATTCCTGCTGCAAAAAGACAACACATTGGAGCTTGTTATTGGTGAAGAGGCCGTTGATCTTTCCCCACACCGTGCGGGCATCATCGCCCTCCCGAACGACGGTCTTGAAGATGTCCGGCGAGACGGTGAGGAAGAAGCAGCGGATGATGGTGGCGTCGATGGCCAACCAGTCGGAGTCGCATGCGAGGAGGCCGGCGGTGCCGTCGATGTGGTCGCGCAGGTTGTACTCGCCGAAGAGGAGGTAGAAGTACGTCTTCCAGGCGAAGTAGTTGGCGGCGGTGGTGGATAGCTTGACGGTGACATGGTCGGTGATGGCGACGGCGCGGAGCTGGCCGGGGTCGGGGATGAAGGAGTCGGCGAAGGGGTTGGAGCTAGGGGTGGACATGGTGAGGAAGAGGAGGCGGCGCACGGCTGGAGATGGAGGAGAGGCTGCGCTGCTAGGGTTAGGGGTGGGGGGGGCGCAAGGGGGAAGAGAGGCGGCGCGCGGCTAGGGTTTAGGGGTGGTGGGGGCGGCGCACGGGGGAGAGAGGCGGCGCGCGGCTGAGGTAGGATCTAGGAGGTGTCTGATACCATGAAGAGACAGATGCAATTCTCGATGTATTGATCGGATGCATATGGCGGTACATATATAGGCCACATCCTCGACTATACAAGGAAGGAGGCGGGCCTAATAGTAAATACAAAGATATGTATAGATATACAGTAACTACAGAGGATACACACATCCGGATATACAAGATATGTATCTCAACAGAGGAGTTTGATATTGCATGTTTTACCTTAATAGCAAAGAATACAACATGCATAGATGCTACTTCTGTTTTCAGTTTAGATGGCTTATTTTTGCTACCACTTTTTGTGTGATGGTTAAGTTGTAAACTTGTTAATCTGAACCTTGCAATAAAGTTATAAAGAAAAGACCATGCCCATCATTTCGATGCACAGGCTAGGGCAATGTTTCCGTTTCAAAAAAAAAAAAAAAAAAAAAAAAAAAAAAAAAACACACAGCCCGGCAAAGCCGGCCACTTTCTGCGTCTTCTACCGCTCGGCGCCGGCGTCGTGTATTGCAGGATTTTGTTGATGTATCCACGGTGCGTCGTTCTGGTTCTTCTGGTGCTACGCATGGAAGGCGAGGTAGACCGTGTGCGTGGGCGCAGTGGTGGACGCCTCGGCCGGCCTCTTCTCGTGCTGCTCTGCTCTGTGTTGTCCACGCTCGTGTCCGCAGTGCTGTCCCGGATGACAACTGCCTCCCGCGGATGTCCCGGGAAGGTAGTGACGGTGGAGGAGTTCACACCAGACATAACTGCCTCCCGCGGCATGTGCAGAACAGTTTCCGGTTTTGCGATTTTGATTCGGCAAAGGCAATCCAGATGTATTGATGACTAGTAAACGATCTAGATTCGAGTGATTTTCTTGCAAGATCTTTTCTTTTCATGGATCGAGATCCGTTTCTGTTGTTGATGGTTTATTCCATGAATTGCAGATCCGATCCTCCTTTATTTAGCCTCCTACCACCAATGCGAGTCTGGAGCATATGAAGCTATGGAGAAAAAATGTTGCTGCAGCTGTGTTGGGGTAGCTTGCTTCCTCAGTTGCTTAATTTGGAATTTGATTGAAAGGTTGGACTATGCAGCGAACGGTGGTTTATTATTCAGCACTCTTTGATTTTATTGTAAATGCTGCTGCAACTCAAAGTTTAGATTTCTACAATGAGAAACTGATATTTATTTTGTATCTGTAAATGCCTGTGTTGTAGCTATTTGAATTGAAGTGGTTCGGCATAATGGAAGACTGGGTTTTCACTGCTTCATATATTTGAGTTTGAGTAATACACAAGTACATATAACAGCTGGTCATAGTATTGTGAGCCACTCAATTATCTTTTGTAGGCAAAAACCAATTTTCCCTGTTTTGCCTTACTTTATGGCCTACACATAGTTGAAAATAAGATTGTAAGCTACCTTACACGTACTCTCCTTTATTTGGGATATCTCTCTAGTCTCTCATAGTTGGAATGGATCATGTCTTATTATATAGTGCTTCATCAAATTCTGGTTGTAATAACTATATAATTTTAATAAAGGAAGACGTATGCATCAATTGATGCAGAGGCTAGGGAATCCCCATTTCGAAAAATATAGTGCTTCATCTATTGACGCATTTGTTCAGTTGAAGGCATATCCAAACAAACCATCACAAGCAGGTTTTTGAGGGTGCTCCTGTGGTCAAAATATCTGTAGGTTGATTTAGTTTCCTTTGAGCCCAGGTTCAATTAGAGAAGTTTTGATAGATAGAGGGTTATATCTCATGCAAGGGTGAAATACGTATTTCATTCAGCTAAAATATTTGGTTTTCGAGTTACTGGCATTATGTATAGGCCGCCGAGTGCTAAGAACATATAGTTCGATTAGGAATATTACAGTGCATATTGTGACTTCATACTGGTTTCAGGCAAGCATTGGAATTTATTTGGATCCATCGATGTTTGATGTATTGCAAACTAATTGTAGACAGGAATTTGAACAGATTACTTATAAATAATTACAATTGTTTTCACGTTCTTTTTTTGGGTCTTACATGGTACTCAGCGCTTAAGCCTATCTAACCGGAGTCCGTTTCTTTATGTTCACTCTGTTGGACGGAAAATGGATTTTTTTGCTTTGTGATATGTGGGCATTTCTCAGCCTTTAATCCTATTCAAATGGATTCAAATTGTTGTTGTTTTTCGGCTAGCTGTTGTGGTGTCCTGCAGCTGTTAGTTTTCTGGTTGCGTTCTCCTACCTGCCTAGAGCCCAAGGTATATACATCTTCTGTTCTTTAGTCCTTTTCAGCATGCCTACATGGATAATGATGGCATAGTAGCCTATAAACTTCTTGGGCAGAAAATATATGTTGCGAGAGCCATGTACACTTGCAGAGACATCCATTAGGTATTGCTCCTTTTCTTTTGCGTGTCTCATTTCTGTTACTTTGGTGCTTCTAAGAGCCAGATTGAAGCAATCTAACTTCATGAAGCATTTTGAAAGAATAACTGTCAGGATGTAGAACTGTGTTCCCAAAGAAGTAGAAAACCACCCACAAACTATCAGGTACTGCAGATGTTCATGGATTGTCAAACTTCATCCGGTATTGTTGTTCCCCAAGCTTAGAACTTCATGGATTTTCTGCTCAACGTGCATTTACTTTGCAGGTGCTTTCTCTCACTCTAGTGTCGCATCTCTGTAACCATTATGTTCAGGTAAAGGTCGATTTTCCTCTTTTCCCATCTGATATCAGTCTGCTCTTTTGAGAGATAATGGCTTCCTATTAGTTCGACGATATGAACCACCACATGGTTTCTCTCCATGTCGTGTCGATAAATACAACGTCTTGCTTTAGTTCTGTTTTGAAATTATATTTTGACTTTTGTGCATGTTCTCCTTTGTATTAAAAAGTACACAATATTTTTTAGACTTTTGTTATATAGTGACTAAAAATCTAATTTCTTTGTCTTGCTCTTTGGTCATGTGGATTCTTTGGTGGGTTTGCTGTGTGCAATTCTAATTCCAGTGTACATATTTATTTGGCAGGTCTGGTTTCAGATATTCAAATTTAAGTTGTGCTTCGATCTATCTTGTGACACTTCAGAATTCGATAACATCGTGGTTATTTAATGTTCCTAATTCCCTATGTTCCCTTTACAAGCAAATTATCTAAATCATATATTAATTGTCCAGGTAGAAATTGGCAAGATATTTGGAAGGTTCACTTTCAGTATATGGTGTACCAAGAAGTCGTTGATCACCCATAACGATGTTGAGCTATTACTATTCAGGTCATAGTTTTGGGTATGCTTACACATTTGGTGGTAGTATCAACTATATGTGCATCTGAGTATGAGAAACTTAGAACAATAGCCCTATAACACTGAACTATGTCAGCTATTACTGTAGGGCTTCCTCAAACATCCCACGTCTCATGCGCTATCCACATGAACAGTAAGGCGTACATGAACAGTGCCTCATAGTACCTGGGTCGTCATATTTCGATCCAGCGGCTAAAACAACAGAGATGAACAATCTGCTACACCGCCCACTGCAGAAAATTTTGTCGTTGATTTTTTACAATAATTTCCTGATATAGCCTGAACAATGTGCGCTACTGTATTTTAATGGTGATTTTCTAGCAGCAATTTTCCAGTACAAATCTTCAGCTTAAGCAGTAATTTCTCGACGGTTATTATTCAATGATGATTCTTCAATGATTATGCGCAGTTCTCCAACCGTAATTTCGCAACAATACTATGTGATTTTTTTTGCCGTTGATTCCCGGTAGTTTCTCGGTGCAACAGTATTTTCCCAATGATTTCCTAGCATTATTTTATCTTCGGCTCAAGCAGTAATTCCCGGACGTAATTACTCAACAGTAATTCTTTAATGTTGCACAATTCTTCAACGGTAATTTTGCAAAGGTTATTCTTTGGCGGTGCACAAATGGTAATTCTCCGACAACAATTTTTGAGATAGACCAACCTTCAACTCCAACAATAATTCACCAGCGGTAAATACCTAACAGTACTTCTTCAACGACATGTTCATCGTCTGTCGGTGATTTCCTAGCAATATTCTTCCATTTGTGCAATATCTTTCGTCTATGCATGAATAGTAATCTTCATCAGTAATTCTTCAGTCATAATTATGTTCTTCTATGCTAGCTTCGGGTTTTTTTACGGCAACTTCGAAAAACAAAATACCTCACTATTTGCCACTTCTTTTTGGTTGACAAAATGCCAGTGTCTTCTGCTGATTGCCTCCAGTAATTTTTGGTAGTAATTTTCTGACATTAATTCATTCCTACTCTAAAACAAATTGTTGTATCATTCATCACCTATTTTATTTATTCGAAAAAAGCTAATGCATACCTGAAAAGAAATACTCCATCGTTTGCCATCTCTTTTATTAGGAAAAATGCTACCGACAGGCACGTTTGGAACCTGGGTACGCGCGTACCCAGTTTTCCAAAAAATGAAAAAACGATATTTAAAAGTTTCAAAAAAATGTGAAGTAAAATTTTGCATGTACATATTATGTTGATACTTACTCGTGTGCGTTTTCACGAAAAAATATTATTGTATGTGGCCTACACAAAAATGACAAAATGCCCTAATTACAATAGTGAATAGGAATTCGTACTATTCACAGATCCGAAAAATGCATTTTGTCATTTTTGTGTAGGCCACATACAATGGTATTTCTTCGTGAAAACGCACACGGGTAGGTATCAACATAATATGAACATGCAAAATTTTACTTCATACTTTTTTGAAACTTTTTTGAAACTTTTAAATAGCATTTTTTTGAATCTTTCATAACTGGGTGCGCGCGTACCCAGGTTCCGTTTGGCATTTTCGAAATGCTACCGCCTTTTTCTATGGTGACTAAAGAAAAATAATCTAAAATTTGACGCCTCTTTTACTGTGAAAAACTACTACAGCCTTTCCCTCTGACAAAACTATACTTGCTCGATCCACCGCCTGCCACCTCTTTTAGAGAGAGAAAATACTACTATATTCTTCTGTAGTAATGCCGAAAAAATATATTTACTCAACCATCTGTTGTCCCTTTGAGCCGGAGAAAATACAACTGCCTTTTTCTGTACGAACTTTCGAAACAAAAATACCCCATCGTACGCCGTCTCTTTAACCGGGGAAAATACTACTAACTCTCTACGACTCTAGCAAAACTTGCTCCACCGAATATCACCTTTTTAAGCCGGCCCACAATATCCTCACTCTAAGCACTGCATACCTCTGTATGGCGATTTGCACAAAAATAACCTAAAAGTGAAAGAAAAGCACAGACTGATCCTCCGGTGAAACTATTTCACTCATCTAACCCTTTTGTGTGGCGCCCCTCTCACGGGCGCCACACATGCCCATGTGGCGCCCCTGCTGCCGGCGTCGCAAACCCATCCGACGTGACTCGTCGATGCTGACGTGGCAGACCGTGTGGCGTCATTCAAATGTGTTACATATGCCTAGTATTTGTGATGGAGTAATGTAATGTCCCAGGTTTAGAGACGATCGAGGGGTAGATTTTAGAAAGGGATGTGCATTTCATAGTAAATTCTGGGGAAATTTCGCGCTTTTAAACAAAAAACTGCATCGAAGGGGGACAAGTTTCTCTCTCGACACCTTACAGGGTTAGGGTTTCGAGAGTGCGACAAACTTGCAACTCACTTCACTAGTTTAGGGTTTTGAGAAGAGAGGGGAGAGTTTGCATCATAACTTAAGTTGCATGATTGAATTCAAACTTAAGTTGAATTTGAATTTCAAATTCAAACATCAAATGAATATCTCATAAATTCAATTGTGAGGAAATTCATCAAGTAAACTATAAATAATAAACAATATGAACAATTAAACTATAGTAAAGCTCATTAGAGGAAACTTTGAGCTTTATTGATTAACACACAATATACATTGTCTTTACATTATTCATAATGGAAATAAATGAAATATTACAACACATTACAAGAATTGGAGAAATTGAAGAAATAAAAGAAAATAAAAAGAAAATTACAAGTGAATGATCTATCCTAAACTATACAAGATGATCATCATGGAGATCTTGCCAAGAGGATCTTGATCTTCATCCAGAGTATCACATTGCTCCCTGAAATCACACAAACAAAGACCAAAGACAAGTGTTATGCCAAGTGGCATTGCCGCTTGGCAGGTTAGCAATAAAATGAGAAGTTGAGAGGATATTATCAAGATCAGCCGAGCTGATCCACCAAATGGACCAAGTTCCAACCAGGAACCACACAGGCAGCTCACAAGGCAGTGTGCATGTCCACCAGCACATACACAGCCAGGGAGAGTCACCAAGATGACCAGGCCAAGCTGTCGACCAGGGAGAGCAAGAGAGCACATATTTAAACTTTTCAGAGCCAATCCCTAGCCATTTGCTTCATCCAACGACAGCAACAGGGTAAGTCACCAAGAACACCAAGAACAGCTAGAACAAGAGGAACAGCCAGTGCTGTTCAACCTGTCCAACCTCACCACTGAATCAGACCAAGAATCACAAGTCACAAGGAGGAGCAGGGCAAGTCAAGCAAATCACCAGAAGCAAATCCTCTACAACAACACTTTAATCTAGGAGCTGGAGTGAGGTATACACTTCATCATGAGCAAACCAGATGGTTTTGCTCATAAAGTGCACAAGCATGATCTCAAACACACCACAAGGGTAGAAACCCTATATGTGAGTCATCATATGGCTACTGGCCAAATTGGTGCAAGTGAACAAGAGAGAAACAAATAGGAAAGCACCCTGGGAACATTGGCTATGCCAAACCAGTGACATAATCAAAGAAATCCAACAAGGGATGATCCTATCTAGCTAATCAGTTTCACTCAGCACCTATAGCCACTACACCATCAGACAGATAGACTATAAAGTGTCTATTCTTGTTTGTCAACATCAAAGATCACTGGAAATCCAACAAGGAATTACCCAGTGATGCATTCACTAAGCCATAGCATGCCAGCAAGGGTGGGAGCTACCTAAACAGCAATGAATTGCTGTCAAGGTTATCTCAACCACTGAACCAGCCCAAACTAATAAGCCATGCACAGTTATCATCACCCAGATGGGTTCAAAAGGAGGGCTAGGGTACCCAACCAAGTGGTGGAATCCATCTAGCCCTGCCAAACTCAATGAAATGTTCATTACTGCAAGCAGTTCACATCACTTATCCATTTTAGTAAACCCAGGAAATACAGATAAGTGAATCATAAAAGTAATCAAAGCAACAGAGCCTTGCAGCTGATCCAATGGATCACTGCAAGCATCAGCAACTGCTTGAGCAAGCAACAGCATGCATCAGTACAGATTTTGGTGTCACACAGACACAAAGATGAGCAGAAGGGAGGCACAGTTATAACACAGCAGCTTTTACAAGCAACCGGTGATCATATGAACACCGGAAGCTTGCTAGAGCATGCTATCGCATGCTAGAACTCATTCTAAGCATTAACACATGGACGAGATAATCAAATTAATCATATAACCGAACAATTGCATCACGAGATAAGGGCATCGAGCAGCACAATTGTATCCGAAGCACTTCATCAAAGAAAGGGGCGAGTTAAATTAACAACTAGGCTCAAATGAGCATGTCCATGAATTAAAGCACGAGATAAAATCTCATCGAGAGCATCGGCACTTGCCAAAGGCAAGGATCATCACAAGCATGATCAAGTCGAGGGCAAGCAATGGCATGTACAGGAGAGGCATAGTACACCAAGCAACAGCAGGAGCCACTAAATTACACAGAGCACCACAGCATGATCATGAGCAAGAGCTCATGAATTGCAACAGCTAATAATGGAGAAAGAACAGCAGAAGCACAGCCACATAGGCACAGTAGCATAGCAGCAGAGCAACAGCAGCAGTTAACCAGAAGTACAATAGCAGCACACACGCATGCACAGCAAGCGCAAGCAGCGAGCACGGCACAGCATCTCCATGGGAGAGGCAGGGCAAACCCTAGAGCAGAGCACAGAGAAGGAGGAAGGAAGAGAGTATTGGAGGCGTGTACCTGGAGCAGAGCACCGGCGTGCCATGGCGGCACGGCGGCACAGGCCACCCACGGCAGCGCCAAGCCGCGCCTGGCCTGGCGTCGCCGAGCACGAGCACCCCATCACCGGCACAGCGGCGTCACGGCACCAGTGTCGCCGGAGAGCAGCACATCACCGCGCAACCTCCTGGCCGTGCGGGAGAACGCGACGGGGGCGAACGGCGAAGGAGACGATGAACAGATCGAGCCGGAGGATCTGGTGCGCCGTCGT
Source organism: Lolium rigidum (assembly GCF_022539505.1). Lineage (NCBI taxonomy): Eukaryota > Viridiplantae > Streptophyta > Magnoliopsida > Poales > Poaceae > Lolium > Lolium rigidum. Next base: position 316,421,307 of record NC_061510.1, on the reverse strand, counting down.
GTGGCGGTCCAGATCCGCCGCACCTCATCGCCGGCAACGGCCGGAGGCGGCGGAAATAAAGCGGCGACGGCGGAGGCGATTTTGGTCGCGGGAGCCGAAGAGGATTAGGGTTAGAGAGTGAGGGAGGAAGACAACGCGACTGGGTCGGTTGGACCGAGCCCAGTGGGCTGGTCCAACCTAACCAGCTCGGCCGCCTGACAGGTGGGCCCGAGGGGTATTTTGGACATTTCCAAAATACCCATTTAAATGAGAATTTCCAAGAATTTTAGAAAATAAAATACAGCTCTAAAAAAATAAGTAAAAATATGAAAATTAATCAGCATAAAATCCTCTATTTAAATAAAATATCAAAGAGAATTTTTGAAGACAAAGAAGAATAAGTCTTAAATTGATGATTTAAATAATGATTTAAATCACACATACTATTTTCAATAAAGAAAATAAGTCCATTAATGCATTTGGACTTTAAAAACACCTTGACAACACTTCAAGGTTGTATTTTACTTTAAATCAAGTATTCCCAAATTATTCTTAGTATTAACCTCTTATATGAAATAATAACGACATCGGAAGGGGGAACAAACCCTAAAACTGGAATCATGCATAATTGCTTCTTTAACCATTGCCCTTATCGGACAATGATGCTATTTTTCAGAACCAGAGGACAAGGGTCAGTCCACACCTTCCAACTGCAAAACTTTGCGGTGTTCGAGCAAGTTCATCACTTGCTCATGCCATTTGAGTATTTCTATCAAATTACTTGCAAAGTATTATGGTTATCACTATTGCATAAAAATCAAAACCACTATTTTCATAACTATGAATATGACTATGTGGTGGGCAATGGAACCATGGATTGTGTTGATATGGTGGAGGTTCCATTGCACGGGTTTATATCCATCTAGGATTAAACAACAAATGTCGCCAGTGATTCTTGTGCCGTAATACCCGTGTTAACCATAAGATCCGGAGTGGGACGGAGTAGTCAAAAGTGTTTCCACCTCTCGTTCATCAACGGATGCGCTTACCGTAGCGGTTGTGTCCGGCGGAACAACCGGAGGGTGGGGATCCCATTCTAATTCCCCACGGTAAAGCATTGCTTGCCGTAGCGGTTGTGTCTTGCGGAACAACCGGAGGGTGGGGATCCCATTCTAATTCCCCACGGTAATGCGGTCTATGATGGGTTGCAGCTACCGGCGTAGGAGTGTATGGTAGAGCCCAAGCACTGTCGTCGTGGTCGGGGTCCACCCTGAAATTACGGGAATAATGGGACCGGCGTGGACCCAGGGTCGGGGCATGCAACAAAGGGTGGGTGTTCGAGGTAGCGGAGGAACATGATTGGCTAGACCTTATACCGGGCCTCACACCGAAGGAAGTGTGGACGGGAAAGCTGCCCGGTTGGCACCAAGGTTAAGATCTCTTATGGGTAAAGCAACACACCTCTGCAGAGTGTAAAGAACTGTGACCTGTCACTCCCTGTTCCGGGATAAGGAACTGCGAACGCGGTCGGAAAGGAGCTCCATGAAGTTCTAGTAAACCGGTGAAGGCTGACGGACATAGCTCTTTGAAATAAAAGCAATCTCTTGAAGAAATGTTTATCAAAACTTGCATTGGTATTAGACTTTCTGGTCTAATATCGTAGCTAGTGCATTAAACACCTCTTATCTATAATGAACTTGTTGAGTACGCTCGTACTCATACCACTCTTAAATCCCATGCTTAGATTGTCCGAATCGTCCGGAGGAGGACTACGACAACAATGAAGGAGCCGAGATCATCGGCTATGATGAACCTGACCTCTCAGGAGGTGTTGAAGGCGTAGACTATCTCATAGTCTACGGATCCGGGGAGGCTTCCGGAGGAGACCAAGCCTAGAGATATCCGATAGTAGTAGTAACCGAGCAGCCCGAATTCTTAGTATTTAGCTGCTCGATGAAATAAATGTTTAGTTCAATGAGACTCTTGTATTGTAAGTTAAGTTGGGTTCGCCTCGAACCCAGGAGTATTCCTCTGAGGACCCAAGAGGAGCTCCAAGACAATATATGTTTAATGCTTGTAATAATAAGTGAATGAGTTATGGACCCTGCTATGTTCTGTTGTACTACTCTGAGGGATGTAATATTTGCGGAATGGTACTTCGTGAATGTTATATCAACGACTGGCATACTACAACATGCAGTGGTATGCAGGGTCACCACAAGTAACTCGTATTTGTTAGTGGAATGGGTCATAATATGGTTCAAACATGTAAACATGTAGGATGGCCGGTCCCGGTGGCCGGCGAGGCGGTCGAGGCCGCGGCCCTGGACGCCCCCGGGGCCGGGGAAGGGGCCGCGGCGGTGGAGCAGCAACGGCTCCACGCTCACCGTCACCTGCATCCTCCTCTTCTTCGCATGAGGAACGTTGCTTCGAGTTCCTCCTCCGCATCGACGACGACCCACTCGGCATCAAGCGGCTACCGGACAAGTTCGCCGAGTTCGTTGATGGCGTCGAGCCGGCGCAGCTTGCAGCTACGGGAGGCTAGCCGCAACTTCGCCGCCGGCCCGTGGAGGTCCTGTTCGACGGGCAGGGCAAGATGTACCTGCACACGGGGTGGGACAAGTTCGCCCGTGACCTCGCGCTCGAGCCCGGCTGCCAGCTCACCTTCCTCTACGAGGGGGACGGCGAGATGATCGTGAAGGTGTTCGACGACACAGCGTGCCGCGTGCACTACCACACCGGCGAATCCGGCTCGGACACCGATAGTTAGAATTTATAGTGTTGTGAACTCTATCTTCATTGCTACGTGTTGTTTGAATTCTATCTTAAATTGTATGAAACTATGTGCTACGATGTTAGCTATGATGATGTTATGTCTATGATGTGTGTACGAAATTGCTGTTGACATGATGTGTGTATGAAATAGCTGTTGACATGATGGCTGTTTTGCTGGAATATGGTAGGATTTTTCATGGTTTACACAAGTCAATGTGTGGCGCCCTTCCCACTGGCGCCGCGCTGCACAGTGTGGCGCCCCTCCCATCGGCGCCACACATCCCGACACATCCATTTGCAATTGCCCAAAACATACTGTAAGACAAATCGTCTGGGACTTAGCCGTTTTGGCGAGCCTCTATGTGTGGCGCCGATGCCACGGGCGCCACACTAGCATGTGTGGCGCCGATCGCACGGGCGCCACACAAAGAGGCTCGCCAAAACGGCTAAGGACTAATCGTCCGGAGCCCCTGGATGTTTTTGACCCAAATGTTGATATATGTTGGCATGTGTGGCGCCGATGCCACGGGCGCCACACACTGCAGTGTGGCGCCAGTGTGAAGGGCGCCACACATTGACTTGTGCTAAAACCTTGAGAAATCCTACCACATTCCAACAGTTTGAGTACAACATTGCACTGATCATCAAGGTTCAAAGGACATAGCATAATGGTTGAAATGACAAATAAGGTTCGACGACATCAAGGTTCCAATTACAATAAGGTTCAACGACATGAAGGTTCAAGAAAATCAAGGTTCACACAACATCATGGTTCGACAACATAAAAGGTTCGACAACAAGAACATAGCCAAAGGGACATCTCTGCGTGGCAAAGGCTCCCTCCCCCCTCGCCTTCTTTTTCTTAGATTCTTCAGCCAATTCTTCCTTCTCCCTTATGTCACGAGCCAACTGAACGACCGAATCGAAGAAGTGGTGGCGCTCCTCCGTCTTTGCATCGTCCGTTTGAGCTCTTTCCTCCTTGATGCGTGCAGCCTCCCTAGCCACCTCTTCTAGGTGCATCCTATTGGCCCTCTCCCTCGCTATTTTCTCAAGTTGGCAGCTCCTTAGGAATTTTTCCCGTGCCTCGCGGTCCCGTTCGGCCTTCAGCTTGTCATTCCTCCTCTTGTTGCGCAATAGGTATTCCTCATACCCCCTTTACATACGATCATCTTCCTCCTTCTTCTTAGCTATCTCCTCCCACCTCTTCATCTCAAGTTCTTCCTTCTCCCTCTTCCGCACCGTCCTTACCGCCTCCTCCCAAACGGACTCCTCCTTCTCATTGCCCTCCCATGGCCCCTTCCCCTTGGTGGGTTGAGTTGCCATACCTGAAAACCAAATGTAATAACCAAAGTTAGTATTGCAATAGGAAAATAGAAAGTACAATGCAATTAGTAACTTGGAGACACATACGGATAAGGCCCCGCTAGGTATCCTAGCATACTAGTACCCCGACGGCCACCATGCCGACCTCTACTAAGCCCAACGTGAATCCTTGGTTGCCTTGGACCTTGTCGCCATTGTGTTTGATGCCTTTCGGCTTGTTGCCTTGGAGCTTGTTGCGTAGGGGCTTGTTGCCGTGGGGCTTGTTGCCTTGGAGCTTGTTGCGTACGAGCTTGTTGCCGTGGGGCTTGTGTGCTTGGAGATTCTTGCCGTGGGGCTTGTTGCCGTGGAGCTTGTGTGCTTGGAGCTTGTTGCCGTGGGGCTTGTGTGCTTGGAGCTTGTTGGCTTGGAGGAGGTTGAAGCGGCGACGGTTGGCTTGGAGCTTGTTAGCTTGGGGTTTGTTGGCTTGGGGTTTGTTGGCTTCGAGGTTGATTTGAAGCTTGTTGGCTACTTGATGCTTGACTTGTGCTAGCATCATTGCCCTTTGATTTTTTGCCGGATGTGCACTTCCTTTTATTGTGCCCCTTACTATTGCACGATCCACAATTAGTTGGCTCGCGAGCTTCTTGGAATAACCTGTTTCCCGAATGACCCCATCTATCCATATCTCCGTGATACCTCTTTGTCTTTCTTCTTCCACGTTTCACAACCTTCCATTCCGGATCTGGCCAAACTTGCACACCATGATACTCCGGCCATTGTGATTGATCCAAGTAAGGACAAAACCTTGGAGCCCATGTCCTCTTTGTGGCTTCAATTGAGAACTCGGACTCCCGAACGGTGAGCGGGTTATTGTAGTCGACACGTCTAGTGCGTGCCACCGTTAGCAAGTGGGAGCAAGCCAAATGAAGCAAAGAGGGCCTCCTACATGTGCATTCACATGTCTTTAGGGACACATGGAAAGCCCGGCCTCCGTGTTGGACACCACCTTGTGTGGTGCCTCCGGCTCATTCACTTGGTAAACCCAGTCAACATTGTCATAACATGTAGCCGTTTGGGAGTCGGCCTTCCTCGCCTGAAAATCCATGAACTCTTGAACCTTCTTTGTGAACTCGCAATTCAAAGAAATTTCCTTCTCCGTTTCATCGGTGTAGTTCTGGAAATAGACATTCAACTTCTCGAATGTGTATTGAATGATTGCCGTCACGGGCAATGCACGGACACCCTTCAACACATTGTTGAAGCACTTGGCCATGTTGCTTGTCATTTGGCCATATCTCCTCCCATCCTCATCATAATCTCTCGCCCACTTTGAGTTAAATACGAGGTGTCTATGAAGAAACTCTTGACCACCCGCGTTGAGGTCTTTGTGCTTCAGCAAGCCGTTGTATAGGTTTGCGAAGCGGCGCTCCGAATAAGCGAGGCAACAATCTTGAAGAAGGTCGGACAACTCTTTGCTCTTGCATGCCCGGTAGAAGTTTGCACAAAAATGCCTCATGCACCATCGGTGATGCAAGGGAGCATGCCCGGGGATTGCAAGCTCCACCGCATTGAGAATTCCTTGATGACGATCGGAGATGACACACACTTCCTTTGAGGGTGGTATGACCCTCGTCCTCAATATGTGGAAAAACCATTGCCGTTATCATTGTTCTCAATCTCTACCAATGCAAAAGCCAGTGGTACTAAACGGTTGCTCGCATCATTTGCTATTGCCACCAATAGTGTGCCCTTGTACTGCCCGGTCAAGAAGGTACCATCCACGGCTATGACGGGCCTACAATGTTCAAATGCCCTCGTGCATTGCTGGAATGACCAAAATGCACGGTTGATGCGTGTAGTTGACACGTCCGTTGGGAACCCCAAGAGGAAGGTGTGATGTGCACAGCGGCAAGTTTCCCTCAGTTAGAAACCAAGGTTTAATCGAACCAGTAGGAGTCAAGAAGCACGTTGAAGGTTGATGGCGGCGGGATGTAGTGCGGCGCAACACCGCAGATTCCGGCGCCAACGTGGAACCCGCACAACACAACCAAAGTACTTTGCCCCAACGAAACAAGTGAGGTTGTCAATCTCACCGGCTTGCTCGTAACAAAGGGTTAACCGTATTGTGTGGAAGATGATTGTTTGCAAAGAAAACAAGTAAAATAAGTATTGCAGACAGATTTGTATTTCAGTATTAAAAGAATGGACCGGGGTCCACAGCTCACTAGAGGTGTCTCTCCCATAAGATAAAAGCATGTTGGGTGAACAAATTACAGTCGGGCAATTGACAAATAGAGAGGGCATAACAATGCACATACATGACATGATAAGTATAGTGAGATTTAATTGGGCATTACGACAAAGTACATAGACCGCCATCCAACCGCATCTATGCCTAAAAATTCCACCTTCAGAGTTATCATCCGAACCCCTCCAAGTATTAAGTTGCAAAGCAACAGTACAATTGCATTAAGTATGGTGCGTAATGTAATCAACAACTACATCCTCGGACATAGCGCCAATGTTTTATCCCTAGTGGCAACAAGCACAACACAACCTTAGAACTTTCGTCACTCGTCCCGTGTGTCAATGCGGGCATGAACCCACTATCGAGCATAAGTACTCCCTCTTGGAGTTAAAAGTAAAAACTTGGCCGAGCCTCTACTAGAAACGGAGAGCATGCAAGATCATAAACAACACATGTATAATAACTTGATAATTAACATGACATGGTATTCTCTATCCATCGGATCCCGACAAACACAACATATAGAATTACGGATAGATGATCTTGATCATGTTAGGCAGCTCACAAGATCCAACAATGAAGCACAATGAGGAGAAGACAACCATCTAGCTACCGCTATGGACCCATAGTCCAGGGGTGAACTACTCACTCATCACTCCGGAGGCGACCATGGCGGTGTAGAGTCCTCCGGGAGATGAATCCCCTCTCCGGCGAGGTGCCGGAGGAGATCTCCCGAATCCCCCGAGATGGGATCGGCGGCGGCGTCTCGCAAGGTTTTCCGTATCGTGGTTTTTCGCCTCGGGGGTTTCGCGACGGAGGCTTTAAGTAGGCGGAAGGGCAGAGTCGGGGCCGGACGAGGGGGCCACACCATAGGGCGGCGCGGGCCCCCCGGGCCGCGCCGCCTTGTGGTGTCGCCACCTCGTGGCCCCACTTCGTGTGTTCTTCGGTCTTCCGGAAGCTCCGTGGAAAAATAGGCCCCCGGGTCTTCGTTTCGTCCAATTCCGAGAATATTTCGTTACTAGGATTTCTGAAACCAAAAACAGCAGTAAAACAGGAACCGGCACTTCGGCATCTTGTTAATAGGTTAGTTCCGGAAAATGCACGAATATGACATAAAGTGTGCATAAAACATGTAGGTATCATCAATAATATGGCATAGAACATAAGAAATTATCGATACGTCGGAGACGTATCAAGCATCCCCAAGCTTAGTTCTCGCTCGTCCCGAGCGGTAAAACGATAACAAAGATAATTTCTGAAGTGATATGCCATCATAACCTTGATCATACTATTTGTAAACATATGTAGTGGATGCAGCGATCAAAACAATGGTAATGACATGAGAAAACAAGTGAATCATATAGCAAAGACTTTTCATGAATAGTACTTCAAGACAAGTATTAATAAGTCTTGCATAAGAGTTAACTCATAAAGCAATAAATCAAAGTAAAGGTATTGAAGCAACACAAAGGAAGATTAAGTTTCAGCGGTTGCTTTCAACTTGTAACATGTATATCTCATGGATAATTGTCAACATAGAGTAATATAACAAGTACAATATGCAAGTATGTAGGAATCAATGCACAGTTCATCACAAGTGTTTGCTTCTTGAGGTGGAGAGAAATAGGTGAACCGACTCAACATAAAAGTAAAAAGAATGGTCCTTCAAAGAGGAAAGCATCGATTGCTATATTTGTGCTAGAGCTTTTATTTTGAAAACATGAAACAATTTTGTCAACGGTAGTAATAAAGCATATGAGTTATGTACATTATATCTTACAAGTTGCAAGTCTCATGCATAGTATACTAATAGTGCCCGCACCTTGTCCTAATTAGCTTGGACTACCGGATCTTTGCAATGCACATGTTTTGACCAAGTGTCACAATGGGGTACCTCCATGCCGCCTCGTACAAAGGTCTAAGGAGAAAGCTCGCATTTTGGATTTCTCGCTTTTGATTATTCTCAACTTAGACATCCATACCGGGACAACATGGACAACAGATAATGGACTCCTCTTTAATGCATAAGCATGTGGCAACAATTATTATTCTCATATGAGATTGAGGATATATGTCCAAACTGAAACTTCCACCATGAATCATGGCTTTAGTTAGCGGCCCAAAGTTCTTCTCTAACAATATGCATGCTCCAACCATGAAGGTGGTAGATCTCTCTTACTTCAGTACAAGACGGACATGCATAGCAACTCACATGATATCCAACAAAGAATAGTTGATGGCGTCCCCGTAAGCATGGTTATCGCACAACAAGCAACTTAATAAGAGATAAAGTGCATAAGTACATATTCAATACCACAATAGTTTTTAAGCTATTTGTCCCATGAGCTATATATTGCAAAGGTGAATGATGGAATTTTAAAGGTAGCACTCAAGCAATTTACTTTGGAATGGCGGATAAATACCATGTAGTAGGTAGGTATGGTGGACACAAATGGCATAGTGGTTGGCTCAAGTATTTGGGATGCATGAGAAGTATTCCCTCTCGATACAAGGTTTAGGCTAGCAAGGTTATTCGAAACAAACACAAGGATGAACGGTACAGCAAAACTCACATAAAAGACATATGGTAAACATTATAAGACTCCATACCGTCTTCCTTGTTGTTCAAAACTCAATACTAGATGTTATCTAGACTCTAGAGAAACCAAATATGCAAACCAAATTAGCAAGCTCTAAGTATTTCTTCATTAATGGGTGCAAAGTATATGATGCAAGAGCTTAAACATGAGCACAACAATTGCCAAGTATCAAATTATCCAAGACATTTTAGAGTTACTACATGTATCATTTTCCAATTCCAACCATATAACAATTTAACGGAGATGAAACTTCGCCTTGAATACTATGAGTAGAGCCTAAGGACATATTTGTCCATATGCTACAGCGGAGCGTGTCTCTCTCCCATAAAGTGAATGCTAGGATCCATTTTATTCAAACAAAACAAAAAACAAAAACAAACCGACGCTCCAAGCAAAGTGCATAAGATGTGACGGAATAAAAATATAGTTTCAGGGGAGGAACCCGATAATGTTGTCGATGAAGAAGGGGATGCCTTGGGCATCCCCAAGCTTAGACGCTTGAGTCTTCTTAATATATGCAGGGGTGAACCACCGGGGCATCCCCAAGCTTAGAGCTTTCACTCTCCTTGATCATATTGCATCATACTCCTCTCTTGATCCTTGAAAACTTCCTCCACACCAAACTCGAAACAACTCATTAGAGGGTTAGTGCATAATAAAAATTCACATGTTCAGAGGTGACACAATCATTCTTAACACTTCTGGACATTGCATAAAGCTACTGGACATTAATGGATCAAAGAAATTCATCCAACATAGCAAAAGAGGCAATGCGAAATAAAAGACAGAATCTGTCAAAACAGAACAGTCCGTAAAGATGGATTTTATTAGGCCACCAGACTTGCTCAAACGAAAATGCTCAAATTGAATGAAAGTTGCGTACATATCAGAGGATCATGCTCGTAAATTGGCGTAATTTTCTGAGCTACCTACAGGGAGATAGACCCAGATTCGTGACAGCAAAGAATTCTGAAACTGCGCAGTAATCCAAATCTAGTACTTACTTTTCTATCAAAGACTTTACTTGGCACAACAAAACATAAAACTAAGATAAGGAGAGGTTGCTACAGTAGTAAACAACTTCCAAGACACAAATATAAAACAAAAATACTGGAGTAAAAACATGGGTTGTCTCCCATAAGCGCTTTTCTTTAACGCCTTTCAGCTAGGCGCAGAAAGTGTAACTCAAGTGTTATCAAAGGGTGGTGCGTCAACCTTACCTTGGGCTTTACCCTTACCTTTCTTATTGTTTTTCCTTCCCTTTGGTTTAGGGAATATATGATTTCCCCCTGGTATAGAGGTGAATTTCAGAGTGCCTTTTCCCACATCAATGATCGCTCCCAATAGTTTCAACAGGGATCTCCCGAGTATGATTTTTCCTGTTTCAATAACAAGATAATCAATGGATATTGTTCTTCCAAGAATGGTTGTATGCACACCTGCGGCTATTCCCTTAGGAATTATAATAGAGTTATCAATGAGAGTTATTTCTTCTCCTCCTTCATCGACTCCCCAAAGTTTCAAAGATTTATAAATGCTTTCGTGCATAAGGCAAAATTCATACATAGTATCACAAGTAGGCATGAAGAGTTCGATCACCGATAACAATTTTAACAAGCAGGATCCCACAATGAAAGTTCAGAGTTCACTAAAACTTGATCAAGACGGTTACGAATGTATCCATAATTTTCATTTAAGCGAGATGCACTTGTCTCAAGAGTATTTAATCTATTATGAATGCCGATAAGGGCTGAATCAAAATTATTAGCTGAATCATGTGATGCAACCAACTTCTTTATGGCATTAAAAGCTTGATCCCCATTGCAATGGAGGAAATCTCCTCCCACTAAAGTATCCAAAGCATATCTATAGCGAACCATAAGACCAAAATAAAAATTACTAAGGAGCAAACTTAGAGTCATTTGAGGTTCAGTTTCACGATAAGAAGTAAAAATTCTAGACCAAGCATCCTTAAAACTCTCCTCATCCCCTTGTTTAAAAGTGAAAACTAATTCTTCAGGCGCAGAAGTAACAGGTTCAGAGCTAGACATGGTAACAAAAGTAACTAAATATTTTTTTGTATTTTTAATATAGAGTGCAAGATAGTAAATAAAGCAAACTAGATAAAGTAAATGCAAGTAAACTAATTTTTTTGTGTTTTTGATATAGCAAACAAGACAGTAAATAAAGTAAAACTAGCAACTAATTTTTTTTTGTGTTTTGATATAAGTGCAGCAAACAAAGTAGTAAATAAAGCAAGACAAAAACAAAGTAAAGAGATTGAGAAGTGGAGACTCCCCTTGCAGCGTGTCTTGATCTCCCCGGCAACGGCGCCGTAAATTTGCTTGATGCGTGTAGTTGACACGTCCGTTGGGAACCCCAAGAGGAAGGTGTGATGCGCACAGCGGCAAGTTTCCCTCGGTTAGAAACCAAGGTTTAATCGAACCAGTAGGAGTCAAGAAGCACGTTGAAGGTTGATGGCGGCGGGATGTAGTGCGGCGCAACACCGGAGATTCCGGCGCCAACGTGGAACCCGCACAAGCACAACCAAAGTACTTTGCCCCAACGAAACAGTGAGGTTGTCAATCTCACCGGCTTGCTGTAACAAAGGGTTAACCGTATTGTGTGGAAGATGATTGTTTGCAGAGAAAACAAGTAAAACAAGTATTGCAGCAGATTTGTATTTCAGTATTAAAAGAATGGACCGGGGTCCACAGCTCACTAGAGGTGTCTCTCCCATAAGATAAAAGCATGTTGGGTGAACAAATTACAGTCGGGCAATTGACAAATAGAGAGGGAATAACAATGCACATACATGACATGATAAGTATAGTGAGATTTAATTGGGCATTACGACAAAGTACATAGACCGCCATCCAACTGCATCTATGCCTAAAAAGTCCACCTTCAGGTTATCATCCGAACCCCCTCTAGTATTAAGTTGCAAAGCAACAGACAATTGCATTAAGTATGGTGCGTAATGTAATCAACAACTACATCCTCGGACATAGCGCCAATGTTTTATCCCTAGTGGCAACAGAGACAACACAACCTTAGAACTTTCGTCACTCGTCCCGTGTGTCAATGCAGGCATGAACCCACTATCGAGCATAAGTACTCCCTCTTGGAGTTAAAAGTAAAAACTTGGCCAGAGCCTCTACTAGAAACGGAGAGCATGCAAGATCATAAACAACACATGTATAATAACTTGATAATTAACATGACATGGTATTCTCTATCCATCGGATCCCGACAAACACAACATATAGAATTACAGATAGATGATCTTGATCATGTTAGGCAGCTCACAAGATCCAACAATGAACACAATGAGGAGAAGACAACCATCTAGCTACTGCTATGGACCCATAGTCCAGGGGTGAACTACTCACTCATCACTCCGGAGGCGACCATGGCGGTGTAGAGTCCTCCGGGAGATGAATCCCCTCTCCGGCAGGGTGCCGGAGGAGATCTCCAGTAATCCCCCGAGATGGGATCGGCGGTGGCGGCGTCTCGCAAGGTTTTCCGTATCGTGGTTTTTCGCCTCGGGGTTTCGCGACGGAGGCTTTAAGTAGGCGGAAGGGCAGAGTCGGGGGCCGGACGAGGGGGCCACACCATAGGGCGGCGCGGGCCCCCCGGGCCGCGCCGCCTTGTGGTGTCGCCACCTCGTGGCCCCACTTCGTGTGTTCTTCGGTCTTCCGGAAGCTCCGTGGAAAAATAGGCCCCCGGGTCTTCGTTTCGTCCAATTCCGAGAATATTTCGTTACTAGGATTTCTGAAACCAAAAACAGCGTAAAACACGAACCGGCACTTCGGCATCTTGTTAATAGGTTAGTTCCAGAAAATGCACGAATATGACATAAAGTGTGCATAAAACATGTAGGTATCATCAATAATATGGCATAGAACATAAGAAATTATCGATACGTCGGAGACGTATCAACGGTGAAATACCCTCACTCTTTTACCATCATGCAATGTCATTTTGGTTGCGGAAGGCTCGACCACATGCACCATGCCCGGGTTAGTTGCGGCCATCGCTAACAACAACCTAGGGACTCGGTTGTATGCTTCCTCCCAATCACCGTACAACATCTTGAATGCGGCTTGTTTGGCCTTCCATGCATGCCTTCCCGTACTTGACGTCGTAGTCAAAGCGGGATTTCACCGTATCTTGCACGGACCTAATGCTCATGATAGGAAGTGATGATATCTCCGCCGAGAGCTTGTATGCAATGAACTCGGATGTGAGTTGACGGTGGTCCGGCTGCGCATCCTTGCCATCAAGCTTCGGCCCCCGGCACATGTGAGTGGCTACACAGCTTGTTATGTGCCAAGAGGGCCCTTTTTTGAAAGGTCTTGCACGGACAACCCATGGGCACCTTTTATCCATACATTTTAGCGTGTACCGCGTCTTCAAGTCCGAGTGAACAACAATGTAAGGGCGATGATGCTTAATGGAGAACTCCTTCAACCATATCTTCAATTCCAAGAAGGTATCAAACGTGAGCCCTTTAGAGATCATAGACGTCCTAGCTTCCACATCTCTCTTGGATATTGGCCTAGCTCCAAGAAGTAAACTTTTGCCACCATCAACCACGGCTCCATCCGCAAGACTAACATCACGGAACAATGGTACCCGGATATCCCGTCCGGTTACCTTCTTGAAGATCTCGGCTCTTTCGGCTTCCTTAGCCGTCAAGCCATCCTCGTCAACCTCCTCTTCGGGTCCATCATCATCCGAGTCCGACGCATAGCATCGGGAATAAGGAATGGAGTGGTCCATCTCCTCTTGCATCCAATATTTATCCAAATCACCGACATTGTTGCCATTCATCTCGAAACAATCATCACCATCGTCATGCTCGTCGTACTCACTATCCAACGGAGGTTGTTGGGCAATGGGAGATTGGACAATGGGAGATTGGGTGGCTTCTTCTTGGCTCATGGGTGGTGGACTCCTCTCTCGAACGGGGGAGGAGGGCCGGTTAAGGTCAAGCTCGATACGAGCATCAACCGTCTTGGTTGCAAACAACTCCAAAGCCTTATCTTGTGACCCGGCCACCGTCTCCTTGTAAACGGACCAACGTTGCTCGGAGTTGATACGCATTGTCTTCCAACGAGTGTGCATTCCAAACCCCACATTATGCCTTCCCTCTAGCTCAACACCATCATTTGGCTCATTCCAATTCAACTCAACCCTAACTTGTGCTACCACCACCGCAAAGCTAGGGCTAAGGTCAAACACCAAGTCAACCTCTTCCGGGTCCGGCTCTATGTTTCCCTTCAAGTAAGCATCCTTGTCCACATGATGAACATGAACAATTTTTTCCATCCCCCTAACATAATGGGAACAACACATGCACACATGTGTTCATTAGTTACCATAATCAACATAATCTACCCATACAAACTAGCACACTACCATTTCTCCTACTTCAACAACCCTAACATCCAACCAAATCCATCTCCACCCTCAAATCAACCAAATCCACATCTAGGGTTTCACATGTACATTCAACCAAATACACAAAATCAATGGATGAAAAGAAGGGGAACGGAGGGGATTACCTCAAGGAACGAGTTGGGAACAATCTCCACGGACAGATCTGATGATTTGGTGGTGGATTTGGTGGGGGGGGGGGGGGGGGAGAAAGAGAGTCGGCCGCCTCCTGTTCTTGAAGAGCGAAGAGGAGAAAGAAAGAAGAAAGGGTCGGGCTGGGGGCGCGCGCGCGGCCGAAACTTAAGTGGATGTGTGGCGCCGTTGCCACGGGCGCCACACTTTCAATGTGTGGCGCCGGCAGGAGCGGCGCCACACGGTCTGCCACGTCGGACCGGCTAGCCAGCTCAGCGTCGACGAGCCATGTCGGATGGGTTTGCGGCGCCGGCAGCAGGGGCGCCACATGGGCATGTGTGGCGCCCGTGAGAGGGGCGCCACATAAAAGGGTTAGATGAGTGAAATAGTTTCGTCGGAGGGTGTGCTTTTCTTTCAATTTTAGGTTATTTTTGTGCAAATCGCCCCTCTATCGTCTCACGATCACCTAGTGATTTTTGTCTCTACCTTCCGCTTTTTCATACCTCACGATTACCTACGCTTGTGGGAATAAAATAATTCTGCACCATGTCTCTTTGTGTTACTTCGGGCGTGTTTCGACACAGCACTTACAGGGTTACTTTGCAATTCATATATTGTATTACTTCCATAATATTTTAACTAACAATTTAACAGCCACGGGCGCGGCAGCCATACAATTAAGTCACTGTCAGTCTTGTTCCCCAATTGATGTGTTATAAGTTGACTCATTGAAATAGAAATAGAAATATTTATGTCAGGATCGAGCGTCCACAATCTGCAGAAATCTTCGATAACCTTGTTATTATTGTTAATTATATCTTCACTGCCAGCATTGTTGGCTTGTTCATGCGCTGTAGGTTGACTTATAGAATAAACAAATGACAATATTTATGGCATTAACTTATTAGATATGCATGGATCTTCAATAACATGTCGAGTGTTTTTTAGTCTCACCGATCACTTTTGTTAATATTATTCAAGTGATCAGGTCGTACCTAGGTTAATGGTATCCACGATTGTTATCTTAGCAGTGCACTGAAATCTACATAGAGCAAAGATGTAAAACTAAAGCACTTCCAGTTTTCTTCATCTGACGATCTGCTATAAGCTTATGTCAGAAGCCCGCATGATCTTCAGGAATCTTTGGTAACATAAGTCTTTTTTTTTTTTTGCGGGTAAAACTAGATCTTTATTAAGCAGTTGGGGCTACAAAAGACTCAAGACTCAGCTCCTGGATAAGACAATCCGGACCTGATCCAAGCCAAACCTGGGTACATTGCGCTGTCCTTGCAAAGTTCGCAAGACAGTGACTCGCCCTAACCTGCCTACGATCTACTTTTACAAAGGAACACACTCTAGAATTCTTAGCTAAATCCTTGATCTCCGAGACGATATACATAAAAGCCGATCGATCTTGCGAGGCAGCATTGACTGCTGCAGCCAGCTGCAGGCAATCTGTCTCGACCGTGAAGGGGAGCTCACTATGATGAAGAGCTAGGCCAACACCTTCCAGGCACGCAAGCAATTCTGCTTCCAAGGCCTCCGAACACAAGGGCAAGAAACGACAGGCAGAGAATATGATCTGCCCCATGGCATCTCTAAGTAACATACCAATACCACCTGTGCCATTTTCGCTCCGGAAGGATCCATCAATTGTGAGCTTAACCCAACCATGGGGCGGCAAGCTCCAAGGTTTTTCTGGAGGTAACTCCCTCCGATGAGTAGAAGCAGGAGTCATGGCAGCCAAAGGCTGCTTGCCTTTCAGTACTTGGTCCGTAGTAGAACCCTTGATATTACGAAGGAGCTTCAGATATCCGCAAAGAAAGTTCACCGACCCTCTACAGCTTGGCGTGGCTTTTCATGGGTGACTTCATTTCGAGCATGCCAAATCCTCCAAGACAGAAGAAGTAGATTATCGACCATTTCAGCAGGCACATCCCGGACTAGTGATCTGAACCAAGAACTCGGGTCGATCCGAAGGTCGTATCGTAGGGAGCAGCCAGATTTGTCGCATAGCAGTCCAAAGACGAAGTGCGTGAGGGCATTTGAAAAGAGCGTGCGGGGAATCCTCAATCTCCACCCCGCATATCTTACATAAGCCAGCTTACCTTCATGCCACGCCGAAGTTTGTTACTCTCCGTAGCCGTAGCATTGGAGGCGGCCTTCCAAGCAAAAGTTTTAACTTTGGAAGGAACGAAGATCGACAAATCCGTGTCCAACTAGGGCATTCGCCGTCCGGCCGAGTGCTAGTTGTACCGAAGGAACATTGTTCCGGTGACTCATTCAACGCAAGTCTATAGGCGCTGCGAACGGTGAAAATACCATTCCTTTCCGGCATCCACGCAACCATATCCATCTCACCTCTCTTTGATGGTTTTATTTTCAGGATTTCTTCTGCTTCAAAAGGATAAAAGGTGTCACGAACCAACTGTTCATTCCAGCAGCCATTAACATCGATCAGTTCCGAGACACGCCTGATTCTTTTGTTCCCTCTCACAGTGAGGATTTTTCCGTAAGTACTTCTCGGGATCCAGCTATCCCGCCAAATTCTTATATTAGTCCCATTACCCACGCGCCATATTAGACCTTTTTTTAGGAGCTCTAGACCATGGGCAATTGCTGTCCAAGTAGATGAAGGAGAACCGGTGAACACCGTGTCGATCAGATTACCGCGTGGGTAGTATCTCGCCTTCGAACACGCGCGCAGAGACTGTCGGGAAAGGAAATCAGGCGCCAAGCTTGGCGTGCCAATAGAGCTTGGTTAAATAGCCGCATATCACGGAACCCTAGGCCTCCCTGCATTTTCGAACGCACCATTTTATTCCAGTTCACCCAATGAGCTTTACGTTTTCCTCTTTCCACACCCCACCAATAGTCACGAATGAGTTTTGTAAGATCATCTAAGACAGAGACTGGCAGTTTAAATACACCCATAACATAGGTTGGAATCGCCTGGGCAATTGCTTTAATGAGCACCTCCCGTGCACTCTGAGCTAACAAGCCATCACCCCAATCAATTAGACGCTTGCTTAGGATTGCTAGTAAACTTTCAAACCTCCCTTTATGCATGCGGCCATCAGGTGTAGGTAAGCCAAGATATGTGGCTTCAAAATTCTCCCGCTCAACTTGCAAAAGTGTACGTATCTCCTCTTGAATGGACTGAGAACAAGATGCACTAAAAGTGATAGAGCACTTAGCCGGGTTAATAAGTTGCCCGGTGCCAGCCGCATAAGTATCAATAGTGTGTTTGATCCGAGTCGCCTCTTCCACCGACGCCCGAAAAAACAATAATGTGTCATCAGCAAATAATAAGTGTGAGATGCCGGGTGCCCCACGACAAACTTTCAGAGGTGTGACGCCATGAGACTCCACCTCCTTCCTCAACAAAGAAGATAAACCATCAGCAACAAACAGGAATAGAAAGGGAGATAGAGGATCCCCCGTCGTAGTCCTCGTGTCGGAGAAAATGCTTCCAATAGGGTTCCATTAAATTTTACTGAGTATCTCACCGTGGTAACACAAGCCATAATCCATTGTACCCACCGGTGACAAAACCCCATCTTATGCATTGTTTTCTCCAAGAAAGACCAATCCACCCTGTCATATGCTTTAGAAAGATCCAACTTATACGCACGTAAAGAAGAATTTGGAGAAGTACCATGCTCCATATAATGCAAACACTCAAAGGCAAGAAGTGCATTATCCGTAATCATCCTCCCAGGAACGAATGCACTTTGATTTTCAGAGATAATATCTCCCAACAGAGGCCTCATCCTATTGACCATGCATTTGGAAACTACCTTGTAAAGAACATTGCAGAGTCCGATTGGCCTATAATCTTTCAGTTCACTTGGATTGTCAATCTTAGGAATCAACACAATAGAAGTGTCATTAGTACCTTGTGGCATAAAACCAGTAGCAAAAATCCTTTTACCGCTTTGATCACATCTTCCCTCGAGAGCTCCCAATTCCTCCGGTAGAAGCGAGCTGGAAAACCATCAGGTCCCGGGGCTTTAATAGGGCCAATCTGAAAGAGGGCATCAGAAATTTCCTCATCCGTAAAATCCCTACACAAGTTATTGTTCATCTCTGCTGAAACTTGCTCAGTAATCAAAGAGGTAATAGTTTCACAATTCAAGGATGGGTCCCGGGTATATAAGGACTTGAAATACGATACCGACATACGCTCCATTTCAGAGGGAACCGTTTTAAAACAGCCATCCACATCTCGTAGCTTAGTAATTTTATTTCTCCTCGCACGCCAAACAGCTTTATGGTGGAAATACTTTGTGTTTCTGTCTCCTTCCCTTAACCAGTCAACCCGTGATCGTTGTAACCAAAGCATCTCCTCACGATACCGTCTGGAGTGGGACTATCTCCGAGCTATCATGCTCAAGTTAGGCTTCCATCGTATATGGGTGGAGATGGTGATGCGCCTGGTGTCCACCGTCTCTTTCTCAGTTCTGTTCAATGGTGACCGCCTGGAAAGTTTCAAGCCATCCAGGGGCACCTACCCATCTATAGGCAGGGTGATCCAATCTCTCCCTTTCTTCATATCTTCACTGCCATCCTTGTTCATTAATGTTCCATAAGGTCGTATGCATAAATTGAAAATGAAAGATTTAGGGCAGGAACTTATAGGAATCATTAATAACAATTTGAATGATGTTTAGCCTCACCGACACTTTTGTTCATATTATTAAAAAAATAAGGTTGTCCCTAGGTCGACGGTACCAACTGTTGTTATTTTCAGAAGTGCACAGAAACTGGCATAGCACCAAACATCAATTTCTGATTCTTATGAATCTTTTTGGTGAATGAATATACTGGTGAGGCTTCCTGATTTTTGCTAGATTATCAATGTGTCTTATCCATATAGCCACTAAAAAACCCTCGAAGTCATGTAAATTGATACACTAACTTCTAATCTATTCTTATTCGGGGTTTAAATATTTATTTTACATTTTTCTACCATATATACTACTTAAAATATTATATTAGTAGATGGATAAGTAAATTTATCATGTTTAATAGGGTCTAAGTAAACAATTTTACATTACTGTTAGTTTGATACAAGCTACTATATTTTTTATAGAAAAATCAACCGTGAAAAGTCAAGCACATGAAATTTACTACAAAGAATGGTAATGCAGTGGAAGAGTTGAAAATTATAGTGATAGTTTTCTTTAAACATTATTTGGTGTGAATTTTATTGTACAATACATTTGTCACATTACCATAAAAAAATATTTTTAATGCCATAGAGAAATCACTGACCTGCTCCACTCCATAGGGTTTTTTCAAACCATTTGTGAGGATAAGGATGATTCAAAGCAATGCTAGTGCTAGGGACGCAAACCATTTAATTCGCAACGGCAGTCGAGTGGTCCTGGACCTTCCGGTCATAATCAGCCAAAAAAGTATCATCAGCACTCTTGGCTGCATCCTTATCCGCCTGAGTAGCATCAGGGGTAAGGGCAACGGGCGTCGGTGCAACGGGCACCGTAGGAGCAACGGGGCGCGGCGGCCAGGAGACCTCGCCAGAAAGCACACCCCAAAGATGAAGACCGCGCATGTGGACGCGCAGGAAGGCAGCGAAATCAGGATAATTCGCGCCATCAAAAATCACCGGGCAGCGAGGAATCGCAACATAGCCCGATGAGGAAGACATAGCTCTTTTTTTTTCAGATCATATCGACGCAAAACTGATCGAAGTCAACCCGAGCGAGAGTTTCTCGGCGCGACGGAAAACAGAGGCGGAGCGGGTGGGCGACAGCGGCCGGCGGCGAGAGAAGACCGGTCGGGGAAGAAGAGGACCGGCGACCGGAGCGGGCCGGTGGCGGAGCGGCAGCCGGCGGCGAGCCATGCACGGAAGCGGGCGGCAGGGAGGTGCACGGGGCGGGCGCGGAGCACGACGGCCGGGAGATGGAGGACGGAGATCGGGGGCGAAGAGCAGCGCCGGAGGGGCCGGCGGCCGAAGGAGCGGCCGGAAGACGACGGCCGGGAGCGGCAACTACGGCCGGAAATTAGAGGACACGGAAATTGGAGGACCAAATTCGCTCTGATACCATGTTAGGCCAATATACAAGTATTACCAGGGGGCCAAAGGCCATAATATATAGTACATATACAGGTGCAAATATGCAGGAAGCTCCCTAACATCTGAGAAAAGTACAATATACAGATATATACATCTAACATTTCTTAGACATCGCAGTGGCAGCTCGCAATGAGGTGACTCCCACTCTGCGCTAAGTTCACATGCAGCACGAATCTTTTGGCATCCGATGGTGAAGAAAGGTTCCTCGCGCGAGTCTAGACATAAAAGTATTTAACCAAATGCATGGGTCGCCCTGTTTGTGAGCTGTTTGACCGTCAAGGTGCAAAATACTACTCAAGCATTTCATAATGGGTGTCTCTTAGCGCTATATCCTAGGTAATTTGCTTATGTGACGCTATATTAAATGAAGAAAAAGAATGGTGTAGCTAAGGTAGAACTCTTAGGCTAGCCATAGTGCTAGTATCATAGCTAGTATCATGCACATTGGTCCCACAAAAATGATGATGTGGTAGCTAATTAAGGAAGAGAGAGAGATTAGAGTAACATAGGTAGATACTGTATCATAGCGCATGTCACGAGAAAAGTTAATGCCAAACAAATCTTGTGCACAAATTTGCATTGAGATTCTAAAAAGCAATAAATCTAGCATGACTATGATACTACTTCATGATACTAACCACTATAGAGATAGTATCATACACAAGTATCATATGCATGATACTACTACATGATACTTACCACTATGACCAGCCTTATACAATGTCATAGGTAAAATCTATTGGTAGACCAATAACATGCATACATGTATACAAAATTATTAACAATGCATTGGAAATGTTAGCTCTTAGCAAACACCAGTACCTAGAATACTGTGCTAACATACAATGCATTGTGAAAGGCCTCATAGTGCAAGCAACTTCTGGAGTAACTAATTTGTGTTCAACTCAATAAATTTGCTTACGTGACACTATGTTAACAAGGAGAGAGGACGATAGAGTGACATAGCTAATCACGGTAACATCACACTTTCTAAGATATAACGAGTCTCCAAGCTAATTAATGAAGCCATCCATGATACTACTTTAATGTTACTAATCAATATGAAGATAGTAACATAGATTAGTAACATGTGCATATTACTACTTTATGTTACTTCCCGCTATAACTAGTCTAACAATTATTCAACATCCATTTTGTTTGGTTGCAACCTTACATGATTTATACGGTTATATAAATTTTCTTTAATTTAGAAGTTGAAAAGAACATTAGAAAAAACTGAAATGTCGTATTTTTTGTCTACGTAACGTAAATAAACACGACAAAAATATGTACTTTTGTTTATTTTTCACTGTAATTACTCATATACCGCGTTTTTATTACGATTTCTATTGTTGTTAGTCAATATGAACGTAATTATTAGTATATACCACATAAATATATGAATGTCCAATATAAAAATATGATTGGTGCAAAATAACTTTTACACACGCTGGGTGCAGAATAGCATTTGAATCAGATCTAAAGCAGCAGCATGGAGTTGACATGCCATATTTTTTTATACATGGATTCAAGAAGCATCAAGATAGATTTAAATGTCCATCACTGTTGGATCAAGATTGCTCATGTACATCACTAGAGACCATATCTTAGTCTGATGGACGTACATGTCTATAAATAGACTCTCGCCTATGTTGAACCCGACACAACAAATTAGCTTGACCTCCACATAAGTCCTACCATGGCTTCTTTTCATGGAAAATGGAAGATTTTATTTGTTATTTCTATAGCATCATTTGCCATAGCTGACCCTTCCTATTACCAAAGTGGTATTGTTAGCAAAGAAGAAGTTATGTATAAGGAGCATATTTTTGACTTCTTCATGTGCCAGACCACTCTGAAAGTTGGTCTAACCATCTCCACCGAGTGGACTATATCCGATGTTCTTGGCCCTAGTGCAAAAGCTATTGCAAATTTAGAAGGCCTAACCATCGGATTTGGTATCATTAGACCCAACATTGTGTTCAGCGATGGAAGGTTTGACGTCTTTCAGACTCGTTTGCATATTTAAAAGCATTCCTCATCCATAATTTTATCTGGAAAACATGTATGTATTTTGTGCTGACATAATTTGTTAGTTGAGTATGTGTGTGATGTTTGCATGTTTGGTCAGGTTTATCGGATCCAGCCTTCGGGTTCTCGGAATTATTCAAGCCAAACAAGGAGGTCAATGTGCAATTATAGGAGGAACCGGAGAGTTTTCCTTAGCTCAAGGTCTTTTAACATACAATCCGACCACAGAAACTTGTTGGCAGATACATATCGATGTTCTTTGTCCCATGCCAGCACAAACGGTGAGATACACTAAATCAAGTGATCTTTTCATCTTGCTATTATTGTAAAAGATTTTTACCTTATTTTGCTCATGGTTTAGATTATCTAAAGAACATACGTTTTGATGTGCAGACTCCTCCACCTCCTCCACAGAATCCTCCGCCGCCTCCACCTTCTCCACCTCCTCCACCACCTCCTCAGACTCCTCCACCTCCTCCACCTTCTCCACCTCCTCCGCCCCCTCCGCCCACCAAGTTTGGTCCATTTTGTGGCAGTGGAGGGAGAGCATTTGACGTCAGCAAGTCACCTCGACTCCTCGAAAGTATAACAATACATGTCAAGAACGTTATTGAATCAATTGCATTTTCTTATGTTGACCAAGATGGGGAGAACCAAAATTCCGGTCCTTGGGGCGGTGTTAGTGGGCCTCCTATCACGGTAAATGCACTATTGGATAATGAGCAAAATTGTTTGAAGTTATGAGATGAAATTACTAGCACATGGACACATATCACACCCATGCATGTTTTCCACTTGCAAGAAGTGGTGTATGAACTCCTACAAAACTAAGGTGATAATGTGTTGATTTCATTCCGTGCAGGTTCAACTTGATCCAATGGAGACCGTGAACATGGTTTCAGGAACATGTGGTACTTACCAAGGCGTTATTATTGTAACTACTCTCACCTTCGGCACCAACCTGAAGACATATGGCCCTTTTGGAACGCAACAAAGCAACCCAACCACATTTGTTGTATCGACGAAGGCCAACGAGAGTGTTGTGGGCTTCTTCGGGCGGTCCGGAATATTTCTTGACGCAATGTGAGTTTATGTGCTATGAAATTAGTTCAAATATGTTTTATTTATAAAGAATAATATCGTCTTTTATTGACGCCTTTCACTTTTCTAGTACTATACTACTATATATAAAGTCCACATGCCTTTGCTACCTCGACAGCACTGCGAGCACTATTCATAGTGCACATGAACAGTGCATATGAATAGTGCTCCAGAGTATCTTCTCATAGGGTCTAGTGAAATCTGGAGTATTTTCTTTCTTGATAAACATGTTGTCCAATTTTTCTTGTAGCTGTTGAATTGTGTTGATCTTTAAAAGATCCCACTTCTTGACTCTTCGTTGTACGATATTCGGCTCGGAATCCTCAGGGTTTGGCCTGTCATTCTCACGGTCATCCTCTTCTGGTTCCGGTAGGGTGAAATTTACCAGGAGCTTCCTAAGCAGCGTATTTTTGGATCTCGTGTCGACAAAACTAACTCCTTCCGTCTTTGTTTTCTTCCATTCTTGAGTGGTGACCAGATGTTGTCCCTAACAAGAACTCCGCATTGACTTACAAACTTCCTTGTGTGCGCCGCGGGAGCAATCGCTTCACCATCTTCACTGATTTCTTCGATAATGAATGTTTCATGATCTTCCAACCTTTTGGTTGCGCCTCGTTTATTTGCAGTAGATTTGCTCGATCGGGAGGTCTAAAAGAAGAAACAACGTTAATATATGTATATGCACAAATCGGGAGGCTTAGTTAATTAATATATATACACCTCTCCATCGGCTTCTCCCTCATCGGATTCATCACCTTCTCCCTCACTGGAGTCATCTCTTTGGTCTTTCTCATCTCCCTCACCAGAGCCATCTCCTCGGTTTTGCTCATCTCCCTCACCGGATTGGTTCAGATAAAGCGAGGTGACATCTTCATTATCACGGATAATGTCCTCGACGATGTTTTCCTTTTGTAGGTCTCTGTCGTGTTCCATAGTTTCTATAATGACTTAGAAGTTATTGTAATGCTATAAACACAACGAAACAGTAATTAAGAATAATGCTCAAAACATGATCAAGATTGGAGTTACACATATATAGCTATTATTTAAGGATAATGCTCAAAACATGATCAAAGATTGGAGTTACACATATAGCTCGGGTCCATTTTTATTTAACCCTAATACATCGCTACAAGACTCCTCTCAACGTCGGCCGGGTGCTGAGCCGCGGGCAGTGGACAACCAAAGATATGGAACAACAACCGGATCATAGCTGACATGAGATTCCTGCATAACCGCCCATCCGTTGGAATACATGCTCTCCAACACATGCATGTAACGGCGAACGTGTTGGTCCTCCTCTCTGATATGGAGATGTACCACCTCCTCGGGGGTCGGCTCCCTCCGCACCGATTGTGGCCCATGCGACCGCCACCAAAGAAGATCCAGGTCGACGACGAGACCCGATTCCTCACCAAGATGCGCACCCTTAAGGTAATACCTCCTAGTGCCAGCCCGGCGGAGCCCAATCCCGGACATCGCCGGTCATCTGCTCGTCAACGGTGCAACCGCCCAATTCAAATCAACGACGCGGGTGGGGCATCGGCATCCTAACTATACTAATAAAATTATAAATATAACTATAACTACTAAATAAAAACTATACCTAATGAACTAATAAACTAATAAAATTACACTAACTAAAATTACACTATATTAACTAAAATTACAAAAAACTAAGTAAAATAAACTAAAATTACACTATATTAACTAAAATTACCCTAAACTAACTAACTAATATTACACTAAATATACTAAAATAAACTAATAAACTAAACTATAACTATAGAACTATAACTATAAATATATAGTTAAATTTTATTTTAACAACAATAACTAACTAACAAATAAACTAATTAACTAACCCTAACCCTAACCCTAGCTAACTATAACTAGTTATAAACTTAACTATAACTAACAAATAAAATAAAAAAACAACTAAAAAATTAAAGAAAAAAAAAAGAGAAGGAGAGGCTCACCTTGCCGGCCGGGCTGGACTGAGGAGAAGAGGCACGATGCGACGCACGGCCGGTGGTGCGGCGCGACAGACAAGGCGCGGCGCGGCAGCCGGCGGCGGCTAATCTGGGCATTACCTTTCGGGTAACTAATGTTGCACTACCTCTTGCGGCCCAACCAGGGGCCCATGAAGGCACTCGATGGCCAGGTGGGCCGCTGCGTCGGTTTCAAAGAAGAATTTTTGAAGAACAAGACAAGGAGACGAAGAATACAAGGAAAATTTAGACCTAGGACTCTTTGTAACCTAGTCGAACCCGGACATATCTCTCGAGACCTGGCTCCCAATATAAGGGCCAGGAGAGGGGCTGTCGAGGACACACGCAATCATAGTAATCATAGCCACCGTAAGTCTAGAGCTAGGTCCCTGCAGAACTTAGTCTCTCGACCAGATCATAGCCGAAACCTTCGGCACCCCATTGTAACCCAATATTTTCATAATCAAGATCAGATAGGTAGGACGTAAGGGTATTACCTCATCAAGGGCCCCGAACCTGGGCAAATCACTCTCCCCGCTTGTTTGATAACCAATGTCCGAAACGTATCTACTTTCCCGAACACTCTCTGGTCTCTCGTTTTTGTGCAGAAATCCAACCTTCAGGAAAATTCCCGGAAAATATCGCAAAACTCATATTTCACCCGAGGACTCACGGAGCCATAAGACGAGACAGAGGGGGGGGGGCACAAGGGGCCCACACCTGCCCTAGGCGCCGGCCAGGTTTGGCCGCGTCTAGGGGTGATCTGGCCACATCGGCCAACCCCTCGACCTCTCCCTCACACTATATAAAGCCCCTGACCTGAAAATGCCGGGGGGTTTCGACGTTTTTCCAGAAAGAGTCCCGCTGCTCCGCCGCCACCAGAAACCCCAATCCAGGACCAGAAACTCCGTTCTGGCACCCTGCCGGGACGGGGATTTGGAGGAGATCATCGCCATCACCATCACCGACGCCTCTCCATCAACCATCCATGATTTCCCCATCCATGTGTGAGTATTTCCCCGATGTAGGTTGTAGGGGATGGTAGGGATTTGATGAGATTGGTCATGTAATAGCTATAAGATTGTTATGGGAATAGTGCCTAGTATCCGTTGTTAGTATTTTTGACATTGTTGCAACTTGCTATGCTTAATGCTTGTCACTTTGGGCCCGAGTGCCATGATCTTAGATCTGAACATGTTATTGATTCATGATGATAATTATTATTATTGATCATATCTGCAAGTTCTATATACATCGTTGTCCAGAACCCGAGGGCCCAAAGTGATAGAAATTGGGATAACCGGAAGGGATGACTATGATGTGACGATCACGTGTGTTCACGAAGTGTTAATACTTTGATCCGGTACTATATTAAAAGGAGTACCTTAATTACTAGTAGTTTCCCTTGATGTCGTGCAAGTTTCTTATTGCGAGCACGCACAACTAAATAGGAACACACGTCTATGATTATTTTATACTACGATGCTTATATCATTACTAGGCGAACAGCGAGCTTCGCCTCGCCGCCTGCAGCCCGTCCTAGAACAGCGTGGCCGGACGTGGTGGATTTGCATGCAACTCCATTGCATGTACTCCCTCTGATCCTAAAAAAATGTCGGACGTACGATTTTACGGAAACACCCTCCATTTTCTTATCTTATCAACCCGCACTCCCGTAACGCAAGGGCGTGGTGTGAATGCGCTGCTTTGCATGCTGCGCGCATGTGCTGCTTTGCATAGCACGGACAAGTCGCATGCATGTGTAGCTAAATGAATTGATCCAATTAGAAGGAGTTAATCATAAAACGTAATTAGACTATGGTTTCGGACACTTTTTTAGGATCGGAGGGAGTAGTTTTTTGCAGGCTGCAGCATGACAAATGGCAGCAAATACAACTCATTTGCGCATGCAGCAGCATTCACTTCATTAGACCAAAAAATAAGAGAAGTAAATGAGTCTTGAGATCTAGCAAAAGAATACCCTGGATAGAGAAGGAAAAGCACACAACATTATGAACATAGTGGCAGAACATGTCAGCCTGTAATGACAGTAAATCTCTGACCAAACGAAAACTGGCATCGCATATCTTAGAAATCAATGGAGCTTTCTTGGCAAAACGTCAAATATTGTCCCAACAGCTTAAATTTACCTCACAAGAACGCCATCGACTACTCGGAAAAAAGCAAAAGCTAACACCAATTCCACTACACACATGATAAGACTACCAAACAACACTAATGAATAGGAAATTTTCCATGCCTATGGAAAGATAATAGTGCATACATTCTAATACAAATATATGGACATGTGTCTGTAGTAGGCCTTATAGTATATTCTTGAAGGTGGGCATATGCTGATTTTGCAAAGATTTAAGATCACCCAAGGCTATTTCAATTGTAACATACCATTAATTAGTTGTCTCCAAGGCTAGATCACCCAAGGCTATTTCAACCTATATGGAAGCAAATCTACACATGTAAAATCAATTCACTTTGAAATCAACTATAGAAATAATGCATATATAATTCTGAATGTATAAACCTACACTCCGGCAATAATCTATGAAAGCATTATATATCTACATGCTCGTGAGTTCTGTGAATCATTGGAACATAGTATCACCTAATTGTTCTAGCATCATAAACTGTAACATGTCGTTAATTAGTACGCAACAACTTTATCAGTGTTTTTCCTATTGTCAAAACAGTAATTTCTTTGGAGTGAAATCCAATTACTTTGAAGCTGTTAGGATTATTCAAACAAAGGAGGGTGGACTTAACTGTAGTAGAACAATACACTTTGCATAATTACTGAAACAAAAAACAGATAGCTTAGTCATAGGTATATGGTTATGCAAACGAAAATACAATTTTTACCTCGTATCTCACAATATGCTGCTCTTCCAAGTCATATATAACAATTCAGATCTCTTTTTAATGTAGGAATTACACATTGTGATGGCTAGTCGGGGTATGCATACCATGTAGCTTGTTACTTGTCGTGGTTGTTCTGTGATAGAAAACTAAGTTGAGAACACCGCCGAAGACCTTTGTTTTTTTTTTTAGATATGGGAGCATGGCCCCGGCCTCTGCATCAATCGATGCACACAGCCCTTTATTAATAAAATAAACGTCAAAGTCAAGTGCTTATTACAAGGAACATGTCTGGTAAAAAAATCACTAAAACAAAACGGATCGAAGCATCTGCAGACGAATATAAGACCAAAACTATCCATCTACAATCCTGCTAATGTGGCGCCATCCAGTAGCCTGGAAATAGCAGTCCTGAGTGACCTCCAGGAGCCGGTTGCATCCAGTAACCATAGTATCCCGCTGGTCCGACGGTAGCAGATATGCCCATAGTTGTAGCCAATGCGCCGCACGAAGAATAACCTGCAAAAAATTTGTGCCCCTTTGTTTACTAAAGATGATATCATTCCGGCTAGTCCAAATCGATCAATAAATTGCCGAAACACCAATTCGAATATAAGCTTTGTCCCTCTTACTCACTCCATTTAGCCAATTACCAAACATATTAGTTACATTAGAGGGTGGTGGAATATTATATGTAAAGAAAATCATTCTCCAGACAATTTTGGCAAAAGGACAATGAAGAAACAGATGGTCAACAGTTTCGTTATTGTTACAAAAACAACATTTTTGACTTCCTGTCCATTTTCTCTTCATCAAATTATCCTTAGTAAGTAAAACCCTATTACTTAGAAACCACATGAAAATTTTAATCTTTAGAGGAACCTTAATCTTCCAAAGGTATTTCCGCAAAAATCTAGCATGTCCATTCATCATATCAAGGTACATTGATTTGACAGAGAATAACCCAGATTCATTTAGGTTCCACACAAAAGTGTCTGTTTCATTGGAT
Source organism: Lolium rigidum (assembly GCF_022539505.1). NCBI lineage: Eukaryota > Viridiplantae > Streptophyta > Magnoliopsida > Poales > Poaceae > Lolium > Lolium rigidum. Next base: position 316,391,723 of record NC_061510.1, on the reverse strand, counting down.
AAATGAATAGACATAAGCCGCTGACACAAGTGTAACCACAAATTGTATTTGTATTCATTGAAAGTTCTTCTAAACCCAATATTCAGCGGTGAGTGAGCCAAAACCGAAGAAACCAACTCATTTTTCCGTTGGACAATATTATATAACGATGGATACTGTAAAGATAAAGGGTATGCGCCCAGCCAAGTGTCCTCCCAAAACCGCACCGTCATCCCATTACCAACTTTGAACTTCCCTCTCTTAAAAAATTCCGGTTTAACCCGCATAAGCCCCTTCCAAAAAGGAGAATCTGTAGGTTTGGCCTCAACTTGAGCCAACGTTTTGTTTTTGATACACTTATTATGAAGTAGTTGTTGCCACATTCCTTGTTCATGTAACAGTTTAAAAAGCCATTTGCTTAAAAGACATATGTTTTTTAGTTCAAGTACCTCAATCCCCAAACCCCCTTGATCCTTAGATCTACATACTATGTTCCATCTAGATAATCTATATTTCTTCTTATCCTCCTCCTCTTTCCAAAAAAACGGGAACGGTAGTAATCCAGTCTCTTCCGCACCCCTTTAGGAATTTCTAAGAATGATAACATAAACATCGGTAAGCTCGTAAGTACATAATTTACAAGCACCAAGCGGTCTCCATACGACAACATCTTGCCCTTCCACCATCCTAACTTCGAAGCAAAACGGATCTCCATCGGATTCCATTCAGAATTGTGTAGTCGCCGGTAATGAATGGGAACCCCTAAATAACGGAAAGGTAAAGTCCCAGATGCACACCCAAAGATATTTTTATATTGGTGTTCCAATTCTGTAGCTTTACCAAAGCAAAACAACTCACTCTTATGGAAATTAATTTTAAGACCAGATAGTTGCTCAAATATGCATAGAATGAGTTTCATATTAACCGCCTTAACTAAATCGTGTTCCATGAACAAGATAGTATCATCAGCATACTGCAAAACTGATACCCCTCCCTCAACTAAATGTGGAATAAGGCTTCCAACTTGATCCTCCTCTTTTGCTCGAGCTATCAAAATAGCCAGCATATCGGCAATAATATTAAAAAGAATAGGGGATAATGGGTCCCCCTGTCTCAGCCCTTTGCGTGTCTAAAAATTATGTCCTACATCATCATTAACCTTAATCCCCACACTTCCTTTCTCTACAAAACTTCTAATACGCTTGCACCAAATATTATTAAACCCCTTCATCCGAAGCACTTGCTGGAGGAAAGGCCACTTCACTTACAAAATTAAACAAATTTAAAAAATAGCCTACGTCGAGGGTGGCCGTCGTCGTAGCCCTATGCCGACGGCTGCCCTCGGCGTAGACTTCGCTACGCTGACGGCAACGATACACCGAGGGTCAGACGGGCTGGCTGGCCGTGCCGGGCCATACGCCGACGGCCCCGACATTTGGCCGTCAGCGTCGTCACGGCCGTCGGCCTACGTCGACATTCCTGTAGTGTGGTGCTGAATAAACATGGATCAGTTGTGACTTATGACAATCATAACTACGCTGAACACGAAACAATAGAATGTTTAGCACTGCAATCGGGTATTACCAGGTTCGGTAGTACGATCTTTCAACCAGAAGCTGTACTTCCCAGCGGCCTGGACTGATATGCATGCTCTAATTTGTTGCCCACGCTGGAGAAGTTTGGGAGGGAGTACTTGCCCTGGCCTGCTATGACGACCAGCGCGCTGAGCATGAGTGTGTTGTCGCCGTTGAACATGGACGAGTCCCCACTCCCCAGAGGTCGAGGTCTGCACCGCAGGTACTCCGTCCACTCCTCAGGTCTTCACCCTGCCGCACGCGCCAGTGTAGCGATGGATCGTAGCATGGCCCACATACACACCCATATGCTTTTGCCGAGCAAGACACGTAGCAACAGACAAAGCAGAGTCCGATCCGGCGTTTTGATGTATGATTTTGAGCTTTGGTGGCGAGCAAACTGCGCCGAGCTATAGGGATGATTCGACAACTTCACATTGAAGGTACCTGTTGTAGAATTTTACTCCCGGAGGCAGAGATCGATAGGGAGCGCCATGGGTGCCGCGTCAGGGCATCTCCAACGGACCCATGTAGGACGCCTAAAAATGGTCGTGAGTGTCCGTTTATGTTGCCCCGCGGATATATTTTGTCCGACCATCCGTTTACGTCTGGGTGTGCGTCCACTGGGACGATCCATTTTTAGATTTGCAACACATTTAAAAATATAAAAATAGTACATTTAAATGCATAAAAACTATACAATGTAGATCTATAAGCCTAGACTACTTGCTTCCGGACGGGTAGGCCCCATCGTTGCGTCGCTCCATCGCCTGCTTCTCCGCCGCCTCCCGTGCGGCTGCTATGGATCGGTGCACCGCCGCGTCCTCTTGCAAGCACTGCTCCAGCCTCGCATTCGCGACGTCGTCCTTGAGCGTCTCGAAAGAATCGACGATAGCCCTCTGCTACGCCGCCCTCTCCTCCGGCATAGGCTCATCAGGGTCATCGGAAGACCAAGATATCTCGGATTCGGAGTCCTCTGTGGCTGCGGCGGCCGCCAGCCTGCGTTGTTCCAGCTCGGCGTCCAACGCCGCTTGGCCCGCCACTCCTCCTCTGCTTCCTTCGCCGCGAGTGCCAAGGCCTTGGCGTCCCTGACCGGGTCGAGGAGGTCGCCCGTGTTGTCGTCGGAGTCAAACTCCTCGTCGGAGCTCGAGGCCGGGGGAGGTGGAGTGGGAGGTGTAGGTGGAGGTGGAGGCGCGGCAGCCTGGCCGCGGCCAGCGTTGCTCATGGTGGCTGCGGCGGAGTTTGAGCGGCAACGGAGGTTGTGCGGCGGCTAGGGTTTTTGTGGGGAGGAGATGAGATGCTGGCGCCCCTGTTTATATAGATCAGAGGCAGGGCGACGGCCGAGGCACGCGTGGCGCAGAGGTAGGCGACGACCGCATGCCACGCGAGGCATCGCCATTTACGCCGGAAGGAAGGATGATATTGCTAACCCTTGGATAGATGTATGCCCTTAATCTTGTTAAAATGGTGGAAAAAAAATAGAGATTTGTTGGAGTGTGAGAGGTGCAAAAAAATTTAGAGTGTGAGAGGAAGAAGAGAAAAATGAGATGATGAAGAGCCAGGGACGGCCTCGCGATGTGATGATATGGTGGCACCCTCTGGTACCGGTTCGTGTGGGACCAGGGCTGGACCTTTCGTACCGGTTCGTAACACGAACCGGTACGAAAGCCCTTCACGAACCGGCGCCAGAGCTTCTCGCCCGCCTGAGCCCCAAACCGGTGCAAATGACCCCTTTGGTACCGGTTCGTAAGGGAACCGGTACCAAAGGCTTAGATGGATGCCACATTTTCTACTAGTGCCCTTGAAGCTTCACCACCTTCTTCTCCGACGCTCGTACCCCATCCGCATCCCTAAACCTAAGTTCTATTCTCGCCATCGCCGTCGCCGCCATGGCCAGCCACGCTGTCACTGGCTCCGGCTCGGCAGACGCTCTTCCGCCTCTTCCCTCCTCCCACAACCGAATTTGTATAAATAATGTCGTATAAGCCAAGTACAATAGATTTCAGCAACACATTTTCTCCCACGTCGGTGTATTAGTGTAAAAAGAATTCGATGGTGCAAGATTAGTTTTGCTAAACAGAATTCGATCGTGCAAAATTAGTTTTGCTAAACTGAATTTGATCTTGCACGATTCGGTCCATCCGTCGTGGTAATACCAAGGACGGTTTCGAACATACGGGTTCTTGGCGAGCATAGCTTTGCGGCCCAATTTCCCTCCGCATCCCCTCAAAAAAAAAAAACATTCCCTCCGCACCTCATTGCTGCCGACCTGCTCCACTCCCATCGAGCCTGTCAATCCAACGGTAGTTTCGAGTAGAGAATTCGACACGAATTTCGGACATCCGGCCGGTGGGCTCGTCTCCGCCGAAACGTGCGCGGGCATGATCTGCCCTGTCTGCGTACTAATTGATTTCCGTTTCTAGCTTCGTCTTCCAATAATGGAATGGATAGACAGAGAGGCCGGCCGGCTTCGCCGCCGCGATGGCCGCGCAACCCGCAAGAAACACCAATTTAAGCCCGACGGCTCGCCATCCACCCACGCCTTTCGCTTCCTCCCCCAGGACGTCCTTTAGATCCCCCCACCGGGCGCGCGGGCGGTCCATGCGGTGGCCGCGGCGCAAACTCTAGCAGTCCACCGACCCGCCCGCCCGCCCGCGCATCGACATGGCCTCCAGCAAGGCCCCCCGCCCCCGCGCCGAGGCCTCTGCTCCGGCGACGTCGGTGGCCGTGGCGGCGGCGAGGGCCCAGGACGCGCACCCGCTGCGCCGCTCCGCCGCATTCCCGCCGCGCCGCACGCACCACGCCCACAGCCACAGCCACCCGCCCCCGCACGCCCACGCCCACGCGCCGCAGCGCTGCGACAGCGAGCGGATCGGCGGCAGGGCCAGCAGGCAGACCCGCTGCGGCGAGGTGGCCGGCGGCACGGCCGCCGGATGCGCCGCCGTGTGCTGCTGCTTCCCGTGCGTCATGGTCGAGGTCGTCGTGCTCGCCACGGTGCGCGCCCCCGCCGCGCTCTGCCGGCGCGCGGTCAAGGCGAGCCGGCGCCGGCGGTCGGCGTCGGCGGGGCAGGCGTCCGACATGTACGAGCTCCTCGTGGACGACGGCACCGTGTCCGGACCCCGCGACGCGGCGGTGGTCTGGCCGGCGGTGCAGCCGTCGGACGAGGCCGGGGAGATGGAGAAGGAGGTGTGGGCGAGCTTCTACGGCGCCGGCTTCTGGAGGAGCCCGTCCCAGCTCGGCGACGAGATCAGATGATCGGAACAGCCGCTGGCTTCTGCAGGTTTCTTGATTCTGGCTCGGGTTTTTCCTTCATTTTCCTCGGAAGGAAACCGATCGACGTAGAGGAGGGAAAAGAAAGGAAGCTCGTGTGTCGTCTTTGATCGATACCGCATTCTTGTTCCACCTTTTCTCCGCTCTTTTTTTCTCTCTTTTTTTCGGTTTTGGGAGTCCTCTAGAAGGGAAATACAATTCTCTTCTTTGTTGCATTTTATGCAACTTGTATATATACTGAGTCTGTCGTCGTGTGATTGATAAAAAAAAGGTCACTTCTATAAGAGCATCTCCACCGGCGTCTCTGATAGCGATTTGGGGGCCGGAAACGAAAATTGGCTCGCACCGGCGCGCCCTAAACGGAACATGCGATTTTTCGAGCCCAATAGAAGCGCTGGCAACCCCGTACTGGCCCCTTCGCCAATAGCACGAATCGGGCGCGCTGGCGCCTCGCGAGGCTGAAAATTTTGGGCGTGGGAGCCGCCTGTCAGCCACACAACGACAAAATATACATCTTCTCCCACAAAACCCCGTCCCCTCCGCCGCTCATTTCTCCCGCCGGCCGCTCCATCTCCCATCCAGCCTCTAACCCATCGTTGGCCAAAATGTCTCAAGAATCGAAGATCTTGATGGCCGACATGGAGAAGATGGACCCGTTGGCACGGGCGTGGCACGAGAAGTACCGTGAGCGCATCGGACAAGAGGTGATAGCGGTGCGAGCTGTGTCGGCGTCTCCCTCAGCACGGTCCACGTTCATGTCTACCCGGCACCGTCCACGTTCATGTCTCCCCCGGCACCGTCGATGTTCATGCCTCCCCGCGCGACCGTGGATCCTGTTGCAGCGACGGAGCTGCCGCCGGCCGCCGATGAGGAAGTCGTCGAGGTTGAGCCGCCCGTGACCTCCTTCATTTGATCATCTGGCTTGGAAGCCCTTTTTTGCGCCGGAGACGGCGATGATGGCTGTGTGTGGCCCAAACTTCTTATTCCCAAACCTATTCGAATTTGGTGGCCGTGTGTTGGCCTAAACTTCATATTCGTAAACTTATTTGAATTTTTATGCTTGTGTTTGAGATTTCAAATTCAAATTATCTATTGGGGATGTCGTATGAGGCGCGTCGGTGTGGGAGCAGCTCCCCCAAATAGAGGCTGTTATACCGGCGTCCCCCATACGACAATGCCAGCGTCCCTGCTGACGACTAAAATGGTTGAATCGACGAGTCTTAGGAAAGGTTAGTCATTTCTTCATTCTCTTGGAGTGTCAGATATCCCTTTCGCATTAGTCAAATCTACCCATGTTCTTACGAGGGGCGCATTTCCCGTGCCATCGCTGCCACAATGTTGTACGAGGAGCTTCATAGGACAACCAATTGTCCTTCTGGCGATCCCCTTGCCTACTAGTATGTCTCGATTGTAACCGGAGAACAAAGGGGATAGGGGCGTGGACGTCACCGTGGCCTAGGCCATGTTGGATTGGTCTACCACTTCACAGGGGCATGCCATTTCCTACGTAACTCCACCCATCAGCTCCCGAGGCGCTGTAAGCCCATGGGGTGGATCCGCCTAGAAGAAGACAACCACCAATGTTTCATCATCACCATGACTCGCTTAATACAATTTCTACAAGGTAATTGCAAATTCTATAAAAAATTATTGATGTGATTTATGTATGTACCAATGTAGAATGTTTAATTAAAACATTGGACCTTGCACTTTGATAGTGAATAACCATGTTTGATCATTCACGAACTTGATGGATGAACCCTAACTAATAGAAGAGCTCAACCTCTTAATGCATTATCATAACTGTTTTAAAAATTGGCTAAATAAGCGCTTAATAAGCCGACTAATTGCTACTAGGTGCCTGACCATGTAGATTACCTCTAATCAGTTGTGTTCGTCCATTAGCTCGACTAATCGCTCTGACAACCCGATTTATAGGTATGTTTTACAATTAAACACTACACTTGGGTCAAAAAAGTTGAAAATTTTCGACCCAGATCACCCGTCCAGCCGAATCAAGTAGCTTTGCAAAGATTTTGCTCGATTCTTGCCTCTAGGAGCTCAACTCCCATCGTCTCTGACTTGTTCCTTGCCTTCGCCGACCAGATCGTCGCTGTTGCTGACTAGGCCTCGGATACAAGAGCTCAACCTCCTTCAGATATCAGAGGAGGATAAGTGAAAGGAAGGAACATGGGGTGGTTGCTGGCTCCTATTACTCGTGACCTTGAAGATTAGGTCAGGGAGACGTGTACATGGTTTAATTGGATTATGGGCTCTAGATAAGAAGAGTCAGACATATATATACATATACTATTTCTTTCTTATATACACGTGTTTTAAGTTCTAATTTGTGTATATTACACCAATTAATATCTCACCAATTAAATCATTTAATCGTCTGAATTCTGGTTAATCGCTACTCCCAAGCAGCAAACGACTACCGACTTTCTTGTCATTGATTATCAGCATCAAATAAGATGACCCAAAAGAAGGAGAATTCCCGGTTCTTGGTAAGTTTCACAGTTGATGTAGTCATATGAAATGATCAGTCTAGTGCCAACTACGATTACCACATCAACTGGAGACCGCTCTACCATTGTAATATGTATATACCATCCTCATGGCTAGTCAATCCACTCTCAAACCATTGGAGTATGACTGTGAATTATTTAAATTGTTGGTGAAAATGTGTTGTGTAGGCTGAGCACACACCTCCAGGTCAATTCCAAATTAAAGATTATTGATCTTGATATGCTCTATTACTATTTTGAAACCTTTGTGCTAATTAAATTGCACAATGTAAAAGGTAGCATTTACCTTCCACCACTATTGGGCCTTCATCAAGAATAGTTAGAAATGGGAGGTAAGGAATGATGAGGCACCAACAGAGAGACGACACTCTCAATCGCCTTCCCCCCTCAATAGTTATGTTGTCGCTGTTGATGATGATGATGGGTGTGGAGGCGGTAGTGGTAGTCATGGTGGTGGTGGTGATGATGGTGATGACTATGAAGGGAACATAGGAGTCATGCGCGCTCTGGTTACACACACATCGAGGCCTGAATACAGTAGGAAGACCAAGGAGAGACTCGACAGAGAAACAAAGATTGGTGACTTAGTTCCACGGTGGAGAAGCTTGTTGACGTGATCAAGGTACAGAAGAGGATGGTTAATTACTGAAACTATATAATCGATGATCAAGTTAACTCGGATGAATAACAAGTAGGATAAGTTGGCGACGTTGAATTAGAAGCATGATGAATATGAGACCCAAATGGAGGCATTGGAGACGTGCAATACTACTTTCAAGTAGCATATGCTTTCCCTTGAAGAGTTAAAGTTGAAGCATGATGGAGAGAGACTGGACAAGAAGAGGGAGGATGATGCTCGAGATCATACTCGTGGACCCGAACGAGAATGGATGAGAAGGCAAGAACCTTTTAGGTGATGACATTTATCAATCTCATACAATATAGACTCCAATATAGAGGAAGCGATATAAATAAGTTGATAGAAAGATTTCAAACTTATAAATAACTAGTGGTTATTAGAAAATTAATAAAGGAATTTAAAATATCATGGGTGTGAGTTGCCTAGAATGCAGTTTTTAGTAGACGTTATGTAAAATTATGTATGCATGTGATCAGGGGCAGATCTACAACCAGCCCACGCCAAAGGCTAGACAGTGTGCTACCTCAGCTTAGCTTGTTTTGTTTCAATTTTGAACATTTTATATAACATCTGTCCCCTTTTTGCCAAAGGGTATAGAGCTAGCTTTCATTCTGTCTAGGGACCCTCCCGCTACGTGTGACGGCAGGTGTCGGTAAGGTGTGCATAGCCCAATAGTCGTATGGTGTGTGTATCCATGAATTACCATTGATTTCTTAATAAAACAAAAAAGGAATATCGGACTTTCGTGATTAAGCCAATCCATCGAAATAACACCTGTCAGTATGAATCACATTGTTGGAAGCTACTTCTCAAAGGGTTTTTGTTTGGGTGGTTTATTACCTTTGTAAGGGTATATTGCTCCTATGTGTGGTTTTGGTAATTAATGACAACCCCTATGGACTAATGTTTTCATTGAGTTTATATGAAGGAATATTTCATAGATACTACTTGTAGTCCATGTATTGGATTCAAGTATGGATGCCATGAAGATAAAGATATACCTTGAGTATTGGCATCAAGATCATCGATTTGAAGACATATATGTGATATGATCAAGAAGAAGAAATGAAGATGGAGTTCTGATGTGGAACTCAATATTAGTCATGCTCTAGCTTATGTGTTAAGCAATGAATGATCAAGATAGTATGTTAGAGCATGAGAAGATACAAGGTTGACCAATACAAAGAGTGAAGAATAGATTCAAGTTCGGTCAACACATGAAGCATGAAGAATATGCCACGTGAAGTCATGTGGTATGGTAAGCCTTATCAATTATGTTTTATGAACTAACCCATCATATATGTGCCCTTGTGTTGTCTATGTGGGTTAGGTATCTTTTCATGGGCATGCATCAAAAGTGAGATCTCATTATACTATATATTAAAGCTATCCAAGTTATTGTAGATGAAAAAAAATTCACATCCACAGTGCTTTTAATCTGCACTATCATTTGATTTAATCTAAACGGTGTACTCAAAGCGGTGCTACACCAGCAGCCCGATAAAAGTGGTGCCATCAGCGGCCCGATAAAAGTGGTGCCATCAGCGGCCCGATAAGCGGTGATGACTTACCGTACCGAACAATCTAGGCCTTCCCTCTCCAATGTCATCGATGTTTCTTCCTCCCCAATCTCATCCACGAAGTTAAAAAAACTTCACCGCTGTCGCTCCCATCGTTCGCCGAGGAGCCGGCGGCCTCCCCCTCCTCGGATGCCGAGTTTCTCTGTCGCCGGTGGCGGTGGGGGGGGGGGGGGCGAGGTGGCTGCACCTCCTCACGAAGGTTTCTCTCTCCCTGGTCGTCCTGCCGAGGGTGCCATCGACGTGCGTGCCGGCGTGGTGGAGGAGCCCGAGGTTTGACGACGGAACTCCTGTGTGGTGTGGAGGCGTTCCGACACGTCCAGCCAAGTATCGCGTCTCGACATACTCAAGCGGAGTCCACCTCCTCCACATGGTGGACCAGAAGGGATCAGTACCACCAGACAGTATGGGCGGACGCACGTTATAGTGAGTGGGGGCCTAGGCCCCCAGTCAATTTCCGGTCCTGCTTATAGGTATCCCATAATTTTGTACCAAGGCTCCCAGTCAGCTCAATATGGAGGCCCCCACTCGTCTTGCTATTTGGCAAAAGCTCAAGGAAAAGAGGCCTCCGACAGCCAGCCGCGCCCTATCCCTGTGCAGCTCCCACTCCCAGCGGAACTGCTCCGCTCGACTGAGCGCCATCCACAACTGAAGTCAAGCCTAAGGGCATCTTCAACCGGGTGACCCATCCCGCGCCCGCGCGTCCGGATGGGTCGAAACGGACAAAACCGCGGCCCAGCGCGCGGACCCATCCCTAAAACGGATGGCCGCGGCGTCCGGGACGACCCAAACCCGGCCCAAATCTTGGACGAGTTTGCGTGGCCGCGGACGCGAAAGGCTGGTCGCTCGCGTCCTCCCTTGTCCGCCCCCGGCCCGCCCTGTCCGCCTCCCAAAACAGAAAACACTCCACCGTACTCCCGGAACCTAGAGATGGCCGACGAAGCGACCGCCGCCGCCACCGCCGCCACCGCCACCATCGGAGAGGAGGTACCCGCGGCCGTTGCCGCTCTCGCCGTGGAGGCGGCTCCTGAGCCGGCGGAGGCCGAGCTCCCCCGGGCCGCCGACGAAGAAGGCGAAGGCCGACCTCACCCGGAGCGAGAGGAAGCTCGAGAGCAAGAAGAGGGCCGACCGCCGCAGGGCGCTCGACCAACGGAAGAGGGAAACCGCTGCCGCGGAGGAGCGGCGGCGGGCGGCGGAGCGACTTCTCCAACTCAAGATGGAGGCGAAGAGCACTCGTCCTTCAAGAGCGGCAGGCGCGAGCCATGCTCTTTTACGGCCACCCAGCGCTCGGCCAGCACATGATCATCCCCGCCACCGGCGCGGCCTCGGTGGGGAGCTCGGCCTCCTCCGTGACCCGGCCCCTTCCTCCAAGGTCAACTGCCCCACCGACTGCCCCGTTTGGGCACGAAATGGGGGCGCATGGGCGGCACGCGTACCAATCACAGGATGGGTCACCGGAGGTGGGCGAGTCCATGACGGGGCCGTCACCTTCGTCCATTGACCTAAACCGTGCGCCAGCGAACTCCAAAGGCCCCAAGAACCTGGGAGCAGCTGCGATGTCCGGTGCACGCAACCTCGTTCGACGATCCGTCGGCCGCGCGCGCGCAGTCACCGTCCACCGTGCAGGCCCCTCCGTCTTTCGCGCAGACAATGCCGACGACCCTGCCATATCCTTCGACACAGCAGGCTCCCCAGCCACCTCCCATTGACACACAGGAGGGCACAACTTCCTGTCCCGGGAGCATAAACATCGAGGAGGAGCCGTTGTTCGGTGAGGGCCTCACACAAGCCGCAGCTGCACAAGCTCGAGGTCGCCGGGTAAGCAAACGAACCGCCAACTACACGGAGAAGGAGGACAAGGTGCTCGTCGATGGATGGTTGACCATCGGGAAAGATGCGTTGACGGGTGCCGAGCAGAAGGGGACCGCATTCTGGCGCCGGATCTATGAATACTTCCATGAACATCGCAAATATGGACATGAGACATTTGAGAGCGACCGCAGCGAAATATCGCTCCAAAAGAGGTGGGGAGCAATTCAAACGGAATGCAACAAGTTCCAGGCGGCGTATGATCACGCGAGGCGGCTCCCCGTTAGTGGCATGGGTGTGAAGGACTTGGTATGATTCTTAACCTCAACTTATTCATCCGATGTTTGCACATATGTTTATCGTTGTTGTCTCGCTTTGCTCTAGGTGTGGCGAGCTTTGGAATTCTACAAAGTCAACAATGGAGAGAAGACCTTTGCCTTCCCTCATTGTTGGAAGGAACTCCACGGCACCCCCAAGTTCCAGGAGGGGTACGAGGGCTACATGGCGACCTTGGTCGGCAACAATCCCGCCAAAGATGCCACGGTCATTGACCTTGATGGTGGGCAGCCTTGCGGTAGCTCCGCTTCTCGTGCAAGTCATCCACGCGGCCACAAGTCAACCAAAGCCGACATGAAGCGTGATGCTTCGTCCATGCTATTGTATGGCACTTTGAAGGAGATGCATGCGGACGAGAGAGGTGTCCACGGACAAGAGGGATGAGAGGAGGCGCCGGGAGAAAGAAGAGGACAGGAAGAAATTCTTTGATGTCCGACGAGAAGAAGCTTGAGATTGAAGAGGTCAAGGCCAAGACCAAAGCTAAAGAACTTGAGCTCAAAGAGAGAGAACTTGAGCTCGTAGCAATGGCAAGGGCCAAAGAGGTGGAGCTGAAGGCGAAGGAAGTTGAGCTCAAACGCCAAGCCGAGGACAACCTCATCATGAACGCCGACTTGACCAACATGAGCGAGGCGAAGAGAGCTTGGTTCGAGAAGAGACATAAGGAGATCCTCGAGCGCCCAAATTGAGTTAGACAATCTCAATTGTCATTTTTATATTTTTCTCAAACTATGGCACGTTTTATTTGATTTATCATGGTACATTTGATAATATTTTATGGTATTTGATAATATTTTATGTTTATTATATATTATTCTATGTTTACGAGATATTATTCTATATTTGTTAGACATTGTTTAAGGATCTGTGGCCAGAGGACCTATTTTCCAAAGAAATAGGCCAAATGGCCAAATGGCCAAATGGGTGGCCGCTGCGTTGGGCGCAGCGTGCGACCCAAATGGACGCGCGGACGCGGGGCTCCGTCCGCGCGTCCGCTCGGGCACGCAAACGGTCCAAAACGGATGGCCCAGCGCGTCCGTTTGGGTCGCTCGGTTGGAGATGCCCTAACTAGTACTTGCTCCGTTAGAGTGCTAGATTTAACTACTCTAAGGTAAGCGATTCAATTATTTAACAGGGAAGAAGGATAATGGATAGGTATTTGATAAAGAAATCTACAAATGTTTAGGCTCCGCAAATGTCAACACCACCACAATGGAGGGATATTTTTTTGTACTACTATTGGATTCTAAATATGTACTACCTCCGTTCCTAAATATAAGCCATATAATTTTTTGAGAAAAATTCTAGAATATAAGGTTTACTACATTGCTTCAGTTGTATGGACAATATTTTTAGTGATTTGATTATGTTTTCTTAGTTTATGCGAAGTACTCTATTAGCTCACGTTAGTTACTTAGGGTTAATCCCAACCAAATATGATGTAATTTTTCCTAAATATATATTTCTTAATTTTCGTGCCAAAAACTGTATGGCTTATATTTAGGAACGGATGGAGTATTACGTAATCTCACGAACTGAAACTAAGATTCTAAATATGTATTACGTAATCTCACGAACTGAAACTAAGATTCTAAATATGTATTACGTAATCTCACGAACTGAAACTAGGCATCAGTTTGAGTTCGAGATCGAGACCAGTTTCAACCACTATTACTAGGACGGGCTTATTTAGACTGGGAACAATGCAACACCCTTGTAAGGAAAAGAAAAACACTTCTTATAGGAGCGGGGAAGAAGTTCCTAGCATTTCAGGACGAGGATGAAGTATTTTTTAGGAATATTATACTCCCTCCGTTCTGTAAAAAGCTTTGCGGGCGAGGAAAATTTTGAACTGTCAACCAATGTACAATAAAACCTTCCGAAGTTTGACGTGTCATATTCAGAGCCTCATTTTTTTGTTTTGAATATGGACACAAGTAGTACGTGCAGAATGAGAATTAGAATCAAGCACAAGAAAATTTTATCGCACTGTACACATAACAGATTTGTCAGTCTGACACATTCTTTAGATGGGAAATATTCAAAGCCAGAGGAAAGAGAAAGAATTGACATTGATATCGACGAGCTTGTCCCGAAGGGCATCGTCCACAGTGGGTGGGTCTTGGCGGCGAACGATGACATGGACGTGTGCCTTCAGATGCGGTGCCTTGAGGTCATCCTGCGTAGATGGCTGAGATCGGCCGGCGGCGGTGGTGGACAGAGTGAGGAATGGAAAATGATGGGAGGTGGGCTTGAGGGAAATGTTGAAGTGAAAAAAACATGAGAGGTTTTCGCAAAATAGCCCGCGCGCAGCTTTTTATGGGACGAAATGAGTATGTCTTCTATATATTAATGTAGCATACTAGTCAATTACAAGCCAATATGTTCATGGTTTTTCTATATGTGGGCCCCCGGTCAGTTTTTATCCTAAGGTCCGCCACTGGGGGAGGAGAGCAGAGGGGAGGCGCGGCTGCTGCTCCTTTTGATAGGCATTATCTATTCTCTTTGACAAGTTTGGTGAATGCAAATCGTCTCTTGCAGCCAATATGATCAGTGCACCGCTTTCCTCAATCCCCACCCATGTGCGTTGTTGTCCTGCAGGTGTAGGTAAGAGAGGAGACGCATGTTCATGTACACATCTGTCTAGAGTTCTTCATCCACGATTTGCATCACTCCAAAGGCCTGGTTAATTTCTGCTCCCCTTTTGTGTGTTCATCTCCGGATCTGGATTCAGATTAGCGCTCCGTCAGTTACTATGTGCATGAGTGCATCGACTGTGAAATTAGTCAAACATGCACCTCTAAATATCCATGTTTCTATTACTGTACTAAAGTTTTTTATGTATCTCTACTTTGCAGAACAATCAGCAGGGCTAGGAGGTTCTTCCTTTAATTTCCGTCATAAGAATCTTCTTTCCATGTCCTCACCTCCGTTAACCCTTGGTGAAACTGAGGTAGATTTTGTGTACTGCCATTCATGCGTGTTTCCTTTTGTCATCTTTTTACTTCCCTTTTCCCCATTTGATCTGTCCATGAACTTAGATATTTTTATCCTCTCCTTTCTACCGGTTCTTTTTTTGTTCTGATCTGTGGGTCAGCCCAGGTTGTTCATTTCTCCAGTATCCATTTTAGTTGACTAACTTTCAATTGATTCTTGCATTGTTAGACCAGAAATTTGTACTTACTCTATGTCTACCATCACCGGAAGTGTTTCTTTGCAGAGGAACCAAGAGGAGAACCATGCAGACATCCTTTCTGAAGGATTTGTCTCAGCGAAGGTTTCAATGGAAGGTCGTTGTCCATGTCAACCAAATCTGTGAGTACATGGATCAGCCGACTCGGCAGAATTTGTTCGAACTCGACTCCATTGTCGTTGAGCGAGAGGTACCTTACTGAACATTCAGACACTTCATTCAGCTATCAGCATTCACAAACACAGTACCTAAACACCTATTTTTTCTTGCCAACAAGTGTGACTGTACATCCACTTACCGCATTCACATCTAAATGACTAAATTTTCTCCAATGTAGTCGGAGTGTTAAGTTTTCATCTGTTATAATCTACTCCGCTATGTAGTACATGAAATATACATCCAGCTTTAACTGGTATTTCAGGGCAAGACAATTGAAGGATGTGCGCAAGACAATAGAATAGACCAGTTCAGAGAGCAGCCTAAAGAAGATTCGATCTACATGTTCGAATCTTTTATTGTTGCTGATGTACGAAGCGCAGATTTACCCAACGCACAAAGGTTATCGAAGCCATTCTGTATTCTGAAAATTTTTCTCTGTTTGCATACAAAGCCAAGTCATTGATGCTCTGCAATCACGTCGAAGCCATTCTGTATTCTGAAAAAATTTCTCTGTTTGCATACAAAGCCAAGTCATTGATGCTCTGCAATCACGCATAGGGGACAATACCATTTTGTCAAGTTTTATGTCAATGCACCCTGTCCTTTTTGTATTGCTCTCTATATATATGTTTGTATCTGCTTAATCTTCTCTTTTGCTACTAATTTCAGATGTTGGACGGGTGAAAATGTTGATAGACATCATTCCACCAAAGTCGAATCAACAACCCAAGAGACATATCCACTTCAAAGATGCAAGGTATGCTTCTCAGTATAGGTAGCAATACTTCAGCAAAACGTAATGAAAATGGATGCATACTGATTGTGTGCACTTTTGTTCAGTGGCAGACACAAAATTGTTACTCTATACGGAGAGCACACAGAGAATTTTGATGTGGAAGGCCATCATGTAGCCTCTTCTAAAGATAGCATAATTCTTTTTTTTTTTTTGAGATCAAGATAGCATAATTCAGCTATTCCTAGGCATGACGGTTGCCCAGTTTCAGGTATCTGAATTTCAAATCGCTACTGACACGACATTTTTTTTTTTTGAAATGGAGGTAAAAGCTTTGCCTCATCTATTAATTAAGAAGAGAGTGCTCAGTTTTTAGGAAAAAACCGGGCGAAAACCTAGAACGACAGGGCCAAGCCCACACAAAGAACACACCCACACACACCCACAAACAAGATACTCCAACACTTCAACACCGCAACACTAACAAACACTCACACAAGACACTCCAACATTGAGCCGTCAAGGACATGCTACGACATTGGGGTCATCCGTCGGCCAACCGCAGATCCGGGGTAGGCGGTAGCCAAGGTGGCGAGAAAATCGCAAACTTCCCGGCGACGATAGCTCCATGCACGAAAGCCGACAATCCAGACTTAGGTACCCATCATCAATAGGAACCATCTGCCTGTCAGAGTCAAGCGAGAGAGAGACTGCAGCGTCAACAACGTCACATTTCTCAAAGCCAAGACACATCGAAGAAGCCACATCCGAGGAAACGTGTGAGCCGGGCCTCACTTCCTCGACGGAGGGAGGCATAAGCACACCACCACACAACTCTAGGATCTCAGGCATGATCTTCATGACCGGAGCCGTGATCACCGAGCTCGCCCTAGCACGAGGAGAGAAACAACCATGAAGGCTCGCTCCGGTCGCACCCACTTTGCCAACAACAGGTAGAACCAAAGGATCGGCAGGCGATCAGGAGAGCCTATCCAACACAGCTTCCGCCCGCTCCAGAAAGCCCCCAATCGCAAGCATCCAACCGTGCAAGGAGTCAACAGCCTCGTGAAGAGGACGGACGGCCTCTTGAATCAACCCAGCTTGCACCTCCAAGGCAGATCGCATATCCACTGAGGCCAAAGAGATAACAGGAGCAGCAGCAACTGACGCCCAAGATCGATGACGATGCACAATGGACGGAAGCGGGACCTCAACCTGGGCCCCGCGAGGAGCATTCGCCTGGCGGGGCGGCGACACAACATGGCCTTCCAAGAAGCTAAGAGGACGCCAAGCATTGCGGCAATCACGTGCCCGATGACCATTCTCAAGGCATCCAGAGCACCTGAAGGGGTTGCAGCATACCGCAGCGCGGTGACCAGGAGCTAGGCACCTGCAACATCTACCCTTGAGCCAAGCAGGACAGGACGGCGAGCAATTGCCGGGCCTGACAGAGTCGGGCGGCGCGGGCCGCGTCGCGGCAACACCTCGTGCCATCCATCATGCTCGCCCGCAGCACAATCCACCTCCATGATATCAGCAAGGTCGAAGGTCTTGGTGGCCGGTGGCGTCCGGGGGACAAATATTGATTGAGCTTGCTACTCGCACATCACTTATATTATTGCAGGAATATTAGGTTTCAAAAACACTTATGTGTTGTGTTGGCACGTCAACATACCAATTCCTGAAACGTACATTCTGCACTAGAGGTAAAAATGTGTTATGCACTACTAGTACATTCTAGCTGTTTACGGATAAGACACAACTCGGTTTCTGCAGATATACACTGTGGAACACGAAGATACTAAGCTACCATCCTGCATTAGCATGTAGATAAACTTAACATCACTTTAACCTACATGGGCAACACTTGAAATTAAAAGTAGAGGTTACAGATGTGAACAACCCACATGATTGGTGGTTCCGTTGATGTAAAAATTGTTGGGAAAAAACGCATCCAAATGGAAATGCTTACAAATGCCCTATCTATCATATATAGATTAAAACATTTCTCATTCAAGCTTTAGTCAATGCAACAAATGTTGAACCGAATGACGAAAAGAAGACAGTGTTTGGCCAGTTCATATTCCTGGGTGACAAGGGAACTACTCTCACAGGCAAAGATGCCATTCTTCTTGTGGCAACTACTAGAGGACGAGCCGATTTCGTCGCTCCTGCCATTACCAACATAGTAGGCAAAATGTGTTGTCGTTGCTGAAGTCACGCAGGCAGCTCTTGATGTCGAGAATGTAATCATCAATGAAGCATCTGTGTGAGCTGATAGACCCACCATACCGAGACTGCTGATTCTAACATACCAAGGATACAATCCAGATAGCTGATTCTGACATAAGAGAGGTAAATATGAACATATGTAAAATGGTTACAGGAATTGTCTTTGGATAACCTATCTAACATCTGTTGGATAATTAGACACAATTTCCATGAT
>NC_061510.1:316287677-316373379 GCF_022539505.1 Lolium rigidum | reverse complement strand
CATAGCATACACACTTGTCAACAATAGCTATGAAAGGGGAATAGATCGCATCAATACTATCATAGTAATAGTTAACTTCATAATCTACAAGAGATTACAATCATAACCTACGCCAAGTACTACATGATGCACACACTGTCAACATTACATCATGGAGGAGGAATAGACTACTTCAATAACATCACTAGAGTAGCAAATATATTAATAGTGATACATAGCTCTGATCACATAAAGATCACACCATGGGAGAGAGAGATGAACCACATAGCTACCGGTAGAGCCCTTAGCCTCGGGGGAGAACTACTCCGTCCTCATCATGGGAGATAGCGATGGCGATGAAGATGGTGGTGGTTGATGGCGTGTATTTCACACGTTCGTTGGGCAACCCCAAGAGGAAGGTATGATGCGCACAGCAGAAAGTTTTCCCTCAGAAAGAAACCAAGGTTTATCGAACCAGGAGGAGCCAAGAAGCACGTTGAAGGTTGATGGCGGCGGGATGTAGTGCGGCGCAACACCGGAGATTCCGGCGCCAACGTGGAACCTGCACAACACAACCAAAGCTACTTTGCCCCAACGAAACGGTGAGGTTGTCAATCTCACCGGCTTGCTTGTAACAAAGGATTAACCGTATTGTGTGGAAGATGATTGTTTGCGAGAGAAAACGGTAAAAACAAGTATTGCGGTAGATTGTATTTCGGTAAAGAGAATTGGACCGGGGTCCACGAGTTCACTAGAGGTGTCTCTCCCATAAGACGAACAGCATGTTGGGTGAACAAATTACGGTTGGGCAATTGACAAATAAAGAGAGCATGACAATGCACATACATATCATGATGAGTATAGTGAGATTTAATTGGGCATTACGACAAAGTACATAGACCGCCATCCAAGCTGCATCTATGCCTAAAAGTCCACCTTCGGGTTATCATCCGAACCCCCTCCGGTATTAAGTTGCAAGCAACGAGACAATTGCATTAAGTATGGTGCGTAATGTAATCAACAACTACATCCTTAGACATAGCATCAATGTTTTATCCCTAGTGGCAACAGACACAACACAACCTTAGAACTTTACATCCTTGTCCAGGTGTCAATGCGGGCATGAACCCACTATCGAGCATAAGTACTCCCTCTTGGAGTTAAAAGCATCTACTTGGCCAGAGCATCTACTAGTAACGGAGAGCATGCAAGATCATAAACAACACATAAGCATAACTTTGATAATCAACATAACAAGTATTCTCTATTCATCGGATCCCAACAAACGCAACATATAGAATTACATATAGATGATCTTGATCATGATAGGCAGCTCACAAGATCCGACAATGATAGCACAATGGGGAGAAGACAACCATCTAGCTACTGCTATGGACCCATAGTCCAGGGGTAGACTACTCACTCATCACTCCGGAGGCGACCATGGCGGTGTAGAGTCCTCAGGGAGATGATTCCCCTCTCCGAGCGGGGTGCCGGAGGCGATCTCCAGGATCCCCCGAGATGGGATCGGCGGCGACGGCGTCTCAGTAAGGTTTTCCGTATCGTGGCTCTCGGTACTGGGAGTTTCGTCACGGAGGCTTTAAGTAGGCGGAAGGGCAAGTCGAGAGGCGGCACGGGGGGCCCACACCATAGGCCGGCGCGGCCAGGGGTGGGGCCGCGCCGCCCTAGGGTTTGGCTCCCCCGTGGCCCCTCTTCGTCTCGTCTTCGGTCTTCTGGAAGCTTCGTGAGAAAATAGGCCTACTGGGCTTCTATTTCGTCCAATTCCGAGAATATTTCTTTACTAGGATTTCTGAAACCAAAAACAGCGACAACGAAGCGGCACTTCGGCATCTTGTTAATAGGTTAGTTCCGGAAAATGCACGAATATGACATAAAGTGTGCATAAAACATGTAGATAACATCAATAATGTGGCATGGAACACAAGAAATTATCGATACGTTGGAGACGTATCAGCATCCCCAAGCTTAGTTACGCTCGTCCCGAGCGAGGTAAAACGATAACAAAGATAATTTACGGAGTGACATGCCATCATAATCTTGATCATACTATTTGTAAAGCATATGTAGAGAATGCAGCGATCAAAACAATGTGTATGACATGAGTAAACAAGTGAATCATAAAGCAAAGACTTTTCATGAATAGCACTTCAAGACAAGCATCAATAAGTCTTGCATAAGAGTTAACTCATAAAGCAATAATTCAAAGTAAAGGTATTGAAGCAACACAAAAGAAGATTAAGTTTCAGCGGTTGCTTTCAACTTGTAACATGTATATCTCATGGATATTGTCAACATAGAGTAATATAATAAGTGCAATAAGCAAGTATGTAGGAATCAATGCACGGTTCACACAAGTGTTTGCTTCTTGAGGTGGAGAGAAATAGGTGAGCTGACTCAACATTGAAAGTAAAAGAATGGTCCTCATAGAGGAAAAGCATCGATTGCTATATTTGTGCTAGAGCTTTGATTTTGAAAACATGAAACAATTTTGTCAACGGTAGTAATAAAGCATATGCATCATGTAAATTATATCTTATAAGTTGCAAGCCTCATGCATAGTGTACTAATAGTGCCCGCACCTTGTCCTAATTAGCTTGGACTACTGGATTATCACCGCAATACATATGCTTTAACCAAGTTTCACAAAGGGGTACCTCTATGCCGCACTGTACAAAGGTCTAAGGAGAAAGCTCGCATTTGGATTTCTCGCTTTTGATTATTCTCAACTTAGACATCCATACCGGGACAACATAGACAACGAGATAATGGACTCCTCTTTTAATGCTTTAAGCATTTGACAACAATTAATTCTTTTCTCATTAGAGATTTGAGGATATTTGTCCAAAACTGAAACTTCCACCATGAATCATGGCTTTAGTTAGCGGCCCAATGTTCTTCTCTCACAATATGCATGCTCAAACCATTCAACTCAGTGTAGATCGCCCTTACTTCAGACAAGACGAACATGCATAGCAACTCACATGAAATTCAACAATGAGTTGATGGCGTTCCCCGATAAACATGGTTATCGCACAACAAGCAACTTAATAAGAGATAAAGTGCATAATTACATATTCAATACCACAATAGTTTTTAAGCTATTTGTCCCATGAGCTATATATTGCAAAGGTGAATGATGGAATTTTAAAGGTAGCACTCAAGCAATTTACTTTGGAATGGCGGGAAAATACCATGTAGTATAGGTAGGTATGGTGGACACAAATGGCATAGTGGTTGGCTCAAGTATTTTGGATGCATGAGAAGTATTCCCTCTCGATACAAGGTTTAGGCTAGCAAGGCTTATTTGAAACAAACACAAGGATGAACCGGTGCAGCAAAACTCACATAAAAGACATATTGTAAACATTATAAGACTCTACACCATCTTCCTTGTTGTTCAAACTCAAAACTAGAAATTATCTAGACCTTAGAGAAACCAAATATGCAAACCAAATTTTAGCATGCTCTATGTATTTCTTCATTAATGGGTGCAAAGCATATGATGCAAGAGCTTAAACATGAGCACAACAATTGCCAAGTATCACATTACCCAAAACATTTATAGCAATTACTACATGTATCATTTTCCAATTCCAACCATATAACAATTTAACGAAGGAGAAACTTCGCCATGAATACTATGAGTAGAAACCAAGGACATATTTGTCCATATGCTACAGCGGAGCGTGTATCTCTCCCATAAAGTGAATGCTAGGATCCATTTTATTCAAACAAAACAAAAACAAAAACAAACCGACGCTCCAAGAAAAAGCACATAAGATGTGGCCGAATAAAAATATAGTTTCGGGGAGGAACCTGATAATTTGTTGATGAAGAAGGGGATGCCTTGGGCATCCCCAAGCTTAGACAGCTTGAGTCTTCTTGATATATGCAGGGGTGAACCACCGGGTGCATCCCCAAGCTTAGAGCTTTCACTCTCCTTGATCATGTTGCATCATACTCCTCTCTTGATCCTTGAAAACTTCCTCCACACCAAACTCGAAACAACTCATTAGAGGGTTAGTGCACAATATAAATTGACATATTCAGAGGTGACACAATCATTCTTAATACTTCTGGACATTGCATAATGCTACTGGACATTAGTGGATCAAAGAAATTCATCCAACATAGCGAAAGAGGCAATGCGAAATAAAAGGCAGAATCTGTCAAAACAGAACAGTTCGTATTGACGAATTTTAAAATGGCACCAGACTTGCTCAAATTAAAATGCTCAAATTGAATGAAAGTTGCGTACATATCTGAGGATCATGCACGTAAATTGGCATAATTTTCTGAGCTTCCTGCAGGGCAGTGGGCTCAGATTCGTGACAGCAAAGAAATCTGGAACTGCGCAGTAATCCAAATCTAGTACTTACTTTTCTATCAACGGCTTAACTTGGCACAACAAAACTCAAAAGTAAGATAAGGAGAGGTTGCTACAGTAGTAAACAAGTTCCAAGACACAAAATAAAAACAAAGTACTGTAGGTAAAAACATGGGTTGTCTCCCATAAGCGCTTTTCTTTAACGCCTTTCAGCTAGGCGCAGAAAGTGTGTATCAAGTAACATCGAGAGATGAAGCATCAACGTTATTACCAGGGGTGTTGGGAGTTTTATCAATTTTAGGCCTATAGTAATTCTTTGGTTTAGGCACCTTAGAGACATACATGAATTTTTGCTCCTTACCCACATAAGCTTTCTCATTAAATTTAAAAGAAGAAAAAGTTGAACTCAATTTTCCCATAGCTTCTTCAAGTTTACCAATTCTATGGGTTTGATTATCATGGATAGCGCAAGTTTCTAGAGTAGCAATTCTTTCATTAATCCCTCCTAGGATTTTATCAAGTTTATCAGTATTATCAAGTAATATTTCCAATTTAGTTTCAACACTACAATTTTTCTCTATGGTTTCCAATTTTTTCATAACATCCTCAAGGGAGGTTTCAATTTTAGTTTCATTAACAGGTGGTGTTCCAAATAAACTCTCAATAATGCAACTAGCTTCTAAAGCGGGAGCGCCCTAGGAAGTTACCTCCCGCGAGACAATCAAGAACATATCTATTCCAGCTAGAGATACCAACATAAAAATTCCTGAGTAGGATAGTGGTGGAGTGTTTCTTAGTGCACCTATTATGGGCATCACTAATTCTATACCAAGCATCTTTTAAACATTCTCCCCCTTGTTGCTTAAATGAACGAACTTCAACTTCGGGATTACTCATTTTACCAATAGCAAATAAAGCGAATTAGATAAAGTAAATGCAAGTAAACTAATTTTTTTGTGTTTTCGATATAGCAAACAAGATAGCAAATAAAGTAAAACTAGCAACTAATTTTTTTGTATTTTGATTTAGTGCAGCAAACAAAGTAGTAAATAAAACTAAGCAAGACAAAAACAAAGTAAAGAGATTGAGAAGTGGAGACTCCCCTTGCGAGCGTGTCTTGATCTCCCCGACAACGGCGCCGGAAAAAGAGCTTGATGGCGTGTATTTCACACGTTCGTTGGGCAACCCCAAGAGGAAGGTATGATGCGCACAGCAGCAAGTTTTCCCTCGAGAAAGAAACCAAGGTTTATCGAACCAGGAGGAGCCAAGAAGCACGTTGAAGGTTGATGGCGGCGGGATGTAGTGCGGCGCAACACCGGAGATTCGGCGCCAACGTGGAACCTGCACAACACAACCAAGCTACTTTGCCCCAACGAAACAGGTGAGGTTGTGAATCTCACCGGCTTGCTTGTAACAAAGGATTAACCGTATTGTGTGGAAGATGATTGTTTGCGGAGAAAACGGTAAAAACAAGTATTGCGGTAGATTGTATTTCGGTAAAGAGAATTGGACCGGGGTCCACGGTTCACTAGAGGTGTCTCTCCCATAAGACGAACGGCATGTTGGGTGAACAAATTACGGTTGGGCAATTGACAAATAAAGAGAGCATGACAATGCACATACATATCATGATGAGTATAGTGAGATTTAATTGGGCATTACGACAAAGTACATAGACCGCCATCCAACTGCATCTATGCCTAAAAAGTCCACCTTCAGGTTATCATCCGAACCCCCTCCAGTATTAAGTTGCAAGCAACAGACAATTGCATTAAGTATGGTGCGTAATGTAATCAACAACTACATCCTTAGACATAGCATAAATGTTTTATCCCTAGTGGCAACAGCACAACACAACCTTAGAACTTTACGTCACTTGTCCCGAGTGTCAATGCGAGGCATGAACCCACTATCGAGCATAAGTACTCCCTCTTGGAGTTAAAAGCATCTACTTGGCCAGAGCATCTACTAGTAACGGAGAGCATGCAAGATCATAAACAACACATAAGCATAACTTTGATAATCAACATAACAAGTATTCTCTATTCATCGAATCCCAACAAACGCAACATATAGAATTACATATAGATGATCTTGATCATGATAGGCAGCTCACAAGATCCGACAATGATAGCACAATGGGGAGAAGACAACCATCTAGCTACTGCTATGGACCCATAGTCCAGGGGTAGACTACTCACTCATCACTCCGGAGGCGACCATGGCGGTGTAGAGTCCTCCGGGAGATGATTCCCCTCTCCGGCAGGGTGCGGAGAGGCGATCTCCGAGGATCCCCGAGATGGGATCGGCGGCGACGGCGTCTCGGTAAGGTTTTCCGTATCGTGGCTCTCGGTGCTGGGAGTTTCGTCACGGAGGCTTTAAGTAGGCGGAAGGGCAAGTCGAGAGGCGGCACGGGGGCCCGCACCATAGGCCGGCGCGGCCGGGGGTGGGGCCGCGCCGCCCTAGGGTTTGGCCACCCCGTGGCCCCTCTTCGTCTCGTCTTCGGTCTTCGGAAGCTTCGTGAGAAAATAGGCCTCCGGGCTTTTATTTCGTCCAATTCCGAGAATATTTCTTTACTAGGATTTCGAAACCAAAAACAGCGAGAAAACTGACAAGCGGCACTTCGGCATCTTGTTAATAGGTTAGTTCCGGAAAATGCACGAATATGACATAAAGTGTGCATAAAACATGTAGATAACATCAATAATGTGGCATGGAACACAAGAAATTATCGATACGTTGGAGACGTATCGGTGGTGTCGATGGAGATGACTCGGGGGCAATTCCCCGTCCGGCGGCGTGCCGGAACGGAGACTTCGTCCCCGAAACGAGTTTCGCGATGGCGGCGGCGTCCACGGAGTCTTTACGGAGTTTCGTCAATTGGTGTCGGGTTTTAGGTCACGAGTGGTTTTATAAGCGAAGAGGCGGAGTCGGAGGGGCAACAGGGCTCCCTCACCACATGGCGGCGTGGCCGGGGTGGGACCGCGCCCCCTATGGTGTGGGTCCCCCTTGGCCCCCCTCCGGCTCTCCTTCGGTGTTCGGAACATTCAGGGAAAATAAGGCCTTGGGCTTTTGTTTCGTCGAATTCCGAGAATATTGCCCGAACATCCTTTCTGGAACCAAAAACAACAGAAAATAGGAACTGGCACCTCGGCATCTTGTTAATAGGTTAGTTCCGGAAAATGCATAAAAACATCATAAAGTGTGAGCAAAACATGTAGGTATTGTCATAAAACTAGCATGGAACATCAGAAATTATAGATACATTGGAGACGTATCAAGCATCCCCAAGATTAGTTCCTACTCGCCCTCGAGTAGGTAAACGATAACAAGGATAATTTCTGAAGTGACATGCTACTATCATAATCTTGATCAATACTATTGTAAAGCATATGAGATGAATGAAGTGATTCGAAGCAATGGTAAAGATAATGACTAAACAACTAAATCATATAGCAAAGACTTTTCATGAATGGTACTTTCAAGACAAGCATCAATAAGACTTGCATAGGAGTTAACTCATAAAGCAATAAATTCTTAGTAGAAAGTTTTGAAGCAACACAAAGGAAGATATAAGTTTCAGAAGTTGCTTTCAACTTTAACATGTATATCTCATGGATAATTGTCAACACAAAGTAATATGATGAATGCAAATAAGCAAGTATGTAGGAATCAATGCACACAGTTGACACAAGAGTTTGCTTTCTAAGATAGAAGGAAGTAGGTAAACTGACTCAACATAAAGTAAAAGAATGGCCCTTCGCAGAGGGATGCATGGATTACTATTTTTGTGCTAGAGCTTTTATTTTGAAAACATAGAAACAATTCTGTCAACGGTAGTAATAATTCATATGTGTTATGCATAAGACATCCTATAAGTTGCAAGCCTCATGCATAGAATACCAATAGTGCTCGCACCTTGTCCTAATTAGCTTGGATTTACATGGATTATCATTGCATAACATATGTTTCAACCAAGTGTCACAAAGGGGTACCTCTATGCCGCCTGTACAAAGGTCCAAGGAGATAGATCGCATTTGATTTCTCGTTTTTGATAGATCTCAACTAAGGACATCCATACCGGGACAACATAGAAAACAGATAATGGACTCCTCTTTAATGTATAAGCATTCAACAACAGATAATATTCTCATAAGAGATTGAGGATTGATGTCCAAACTGAAACTTCCACCATGATTCATGGCTTTAGTTAGCGGCCCAATGTTCTTATCTAACAACATGCATACTCAAACCGTTTGATCATGATAAATCACCCTTACTTCAGACAAGATGAACATGCATAGCAACTCACATGATATTCAACAAAGGTGTAATAGTTGATGGCGTCCCCAGAAACATGGTTACCGCTCAACAAGCAACTTATAAGAAATAAGATACATAAGTAACATATTCAATACCACAATAGTTTTTAAGCTATTTTCCCATGAGCTATATATTGCAAAGACAAAGAATGAAATTTTAAAGGTAGCACTCAAGTAATTTACTTTGGAATGGCAGAGAAATACCACATAGTAGGTAGGTATGGTGGACACAAATGGCATAGGTTTTGGCTCAAGGATTTGGATGCACGAGAAGTATTCCCTCTCGGTACAAGGCTTTGGCTAGCAAGGTTGTTTGAAGCAAACACAAGTATGAACCGGTACAGACAAAACTTACATAATAACATATTGCAAGCATTATAAGACTCTACACTGTCTCCTTGTTGTTCAAACACTTCACCAGAAAATATCTAGACTTTAGAGAGACCAATCATGCAAACCAAATTTCAGCAAGCTCTATGGTAGTTCTTCATTAATAGGTGCAAAGTACATGATGCAAGAGCTTAAACATGATCTATTTGAGCACAACAATTGCTAAGTATCAAATTATTCAAGACAATATACCAATTACCACATGAAGCATTTTCTGTTTCCAACCATATAACAATGAACGAAGCAGTTTCAACCTTCGCCATGAACATTAAAAGTAAAGCTAAGAACACCAGTGTTCATATGAAACAGCGGAGCGTGTCTCTCTCCCAAACAAAGAATGCTAGGATCCAATTTTATTCAAACAAAAACAAAAACAAAAACATACAGACGCTCTAAGTAAAGCACATAAGATGTGACGGAATAAAAATATAGTTTCACTAGAGGTGACCTGATAAGTTGTCGATGAAGAAGGGGATGCCTTGGGCATCCCCAAGGTTAGATGCTTGAGTCTTCTTGAAATATGCATGGATGAACCACGGGGGCATCCCCAAGCTTAGACTTTTCACTCTTCTTGATCATATTGTATCATCCTCCTCTCTTGATCCTTGAAAACTTCCTCCACACCAAACTCAAAACAAACTCATTAGAGGGTTAGTGCATAATCAAAAATTCAGATATTTAGAGGTGACATAATCATTCTTAACACTTCTGGACATTGCCCAAAGCTACTGAAATTTAATGGAACAAAGAAATCCATTCAACATAGCAAAAGAGGCAATGCGAAATAAAAGGCAGAATCTGTCAAAACAGAACAGTCCGTAAAGACAAAAAATTTAGAGGCACTTAACTTGCTCAGATGAAAAAGCTCAAATTGAATGAAAGTTGCGTACATATCTTACGATTACTCATGAATTTTCTCTGATTTTTCTGAGTTACCTACAGAGAGACCTACTCAAATTCGTGACAGCAAGAAATCTGTTTCTACGCAGTAATCCAAATCTAGTATCAACCTTATTATCAAATACTTTACTTGGCACAACAATGCAATAAAATAAAGATAAGGAGAGGTTGCTACAGTAGTAACAACTTCCAAGACACAACAAAACAGTAGCAAAATAAAAACATGGGTTATCTCCCAAGAAGTGCTTTCTTTATAGCCATTAAGATGGGCTCAGTAATTTTAATGATGCACTCGCAAGAAATAAGAGTTGAAGCAAAAGAGAGCATCAAAAGAAAATAAGAAACACTTTTAAGTCTAACCCACTTCCTATGAAAAGGAATCTTGTAAATAAACAAGTCATATAAGCATAATGCAACAAGCATAGAAAGGCAACACAAGCGCAACTTCAAGATTATCAACATAAAGAGGGGAAACTTAATATTATTGAGATGCATATAACCATGTTTCCCTCTCTCATAATAACTTCCGGTAGCATCATGAACAAACTCAACAATATAACTATCACGTGAAACATTCTTACCATGAGCTACATGCATAAAATTATTACTCTTCTCATAAACATAGTCATTACTATTAATTGTAGTGGGAGCAATTTCAATAAAATAGCTATCATTATTATTCTCATCACCATAATCATCATATATAGGAGGCATATTGTAATCATAATTAATCTTCTCCTCAATAGTAGGTGGACCGAAAATATGATAGTCATCATTGTAATCATCATATATAGGAGGTAAAGTATCATTAAAGTAAATTTTCTCCTCCATGCTTGGGGGACTAAAAATATCATGCTCATCAAAACAAGCTTCCCCAAGCTTAGAGCTTTCTATATCGTATGGGAAGAAACATGGATAGTATTAATACTATGACAATTATTAACATCATCATTTTCAGAATTAGTTTCCCAGAGATTTTCAATATCAAAAGTAGTGTGCTCTTCTAAATCATAATCACTAATGTAGGTAAAGGGCATAGGAAGATCATTGTACTCAGATTCATTATCATAATAATCATTAGGAGCAACATACTTACGGTTACCTATCGTTATCTCATACACGCGGGGATATGCCGTTACCTCTTTCTTTTTCTTCCCCCTCTTCTTCTTCTTCTTCTTCTTCTTCTTCTTCTTCTTCGTTCCCTTCTTCTTCTTTTCCTTCTCCTCGTTCCCTTCTTTAGGAGGAAGAGGCTTGAGGGGAGGCTTCTCCACGTAACCTGATTTATTTCCAGAAACAATGGAAGAAACTTGGGAGGATTCCTCCTTTTCATTAATAAGTACAAAACACACAGCGGTCCTATCATATTTTGGCAAAGTGTCATCTTCTAAAATATTTTGTATGTAAGTATTTGTGTAGCAATTATCAATGCAATAAGAAAGACACCCATGCAGGACACTTTTAATATCAAGAGGACTCATATCCACCAAAGAAGTTTTTCTCAATAACTCTTCACACTCCAAAAATAATGTAAGTTCATCATGCTGATTAGGAGTGATTTCATCATCACAATACAAATTTGCAGCACTCACGGGGTTCGAATTATCATTGGAGGAGCATTGAAAATTAAAATGACCCACTCTATGGCAAAGTTCACAAATAAAAGGATAGAGGGCACAAACTTTTACACCAAGATCATCTAGAGCCCTAGACCACTTTCTAGTTTTTTCATTCCTCGTGATGGATACAATATTCTTCTTCAATTTTATTCTTTTCACAAGGTCTATGAACTCCACAAAAATTAACATGCTTATAGGAAATAGCATTCTCGGAAGTTTGAGCATGTTCATTGCAATCATTAACAACAATTTCATTTTCCATGCAAGTGTCTTTAAAAGGTTCATGATACATGTACCAATTTTCTTTAGGAACATTAATATGAGAAGCAAAGGCTCTATAGCAATCGACCATAATTTGAGGATCAATACTATATTTAGCACTAAGCTCTTCAAAATCAGCAGTTTCAATGAAAGACTTAATGCATTCATATTCATAGTTCATACCTGATTCTTCACCTTTGTCGTTCTCCCAATCTTCAGTATTGTCCTGAATCCGATCAAGAAGGTCCCATTTAAACTCTTCTTTGTTGCGCGTGAATGATCCGGAACAAGTAGCATCCAGCAAGGTTTTATCTTGAACAGAAAGTCTTGCATAGAAATTATCAATGATGATATTACCAGGAAGCTCATGAATGGGACATTTGAGCATTAAAGACTTCAATCTCCCCCATGCTTGGGCAATACTTTCTCCATCATGAGGCCAGAAATTATATATGTTGTTTCGGTCTTTGTGAATTTCACTTGGAGGATAGAATTTAGAATAAAATAGAGGCATAATATCCTTCCAATCAAGAGAATGCCCATTCTTCAGCAATTTATACCAATGCGCCGCTTTACCAGACAGACGACATGGAGAATAGTTTCTTCCTAACTTCATCCATTGAAATACTGCACACTTGAATAACCCGCATAATTCATGTAAAAACAATAAATGATCTCCAGGATGGACAGTTCCATCCCCTTCATAGCGGTTATCCACAACACGTTCAATAATTTTCATAGGTACTTTATATGGAATACTTTCAACAGGTGGATTTAAAATATCGCAAGCATCATTAGAGTTATCGCATATGGGAGATAAAGTATTATCAGAGCAAATTTTCTCCCCTAAAGATGGGAAGCTAAGAAGATCATAAGAACTAGCTTCCCCAAGCTTAGACTTTTCCATAGCATTAGCAGTAATTGCATTCATACTAATAACATTGCTACTATCATGCAGATAAGGTTCCATAGGTTTTTAATTTTCGCATCAAACCATTCATGTCTTAGCTCAGGAAAAAGATTAAAAAGTTCACTATTGTTTTCCATTATTGCCTAACTAGTGAAAAATAAAAACAAGAAACAAAAAGATGCAATTGCAGGATCTAAAGGAAATAGCTTCGAGCACTCACACACCGGCAACAGTGCTAGGAAATAGCTAAGTAGTCGGAGGATGTGAATACCTTTTACCTTACCTCCCCGGCAATGGCGCCAGAAAATAGCTTGATGTCTACGCACGCTTCTATTCCTGTAGACAATGTTGGGCCTCCAAGAGCAGAGGTTTGTAGAACAGCAGCAAGTTTCCCTTAAGTGAATCACCCAAGGTTTATCGAACTCAGGGAGGTAGAGGTCAAAGATATCCCTCTCAAGCAACCCTACAATTACGATACAAGAAGTCTCTTGTGTCCCCAACACACCTAATACACTTGTCAGATGTATAGGTGCACTAGTTCGGCGAAGAGATAGTGAAATACAAGTAATATGGATGATTGTAAGTAGTAATTGCAATCTGAAATAAAGATGGCAGCAAGCAAACATGTAACAGAACTTGTTGAAAACGGTGTTTCAATGCTTAGAAACAAGGCCTAGGGATCATACTTTCACTAGTGGATACTCTCAACAATGATCACATAACTGAATAAGTAAATGCTAATCTCAAACACTCTCTTGTTGGATAATAAACACCATTCATTGTGTAGGGCTACAAGAGCACCCTCAAGCCGGAGTAAACAAGCTCCACAACTTCATAAAGGAATCACACACGATGCGCGCACTGTCACCGTCACACCGTGGAGAGTGAATCCGGAGTTCATATTAAAGTAACCTCTAGAGTGCATAATAGATCGTTGCAATTTAGACCGAGTTCTAACATAGCATACACACTGTCAACAATAGCTATGAAAGGGGGAATAGATCGCATCAATACTATCATAGTAATAGTTAACTTCATAATCTACAAGAGATTACAATCATAACCTATGCCAAGTACTACATGATGCACACACTGTCAACATTACATCATGGAGGAGGAATAGTACTTTAATAACATCACTAGAGTAGCACATAGATTAATAGTGATACAAAGCTCATGATCACATAAAGATCACACCATGGGAGAGAGATGAACCACATAGCTACCGGTAGAGCCCTTAGCCTCGGGGAGAACTACTCCCTCCTCATCATGGGAGACGGCGATGGCGATGAAGATGGCGGTGGTGTCGATGGAGATGACTCCGGGGGCAATTCCCCGTCCCGGCGGCGTGTCAGGAATAGAGACTTCGTCCCCGAAACGGAGTTTCGCGATGGCGGCGGCGTCCACGGAGTCTTTTCCGGAGTTTCGTCAATTGGTGTCGGGTTTTAGGTCACGAGGGGTTTTATAGGCGAAGAGGCGGAGTCGGAGGGGCAACGGGGCTCCCTCACCACATGGCGGCGCGGCCGGGGTGGGACCCGCGCCCCTATGGTGTGGGTCCCCCTTGGCCCCCTCCGGCTCTCCTTCGGTGTTCTGGAACATTCCGGGGAAAATAAGGCCTTGGGCTTTTGTTTCGTCGAATTCCGAGAATATTGCCCGAACAGCCTTTTCGGAACAAAAAACAGCGAGAAAACGAGAGCCGGCACCTCGGCATCTTGTTAATAGGTTAGTTCCGGAAAATGCATAAAAACATTATAAAGTGTGAGCAAAACATGTAGGTATTGTCATAAAACTAGCATGGAACATCAGAAATTATAGATACGTTGGAGACGTATCACTCGCCGCCAGTGAGGGTGTGCTCACCGTCGACGACAACGCGCGCCAGTCGTCGATCTTGCGTCTAATCCTGCGGTTCACATTAGATCTTACCGCTTCGCTGTTTAAGACACGCTGACAAGTGGGGGCCACTGTCAGGCGGCCCGCTGCGTGCGAGACGCGTAGCTGGGCCGACCCTTTTTTCTTTTTCCCTCTCCTGGCCCATTTCCTTTTCCCGCGCGAGCCCACAATTCAAATTTGATTTAAATCTTTTAGTTCAAATTCCATACTTGTGCCAAATTCAAAATCGAATAAAACCAAATCCGCTGAGCCAAAATTTATGAACTTTATATTTCTGAAAAGCTTATAAAATCATCTATCCAACTACACTGGTCTCAAATCTAGATTCATTGCGGAACTCATGTAGTAAAAAGAACAAACAGTAGGTTTTCAATTTTCAAAATATTATTAAAAATCAACCATAAATGATTTTGAGTTGATTCCAACTCTCATAATTCACATTTCACATACTCTTCATGAATATGTAAAAACATAGCATAGTTGTTTACATAATCATGGGCTAGAGCAAAATAATGGCTATGTGGCCATTTCTAGTCCATTTAAATTACCCAAAATTAATTATTAAATTTTATGAGAGGTTTCCTCTCATTTAAATCATTGTCTCAAGTGATTCAATATGAGAAAATGATCTTAGCTATAGAACCTCATACTTGATTACTTAGAGTTATTAAATTGTTCCAATAGTAGTATTTAAATCGCATGAGATATAGAATCTCATTTAAATCATTTTCCCAAATGATAAATGTGAAGTGTTGACCTTGGTCAACATAATCTCACACTTATTAATTGAGGAGATTAAATCTTAATAGGATTCAATGAGAGGAAATTATTTCTCAAAAAGAAATAAATAGAAACCCTAATCCATAGTTCTATAAGACGAAATTGTCCTTCTTACAAGTTTTATTAAAAGAGAACCAAGCCAACCACCTTGTTAGTAATGTGTGATGATAGGATAGCTTGTGTGATCCAATTGAGTGTTAAGTCTAGTACTTAAGCTTTGTTTGGTGATTGTATGCCTCGTATCTGTTTATAGACGCTAGTACCAAGGACTACCAGGAGGAGGAGGTCTTCTACCAAGAGGAAGAAGAAAGCTTTGATCACTGTACCAATCAAGGCAAGCTATACTCTTGCAAGTTACCCAAGTGCAAGCTCTACTTGAGCAAGGCACCACTACATACTACTTTGTGCCTTACTTCCCAAGTCCCAGTTTTTATCTTACAAAGCTTTTGTTTTGAGTGTCAAGGTTTACTTTTATAGTTAACTTGAGTCTAGATATGGAGTGGTACAAGAACATCAAAGTTAGCCTAGAGAGCTACAAGCTAGTTAGCACCCCTCATGACTAGCTGCTAGTGCTAAAACTAAAATTGACTACTCTAGATGGGAACTTGTGAATCTTTTGACTTTGAAAACCTTGGAATGATGAGTCATTCTATTGAAAGATTTTTAAGGTGAAGGTGACTTGACTGACATGGGGATTTTGATAAAAACTGATGATTGGGTTCGGATGCGATACCATTCCAATTTTAGAGTACCCCCACAATACCTGATTATGGGTAAGGGTTTAGCTGGAAATTTATGTGTCTTAGTATGGGTTCCCTCTGAACAAGCGTCATAGAGGTTATGCCGAGGCTGCCTCCGTTGAAAGTGAAATGACGTGAAAAGAGTTGAATGTCCTACCCAAGCCTCGTGCGGTTCCCGGGATAGCGATTGCTATCATCTGGGAGGCCAAACTCATGGGGGAGGTGCCTATACTAGGATGTGTAAGTGAAAGGTTAATGGTTGATGATCCGCATACTGAGTTATGATTATTCAGGGTTATCCCTGACGGATGTAATCAAATGTTGTGGCACAAGTGTGCAACCTCTGCAGAGTGTAAACCTATTCGAATAGCCGTGTCCACGGTTATGGACGGATGGATGGCCATACTGTTCCGTTATCAGATGATTTCTAAAAATGAATGGTGAATTGAAAGGTGAATTTGACTTGATCACAACAGAGTTGTGGGAATGACACTAATGTTCCCATTTGAGTTAAGTTAGGCAAATGAAGAGTCTTTGATTACTAAAGGTTTATGAAATAAAACTGGCTTTATGCAAATGAACCTAGAGCTTAGAACCCTCTTACTAGGATTGTTAGTACTTACACTAGTATTAGTTTGCGAGTACTCTAAAGTACTCATGGCTGTGTCCCTGGCTATTCAAATGGCCAGACTATGAAGAGGAGAACCAGTACCAGGAGGATGGACAGCAAGACGTCTATGATAACTAGGACTACTCCTGACGTCAAGCGTTGCCTGTGTAACAGATGGACCGCTACTACGTTTCTCCTGCTGTGTGTTTGTAATTAATCATTAGATCAACTATTATTGTAAGACTGGATCATGTGATCCTTTTGATGTAAGACTATTATGGTGTTGTAATGAATGATGTGCTGTGATATAAACTTATTATGTCTCGCAAAAACAATCTTCCTGGGATTGCGATGTATGGCATAATAGACATCTGGACTTAAAAATCCGGGTGTTGACACCTTGTGACGACGGTGCTAGGTTTGCGTCCCGATCGCCCGTGCGGGAGGGGGAGGGGGGCGACACGAGACGCGAGCGAACTATTTTTCTCCTGCCGGTTGCTGCGAACTCTAAACTAGCGCTAAAAAGCACAGAGGATTGACCACTAGCAGGCCCGGTCGCTTCACCCAAACCATCTTGAATGGCATGACCTAACTGAAGCAATCAAACAAACGAACGTGTCTTACATGTTTTTGGCACATCTTAGGCTAAAATTCAAATTCTACTGGCTCAAAAAGAAAAAAAAACGCTGACCACAAGGAGCCATAGTAGTTTAATTTTTTTCCTAGAGGCTACAAAATGGCTTGAAGGCCGAGAAAATTGCATATAACACTAATGTTTGGCGCACTTGTTGCACAAAATCTAGAAACAAAACATTAGTTGCAGCTGATTCAGTTTTTGATCTAACGAGTCACAGCTAGTCCAAACAAAGTGATTTAGACTATTAACATGCATAATCATGTGAGACCTATTCTACACGAGTATTCATTGTATTCTATACGCACCGACCTAGAACAGTATATGGCGCATCATTGAGCGGTATCAGGAGGGGCACCTGCTACGGTACTACTGCTCCTAGGTGAGCAGTGGCGGTACCGCAGGCTAGGTTTCGTCTCTTGCATATGTGGGTACCGATAGCGCGCGGTACTACCGACCAAAGCAGAAAACACAGAAAAATTAAGGTGTGCAGCAACTAGTGTTTTGTGCAACAAATGCACCAAACATTAGCGTTATACTAGAGTATGCAATTTCCTCTTTAAAGTCTAGCAACTACTAGCAAAGAGTGGTTTAGATCAAATAATTCCCAGGCACAGGCCAACAAGTTCCGTATGATGGCCACTTTGTGGATTCCACGTGCGCATCTTCGTTTGACTTGCAGCCTTTGCTCATCTCCCGATGGCGATTTTGCCAATCCACCTATTAACCAATATCATCTGCATGTGGCTTATCTCTGTGGTCAGAATAGCCAGGACGATCTCGCGGTTTCCCTGCGGCGCAGTGGGAACCCAGTTCGATCGGGACGTCGCACCGTGTGCTCGAGAATCTTGAAAAACTCGTGCACGAGGCCGGCTGTGGGCGAATCCGCGTATTGTGTCTCAGCGTCGATCGCGAGACGTGCGTGTTCCGTGTGCGGATGTGGCCAAACAGGGACGTCCACCACACCCCGTGTGCTGAATTGCTGAAAGTATGAAACCTGAACCAGTGGTAGTACTAGAGGTGGTGTTCGTGGTGGGTATTTTTTTTTTTGGATGTGACTATTTCTAAGTTGATTGAAAACTAATTTCGTTCTCAGTTAGATGTATCATTAAATCTTAGTTACAAATTATATTGCATCATGACTAGCACAAATCACAATGCAAATTAAATGATGTAGAAATTGACTAAGCATGAAGTCAAATCTCTTTTTCTTTTATACTTTTCATAAAGGGGATGTACTTGGCATCAAAATAACGCTCACATACACTGGTAGAAAAATGGCCTTTAGTCGCGGTTCGCAACTGCCATTAGTCGCGGTTGCGCAACCGCAACCAATTAAGCGCGACTAAAGGCCCCCCCTTTAGTCGCGGTTGCTTACGAACCACGACTAAAGGCCCGTCCACGTGGGCGGCTAGCGTGCGCCTGGGCGAAGGACCTTTAGGCGCGGTTGGTGTCCCCCACCGGGACTAAAGGCTATTTCGTTAATTTTTTTAATTCATTTGGGTTTCTAATTTTTTTTCACTCCGTTTTTTTCTATTTTTTTTAGAATTTCTATTATTTCAGTTATTTGCATATCTTAGTCTCTATCTCTAACTACACTTATCTCTAGTCAAATTACTTACTCGTGGTCAAACTTCCCGCTCGGTCATCCATCCTCTCACTACTCCACCTCTAGCACGCTTAACTTCCGAGTTTCATTCCGTCCCGCATCCAAGTGTTACGCGCACATGTATGTGATACTAGTATCATATCAATCCTATTAACATGTTGGTCGATGTCACATTTTTTATTGTTTGAATTTCAAATAATTTTTTTCATAAACAAAATAATGATGTAATAATAATCGTGAATAAATAAATAAACATTAACTTTTTAATTTTATTTTTTTAATTTTGTAAATATTTTTTTGCCAAAACCTAAAAATTTGAAAATCTAAAATTTGGGTAAAAGTAATAGTAATCTTTATGCTGGATGCAATTATTAATTTTATTTTTTGAAAAATTTAAAAAATATAAAATCCATAATTTATAGCAAAAACTAAAATCTTCCTGCTTTCGTATTTTCATTTGGAATTTTGAGAATCTAAAAATTGGCTAACCGGGTAAACCCAGGTGAATTCGGATATAACTTTTTCCCAGAATTTTTTTGATATATTATACGTTTTTTTCCGACGTCGTATGCAAAATTTATTGCGGTTTTACCATTTTTTAAACTTTTTTTGCAAAAAAAGTGAAAATTCGAATTTCTTAATTTCTCCGAATAGTAGGTTGCATAACATACAAGAATCTGAAAACAATTTTTTTTTGAATTTTCTATCATTTTCTTTTGTATTTTACAAACCAAAAAAGGCAATCCGCGGGGGGGGGGGATGCAGGGGTGCGTGGGAGTAAAAAAACTCGGAAAAACCTTTAGTCCCGGTTGGGGACACCAACCGGGACTAAAGGGTACCCTTAGTCGCGGTTGGTGTCCCCAACCGGGACTAAAGGTTTTTCCGCCGGCCGCATCCCTCCATAGCCCTTTAGTCCCGGTTGGGGACAACAACCGCGACTAAAGGGGTACCCTTTCGTCGCGGATGGAGCATTAGTCGCGGGTCGCCTCCCGAACCGCGACTAAAGCCCCCTTTAGTCGCGGTTCGAATATTTCCGGGACTAATGGGGGTGGACGGAAGCCTCTTTTTCTACTAGTGATAATTTTTATTGATTTATTCATCAAAGTATTTTCAAATAATAATGTCTAACTCGAAGCTAACTTCTTGGCGATAAGAATCGATACACCTACAAGCTAGATGAAGAGGGTGACCATGATTAGGGCTGCGGCCCAGTGACAATCCATTTACATATATCATCTAGAAATGACTCACCATTCAAACAAATTCTTACTGTGCAGCGCATAAGCCATCATCTTTCGCGAACCCATCTTCAGGACATGTATTTACGTATTGGCCTTGTCAACCTTTTCGTTGACGCCACCATGATGTCAGACAGCGCCACCGCCCTGTACATGCATGTCCAGCATCACACGTCCGCCACCAAGACCCCTCCTTCGCCATGTAGCCGAGACTCACCATTGACGATGTGCTAGGAACAGCACCGCTCCACCACATAACCATCCACTGGTCCCTTGGGCTGATGCACAACTCCGAGATTAATGCCCCCAAGGGGGATCAACGTAGGAGTGCCGCTATCTGGGAGCTTCACCTCAACGACGGCTTCAAAAATGCACAAGATGTCGCCCACCGGCACCAGCCAAATGCTGAAACCCAAGGTTTTCACTTGGATCTACCACACAAAGCCTCCATCCAGCAACATGTACATCGGACCGGCCACCCTCAGAGTCTCGTCCTCGACCAATCCCGCAGCAGGTTGTCCCCAAACACCGGAGGCCTAACGAAGGGAGCACCGCCTACACCGTCGGCCGACAAAGATCTCCGCTGCCACTCCGCGGGAAGCCTCGCCCCCGCTGTCGAGATCCCACACACGCTCGACCAGAGGGAGCAGCTTCACGTCCAGGGATATCCGTGTCACCCATATCCGCCACCCTGCAGATTGGGGCCACAAGGGAGAGCTCCCCGTTGCCACCGTACGCCGCTCAGGCAGTGGCGAGGGTAGGGAGGCTAGGTAGGGGCCATCGCCCCCCCCCCCCATGCCAACGTGTAACGAGAATTTTTTATTGCTTAAGAGCTGATTAGAGGGTCTTATTAGTGGAGATTTGCTTGACCCCCCCCCCCCCCTACATGAAAAATAAATCAGTTGGCTCCCCTTTTGTTTCAATCCTGCCTCCGCCCCTGCGCTCAAGTTTCGCCCGACTGCATCCTCCAGCGCTGCGAGAGGGGGAGGGAGGAAAGGCGGTGCTAGGGTTTCGAGGTGTGGACGCCCGAGTCGCCCTGGGCTAGACGACGCGAGCTAGTTGTAAACGAAAATCGTGAACTGATAAGATGTCGCCTTCGTTCGTGGCGGATATGTCAACCAGGCCACTGTGCGTGCATGATCAGTGCCTTCTCCAGAGTCAACTCGGCGCCACTACTACCGCATACCATTTGCTCCCGCCACCCACTGTTCAGGAGGACATCATGGCCCTTCTATTCCACTTCATGGCCGAAGCTTGGCCACCCCATATTTCGTACTGTATCTAGCATAAGACCATCTGTGGTCAATATCAAGTTGCATCACCACTTTGAGCACTTGTTGCCGCCCCACGCAAGAGGCACCGGCCCTTCCTAGATCACTCCATGGAGATATTTGTCTATTACTACGAGCAAGGCATTTTTGGCCAATCCGATGGTGACACACGCGTGCACTAGCTTGCTCGGCTCCTTGTTAGGTCCGGCCGCCTATATACCAAAAAGTCCTTCTAGACGAACACCATCATGTTGGTCTCCTGCGTGTCACCAACAATGGCCGGCATCTAGTTATTGGTGTCCGATAACGCAAGCACACACGCACCACATGAAGAAATTAGGGTGACCTAGCTACTATTCCGACCTAGCATATCGGTAATGTTTTAGCAAAAACTGTCCGCAACATGCAAATGCACATCCGATCAACCGTTGTCGGGGAAAATATGCGAGTGGAAAACGATATCATGCAGAACGAAGCTGTTCTTTGTCGGGCAGCGCCACCGTCTGACTCTATGGTAGAACTAAATTGAAACTTTTGAAAGTCCAAATTTTGATATTTGAGTTTCTGAAATTTGGATTTTTCAAAAGTTAAATTTTCTAACTTATTTTTTGTTAACTAAAAAAAAGAAGCTGAAATTTCTATATTAATTTTCCAAAAAGAGATATAAAAGGGAAGATTACAAGTGCTAAGAAGACATTTTTTTTAAAGCTGTACTAAGAGGACATTGCCAGAAGAGGGATAAGAGCATCTCCAGTCCGCCAAAGCGTCCCCCAAACTGCGCCGGATTGAGCGTTTGGGGGACGTGTTTCGTTCGTTCCGCGTTTGGGGGACATCGCTCCCCAGGCGCGCGTCCCCCAAATGCCGCCCCTAAACATTAAAATACTCTTTTTTTATTTTTTTATTTTTATTTCAATAAAGAGAAGTAATATTCCACAAACTAATACATAATTGGGAACGTGGTTTACACGAAGACACAATTTGAAACATGGTTTTCCACAAACTAATACATAGTTTGAACCATGGTTGACACAAATATAAAATATTGCAAAAAAACTAAACCTAACTAGGCCGTGCATCGAAGGTTTCCTGTGTTCGCTGCTAAGAAAGAACACTCGAGGGCACACCCAGTCACCCAAACTGGAAAATCCAGCGGGAGATGGTGCCCTTGTTGGTTCTACCGATGACGAACATCCAGAAACCTCCGTGCACGTATTCGCTGCGAAGAAACAACACTCTTCATCAGTCGTCCTCCTCGTCGGTGTTGTCGCCGTGGTAGTCCCGGCGGCAGCGCGTCTCGTCGAAGATCTTGATGCTCATGTCCTTGTCGCCAAAGTAGGAGAACAGGAGGATGAAGCCAGCTTCGAGGCTGTGGTGGCGCGCGAACTTCTCCCAACCGATGTGGAGGTACATCTTGCCGCGCGCATCGTAGATCACGTCGACGATCCACCGGTAGTAGCCGCATGAAGCCTCCCGCAGATGCATCGTGCCCGGGCGGTCGTCGCCGGCGACGTACTCGACGAAGGAGTCCGGCAGCCTCTGGATGCCGCGTGGGTTGCCCTTGAGGACGAGGATGAACTCGAACAACACGCCCGCCTCCACGTCCATCTCCGACGATGAAGACGGTTACGTTAAAATTTATTGTGCCGCTGACGGGTTGGGCCCGCGTCGCTTCGCCTCGCTTTTCGTTGTGGCCGGCGTCCCCGGTGCGTCCCCTGTGGGGCGGGGATGGGCTCGGGGCGCCGGACACCGTATCGGGGCGCACCGAACAAAAAACGGGTTTGGGGGACGCGGCTGGACGCGTTTTTTTGTCCGGCGCGCCCCAAATAGCTTCGAGGGACGCTTTTGGGGGACGCGACTGGAGATGCTCTAAATAGGGAATGGAACCAGTCTAAGAGCATCACTAGTAGTACCCTCAAACTCTCAAATCCTCAAACCAGTCTAAGGGTTGAGAATTGACATTTTTTTAGCACTTATAAGGGTTGAAAAATAGGGGCAAATGCTAGAACCCTCAAACCCGAAAAAAACAGTTATTTCCCACAGTGGAGGAATAGGGGTTGGGGTTGTTTCCCCTCTCCAACCCTCACTTTTAAAGGTTGGGAGGGCAACCCGGGGTCCAACCCTCAAAATTATTTAGGGGTTTAGGGGTTCTAATCTTTGCGTTTTTTTCATTCCAACCCGTAGAAAAAGGTTATTTATGAGGGTTTGAGGGTTTAAGGGTACTACTAGTGATGCTCTAATAAAAGGGAAAGTAAGCCTTCTACAAAAGTGGCTAGCAGAATGTTACCTAGCAGGTGATCGCCTGATAGCCTTTGCAAATGAAATTTGGTTTTATCAGATTCTCTTGCATCTTCTATTAACCAAAAACTTTTACGAAATAGACATGAAATTCTATAAGACCCATGTAACATGAGGATTTCGATTCAACTTTTTATATAGTGAGGTTTATATTGGATTTTATCACCCCATGAGCTAGGATGCACAAGCCCAAAGACACCAACGTTCAATATGGAAATTTTTTAAATATAGAGAGAAAGAACCACTAAAGTTGATGGGCATGGTCCTTTGACTGTTGAAGCATAGACGAAATACAATGTACACCAGCCTCTTGATCAGTAACATAATTTCAAGGACTAGTTGAGACATGAATGACACACAACCAAAAATAACAAAACCAGGAAAAGAAAAAGCTCTCTAAAAGTGGTCAATGACTCACAACTGCCAAAAGCAACCCCCTCCATTGGTAACACCAAGAATGTGGAAGAGCTTCTCCAACATCGAAGCCTGAAGAATACACAGGCATACCATGGTTTTTTTTT
The DNA here is from genome assembly GCF_022539505.1 of Lolium rigidum. Classification (NCBI taxonomy): domain Eukaryota; kingdom Viridiplantae; phylum Streptophyta; class Magnoliopsida; order Poales; family Poaceae; genus Lolium; species Lolium rigidum. The sequence goes on along the minus strand of NC_061510.1, from coordinate 316,349,062 downwards.
CTCGGAGAAAGTACGACTAATCTCCCAATAATGCCTCCAACAGGGAAACTGGTACAACCAATGAAGGTAAGACCTATGATTTTCATCCCATAAATCGAGAGTCGGTACTTGAAGAGATTCACCAAGAAAAGCCACTATGCGTTCCTGAGCTCCACTTGCTGATAGCTCTACGGCAAATCACCAATCACCAAGCTCACTGTCAGCATGCATAGGGGCTTGGACGTGAACACCATGGCAGAGGAGCCAATATGGGAAGGTGTGGCGTCCACCATAACTTGATCTCTACATAAATACCTACTACTTCTTACTTGCAACATCTGGCAGCAATAAACATAGACTCGAGATACCATGAAGACTACCACATCCTAGTTATGTGAAGTACACTACAAGGATTCATGTCTATTGCAACAAAATTATTTGTCGCAATTAATGCCAAATTGTGGCAATATGTACCTATTGCCACAAAATCACATTCGTTGGCAACCGTTGCGATTGCACGTATGGTAATAGGTTATTGCCACAAAATTACAATGGTGGCAATAAAATGTGCTATTACAACAACCATGTAGGAAGTCGCCACGTTTTCTCCAGTGGCAACACGCACTTGATGCCACGATTTGGTTTGTGGTGATAACTTAATGCAACATGTAATAAATCGTGGCGACTGCTAGCTCATGGCAATAGACATTTGTGGCAATAACCTATGGTGGCAACGATGCTCGTTTCGTGGCGCATACTCCTACGTGGCAATAGTCAATCGTGGCAAGAAACTATAGCAACAATCATTGTTTTATGGCATTAGCCATTTTGCCTCAAACTACCACACTATTGGCATTAACTTATAGCAACAAACATTCCAATCGTGATGACAAATAGTTATCACAATAGGCAAAATATTTGCAGCGAAAAGGTACACAAAAACACTCTATTTCAATAATACTTGATGGATCACAAGAAGTTAACATTTGCCAAACAGCAAAATTACATTAGTGTCAGCACAACCACTAGCAGCAATGGACACATAAGAAGCACAAAATAAGCCACATGTTACACATACAACTACCATGTTTCCAATCTGCCTACTACTTCCATTTGCAACACACAATATTTCCACATTTATTTGCTGAATTCAACACATCAACAAATAAACTTGTTCATTTGTTATCTTCTGATCATCATTCTTCATAGAGTGGCCAGCATTCTTCTCCTTCCTTACTATATCTTTCACATAATATTCATAGACAGCGTGCCACTTCTATAATCACTTGGGAAACCGAGAATTATTCTGCCACATCAAACCAAATTATGATGCACTACTGGAACATGACACTAGAACTGCTATATTAGTTTCCAAGACCTGCATCAATAGGAAAACATCTATTTTAATTCAGCATGTGATTTTCTAAAAAATAAATAAATCTTCATATAATATTTAGATTAAATATTAGTTGGAGTAGTAAAATCATAAAGTACTTCATTTAGTGATTCGAGGAAGGCGGGGAGTGGTCAACCTGCCGCAATTGTTGAGTTGATAGTGCCAATAAATTTCACTCGAGCTACAATTAAAACAATAGATAAGAAAATAAGGTCTGAAAGAAGTAGACCAAATACCAAGGTCCCCCCAAAAGTGTATATTAATTCTTCCATAGCAGTATAACAGTGAGGCAGCAGCAACTCCTGTAAAACATAAGGTATGCTTACAATATTCAGAGAAAAGTAACAGTGTCATATTGTTCTTAGAGAACCTTAAAGTGATATTTTTCAAAGCAATCAACATTAACACAAATATGAGAACAGAGAAGAAATATATAGGTAGCAACAAAAATAATTCTAGATAAAAAGGAGTCTAACACACCTAGTTCAGGGTATATTAACAAAGAAGTATGTATGTATCATTACTTAGGTTGCAATGTAAATCACACGTTTTCATAAACATATGTTGGTAGTTGGAGCGGCACGCAGACGTGATTTAGGAAGACGTGTGGCACAAGTGATTTAGGAAGATATCAGAAGGGAAACATATGGACATGAAATCCTTCACCATGGAGTTCGCTCATGGAATTCTCTTGATGTTGCTGCCTGAGTATAGATGCAGCACATGCTTTGTCGCCATAAAATGTACTACCGAGCGAGCAGGACACCATCGGCAGAACTGCAGAAGAACCGTTTGATCCAGGGAGGAATCCAACGATCTCTTCCTTGCGAGCCTACACAATTTAGGCGCCATACAGATCGAATGAGAGCAGAAATGTAGTACCATAGCACATGTATATCTATAATGGGAGTAGGTTTTACCTGGGAGATGAAGTGCCGAACAAAGCAGGAAATGATGTGGATGTAGAGGTTATGACTTCTGACTACATTGATAGCATCACAAGATCCCGCAATTATAATATAGGTGTGATAATGAGAAGCAAGGATATGTGTACAAGAACTCTAAATGGCAATATCAACAGACAGGAACTTACATGCCAACATTTTTTATGTGTGTTTAGGTGCAACTGAACTTGCATCAACTACTGCTGTTAAAAACGCCTGGACATGTTAATAGAGGCTCAAGCAACATCTAGGGAATAATTATCCAGAAAGACTTAATTTATTATACTGGTAATAAGATAAATATATAGTAGAATACTAAAGGATAGTCAAAACAACTGTTGATAACCATTGAACATATTTCCATGTTAAGTTCTAGTAAGATATTGCAAGTTGATATTTACAAACGTAGGAGTCAATACAACCTGATACAAACTGGAAGCATTATGTGTTATAAAGTGGAATCCATCGAAGAAAACCTTCCGTCCCTGGCACAGAACAAGAGGGTACGTCAATCATCCAATAACCGGATCTAATTAAGGAAAACGCAAACTTATGTTCCTGGCAACACCTTTAATCAATCAGTAAGTAAAATAAATATTGTTGCTGCCATTTCATATGCTCAATTTGATAAAATCGAATGAAGATTACTTCTGGAGAGAGAGAGAACCTTTGGGAAGGTCGGGGCGACGCGCACGGCACGGTACAATGGCGGCTAGATCTGGTGGTCATCGAAGCCAAACGGGTCGGCGCGGGCGGCATGGACGCTACGCACACCCCTTCGATGGTGATTCCAAGGTAGGCGGTACGACGACGGATAGTTTAGGTGGCCGTCAAATCAGTTCGTGGCGGCGCGCCGAAGTCATCACGCGCAGCGCAGCCATGGCAATTAGGGTCGGGGGGGAGGGGAGAACGGAAGAATGAGGCGGCGGCGAGCAGCAGTTCGCTGTACAGATCTGAGCGGAGAGGAAGGGGAGGATTTGGTGGAGGTGTTGACTTTGGGAGAGAAAGGGGAATTTGGCGCTGTGGTTGGCTTCCGGAGGACTTTGGCCAAATTTTCCCTCGCGAACGGCAAAATATTTTGGACACCATCACCTTCAGCCAATCCATTCGCGCGCCCATCGTCCGGGTGATAAAAAAAAGGAAAAAGTCTAAAACAAACCTTCAACTCATAGCCAAAAGCTAAATCGAACCTCTAACTCACAATCCCTGAAATTGGCACTCTAAACTTGTCAATCCCAGTCTATTTTAAACCTTCGACTTGTTTGGCACAGCAGGAAAAGACAATCCCGGCTGGGATTGCAGGCTTCTCTCAATGACAGTGAGACCCCACCTGTCATATTCCTCTTCCCCAACAGCTCACGTTGACTCTCGATCCCCAAATCGATCCGCTGCCGTGCTCTGTTACCGCGTACGAGCACCTTGCGGCGTGGCCGGAGCGAAGATGATCTAGAGGACGGCGGCCGCGTAGCTCGAGCCTCCATGGAGGGCCGCTCGGCACACCTTCCTACCGCCGCACTTCTCAGGAGCAGCTCCAGCTCACCGGCCGCGCAGCTCGAGCCTCTAGCTAGGCTCCCCTGCCCGTGCCTGAGCTTCCGACCTCCCAGCCCTAGGCCGCGCGGGAGCTCGAACTAGTGGACGCGGCGACTAGAGAGCTTCTGACACAGCTTGTCACACACCACGCCTCGGCCTCGCCCGCATGGAGTGCCGCTCGGCACACCCGCCTACCGCCGCACACGGTTCTCAGGACCAGCTCCAGTTCACCGTCCGCCTCCGCTCGGACGCTCGCCCGCACACGCGCCACCTAGAACAGAAGCTCGCCGCGCTGCTCCAAACATCAATTGGTTCGATTCCTCTTGTGCTGATCTGTCCCAGCAAGCAATTGAGTAGGTCCGTATGTGTGTAATTCCGCTTTTGCCTTGAAATCTTTCATATGGGTATATGATTTAATCTGGGCATCTGGCAGCCGCTCGCCGGCACTGCTCGGCTGCGCGCTGTTTCTTTGGAATTGGAATTTGGGAGACTAGAGGTGGAAGATAATTATGACAGGCGGGCCAACTCAGTCAGTCATACTAGTGAATTACTTTCTTCTGATTTTTTTTTCCTATGGGTTAGAAACGGGCCAGGGTTTGAAATAGACTGGGATTGACAAGTTTGGAGTGCCAATTTCAGGGATTGACAGTTGGAGGTTCGATTTAGCTTTTGGCTATGAGTTTAAGGTTTGTTTTGGACTTTTTCCTAAAAAAAACAGCGCAGATGGCATCTCCTTGTTGCGCCTAGACCAGAAACACGGGAAACTTTTGATTCTCATATTTTTGAATGAAAAAAATCTTCTCTACCTAGTGTTTACTGTTCACAACTTTACAATCCTAAGTGTAGAGTAATCAGCTCTAGGGGAACGGCTAAGCTCTAAGGAAAATTGTAATTTCTAGTGCTGGCCGGAAGGCTAGACTAGTGTGTTCAATAGTAGTTTGGAAAGGGGCTTGCAGGCTAGTAGTTTTTTTTTTGTTGCAATATGTTCTACATATCAGCATGGATACATAATTTGTCGCAATATGAAATACTTATTGCAACAACGTAGGGTTGAGGCAAAAATGTGAACTATTATGGTAAACATGTATTTTATCGCAATACGGGCTAATTATTTGCAACAATATGAATAACTCACGCAACATGGGGAAAATGTTGCAATATCTTTCCAAATATTTCCACAAATATTTGGTTTTGTTGCATTACCTACTCTCTATCGCAACATGAATAATAGTTCATACAACAAAGTATCATCGTTGCAATATCACAACCATATTACAACACGAATGCGAGTTGTTGCAATACACGTACTCTATTGCAATAAACAACGGTACTTAGTGCGACAAAACTAAATTGTGGCCATATGTGGAGCCTATTACCACGACCGAGAATTTTGTGGTAATATTGCATATTATTGCAACGAAACATGGCCGTTGCAGTACTTTTTGTTGCAATAGACCGGAATCCTTGTAGTGGTAGAGAGGGTATTTCATGGAGGGCCACAAACTGTAGGCTTGACACAGTGGTCTAAAAAGAACTATGCTTGATAGTACTAATAATTTATATCGCTAAAAAAATATACGAACCCATCTAAAAAGTAAGCTGGTTCCATGTTTTAGTGTGTACAATGCACAAATTTGACTAAATACTGTGTGCTATTGACCATGCCATACCATAATTTTGGTTCGTCCTCCACCACTATGTGGACACCGTCACAAACAATACGATATTCACTCAACGAGCTAGGTTTGAAGCATCATATTTTCCCAATCCAAGATCCTCACCTAACACATCACTTCGTGTTCTAAATCTCTACACTACCATTTTAAATTCTAGACTTCCTAGTGCATATCCCATGAGTAATGAACCTCAGTCAACACTACGTTAATCATGGTCGACATGCCTGATGGAGATTATTCTCATTTATGCTAACAAATGAATTGAGGTGACTATATAGAACCTCACATTGTACCATTACTACCTAAAAATATTACACATCTTATTTACAAACATCACGTGGTGCATATGAATTGAAGCTTTATGGATGACAGACCATACAAAGTGAGCAAATAGGTAAACAACTAATAAGTGGTTGATAGTCTCACAATTATTGTAAAATAATAGTGTTAATTCATCTGTTACAGTTCCTTTTAGGGATGATATAACTGGTGAAACGTGCTTCTTTACGAATATACCAAATAAATATCTGAACTTTAATGGACATTTCAAATTTCCAAATTTGTTTGTTTATGATTGAAACATCACTATGCACAATAGTTGCATACATATCAATCGAGGATATCCTACATTAGTGTCCAAGGGAACTCATCTCTCTCTTGTGATAAGTTCATACTAATAGTATGTAGAAGCATACCATTTTAGGCTATTAATTTGGCTCCAATTACATAGTATTTAAACAATGCATGATATGTATAAAGTTGATGACAAAGCTGGAAGAGAAATATGTTATTCTCGAGACTCTAATGGTATAGATGACAAAGGAATATCTCCTTATCAAGACTCTTTCCGTCTTCTCTGTTTCTTTAGGCAGAACCACATATATATCTAGATATATAATAACTTCCATATTTCTAAATTTAGTTTGTTCATAATTATGCCTACTAACTTATCATCGTATATATTTAAATGAAGCATAACCCAAGACAATCTAATGTGTTGGTTGTTTTGATGATCACATCATCCTTTGTGACATGTTCTTCTTCCTTTCTAGAAAATTAGAGGTGAGAAGGATGCATCACCATTGGTGGAATCGTGGGTGGAGAGTCTTGGAAAGTTTGCATATATTGGTGTTTTCTTGTTTCTTCCCTTCCTTGCAAAGAAAACGATGTAACTAATAATTATACAAATTTTATTTTCTTGGAACCTATAATTTTAAAAATCTTTCATCGAGGAATTATTTATTTTGTGTTGTAAATACGACATGAAGTATTTTTTTTGGTTATGAACATCCCTATGAATTTGATAAGATGACATTGATGTGGTGTATTAGTGTTGTCTATATTGTGAATGAGTGTTATTGTTGTCATCGATATTGCGCTGTCAATTTTATGTATTGCGATGTAAATTGTGCATTGTGTATAAAAATCAATGTCTTGTGATGTGGAATTGGTGGATTTATTAATCACATGCTCATTGGAATTGCTTAGACTCATAACTTGTTGCATATGTGACCACCAGACAAGTAGTGCTTCGAAAGTGCCTATACTAGTTCCTATTCCCAAAAGGTACTTTTTTCAAAATGGGACACTAGTAGAAATAAGGGCTTTCGTTTTTTTCTCCAACGAAATTTTGCACCGGATTTGGCACGAACCGGTGCTAAAGGGGGTCATTAGCACCGGTTCGTGCGGTCTGGACGTCCAAGGGACCCGCCGGGGCATTTGCACCGGTTCGTGCCGTATCTTTAGAACGGTTCATAACACGAACCAGTGCTAAAGGTTTTTCGCCAGACACGTGGCAGCCGCGGAACGTTTAGAACCGGTTCGTGTTACGAAACGGTGCTAAAGAGTTATCATTAGCACTGGTTCGTAACACGAACCGGTGCAAAAGCTCCATTTGCACTATATATTCAGCTCACCCCCAACCAGGCCCCTCACTTCATTTTTTTCTTGGTGGAAGGTGTGTGTGTTGAGTGCTTGCTTGCTTTTCTTTGCCATGCACATGAGGTGCTCGATGAAATGTCCGAGAGAATGATGCCGCCTGATTTTACACAAAACAAAAATGATATGAGGTACCGGAGTGACACTTAATTAGCTTTCTCCTCTTTCTTTCCTCCTCGATCAAGGTTAAGCAACTTTACCCTTTTCATTTGTATACGGTGCTAACTTCCACTATTTTGTAATGGTTTTTTGATAAACTTAATTATTTGATTTAGATGACCAAAGCCCGATGCACACATCTCTTTCATTTATTGCAATATTCAAAATTGTCAAGTTATTATATTCAAGGATCAGGTAAGGTTGAGACAGGTATCAACTACAAAAAATGAAAAGCAATAAAGACCTATCCATTTTTTATTCTACTAGTATGCCGCCATCCAATAGCTTGGAAATAACAGTCTTGTGTAACCGTCGGCAGCCAGTTGCACCTAGCAACCATAGGATCCCATTGAACCTCGGGAGAAGGTATGCCCAAAGTTGTATCCAATTGACAAAATTGAGAAATAACCTACAAAAAACTAGTAAACAAAGTCATTCCTGCATTTTCAAATGGATCAACATAAAGATGAAACACTAATGCGAATTCTAGCTTTATCATTCATATTAACACCATTTAACCAATTGAAAAACATATTGCTAATATTAGTGGGAGGATGCGAAATAAAGCATAAACCAAATCAATATTGAGGAAATCGCTTATCGGTGTCAACTCGGTCGGCTGGCGATTAGTGATTAATAGGCAAATCGAACAATTACTCGGGCGATAAATGAGTTAATCAGACGATAAATGAGTTTATCAGCTAATCAGTGACCATCAAGTAACGATTAATCAACCGATTAATCGTTGAATCAGACAATTTTTTGAACGGTGCACCAAATAATGCTAGCAAAAGGGAATGAGAAAAACAAGTGTTCCACAATCTCTAAAGAATTACGGAAACAACAATTTATACTCCCATTCCAGTTTCGTTTTACTAAATTATCTTTCGTAAGTATAACTTTGTTATTTAGGAACCACATGAAGATTTTTTTTAATCTAAAGCAGGATTTTAATTTTCCATTTATGGGAAAATTTTCACCTGCCGCCTGATGGCTGTGAAATACGCCATATTTTTTTGCGTCTAAACCCTTAGCTAAGTCAAGAAATTGAGTAAGTTTACCTCTCAACTTGCCACTAATGCCTAATCAGTGCAAAGATGTGCAATCTCTTCTATTTTTAGATGGTTTGCAGGATATTACGTCATAATGGCAAATGTACCTGCAATTACTGAATAAAATCACGTCAGGAGCATGGAAAAGTTTACTACTCTCGGAAAGGTGGTTCCGGGAGCTTTAACGGGCATCGGTACGGGAAACCGTCCGCCCGTACCACCCGCGTTTGTGTTCCCGAGGCCAAACACTATAAAAGTTGTGAAGGGACCGACGCTGAAAGGAGATCCATTCGTCGCCGAGCTGACATCCACCATATCCATCTGCACCACACCGAAGTATATCTATCACCATAGTTCATCCATTTTATCTCCCATCTCCTCCATAGCCATAGCCATCACCATTATAATAGAGATCTCCTTGAGAATTGGCGGCCATTGTAAGAATATTGTGATTTCAATATAAGTATTTGTTGCGGTCAGAAACCCACCGGCGAGCAGCGACGGGCAACACTGTAGAGCCGGGAGGCTCCCAGGACTGCGGCTGGCCCTGGTCCCTCCGAGCGACGGCCCGCAAAGACTCGGCACGCACGTCCGATGCTGATGCAAGGGCGTGCCACCTGACCTATACCTCGGTCGGGAAGGTGTTGGATGATGCCTCGCTTAGTTTCCTGCATGACATACACGTAAACATTAAATACGAGCCTCGATCGGCTCTCAGGTTGTCCTGTGAATCGGCTCAAGGAGCCGATCCACCCATGATGCGTACGAGGTGTATGATACGTCTCCGACGTATCGATAATTTCTTATGTTCTATGCCATATTATTGATGATACCTACATGTTTTATGCACACTTTATGTCATATTCGTGCATTTTCTGGAACTAACCTATTAACAAGATGCCGAAGTGCCAGTTCTCGTTTTCCGCTGTTTTTGGTTTCGGAAATCCTAGTAACGAAATATTCTCGGAATTGGACGAAACGAAGACCCGGGGGCCTATTTTGCCACGAACCTTCCGGAAGACCGAAGAGCATACGAAGTGGGGCCACGAGGTGGCGACACCACATGGCGGCGCGGCCAAGGGGGGGCCCGCGCCGCCCTATGGTGTGGGCCCCTCGTCAGGCCCCCGACTCTGCCCTTCCGCCTACTTAAAGCCTCCGCCGGGAAACCCCTGAGGCGAAAAACCACGATACGGAAAACCTTCCAGAGCCGCCGCCATCGCGAAGCCAAGATCTGGGGGACAGGAGTCTCTGTTCCGGCACCCGCCGGAGCGGGGAAGTGCCCCGGAAGGCTTCTCCATCGACACCGCTGCCATCTCCACCGCCATCTTCATCACCGCTCGCTGCTCCCATGAGGAGGAGTAGTTCTCCATCGAGGCTCGGGGCTGTACCGGTAGCTACGTGGTTCATCTCTCTCCTATGTACTTCAATACAATAATCTCATGAGCTGCCTTACATGATTGAGATTCATATGATGATGCTTGTAATCTAGATGTCACTATGCTAGTCAAGTGAGTTTTACTTATGTGATCTCCGGAGACTCCTTGTCCCACGTGTGTAAAGGTGACAGTGTGTGCACCGTGTGGGTCTCTTAGGCTATATTTCACAGAATACTTACTCACTCGTTATGAATGGCGTAGTGAAGTGCTTATTTATATCTCTTTATGATTGCAATGTGTTTTGTATCACAATTTATCTATGTGCTACTCTAGTGATGTGTTATTAAAGTAGTTTATTCCTCCCGCACGGTGTAATGGTAACGAGTGTGTGCATCCGTGTTAGTACTTGGCGTATGCTATGATCACGATCTCTTGTAGATTGTGAAGTTAACTATTGCTATGATAGTATTGATGTGATCTATTCCTCCTACGTGGCGTGAAGGTGACAAGTGTGCATGCTATGTTAGTACTTGGTTTAGTCGTATTGATCTTTCTTGCACTCTAAGGTTATTTAAATATGAACATTGAATTGTGGAGCTTGTTAACTCCGGCATTGAGGGTTCGTGTAATCCTACGCAATGTGTTCATCATCCAACAAGAGTGTAGAGTATGCATTTAATTATTCTGTTATGTGATCAAAGTTGAGAGTGTCCACTAGTGAAAGTCTATTCCCTAGGCCTTGTTCCTAAATACTGCTATCGCTGCTTGATTACTGTTTTACTGCGTTACTACTGCTGCGTTACTACTCGCTTGTTTACTCGTCTCCGGGCAAAGCACTTTTCTGGTGCCGTTTCTACTACTTATTCATACCACATGTATTTCACTATCTCTTCGCCGAACTAGTGCACCTATTGCGTGTGTTGGGGACACAAGAGACTTCTTGCTTTGTGGTTGCAGGGTTGCATGAGAGGGATATCTTTGACCTCTTCCTCCCTGAGATCGATAAACCTTGGGTGATCCACTTAAGGGAAACTTGCCGCTGTGCGCATCACACCTTCCTCTTGGGGTTCCCAACGGACGTGTCAACTACGCGCATCAGTGTACGATCAGATGGTGGTCCTGCTTGATCAAAATAGAGCTAAAACGACCTACTACGATTTAGGGTTTTCACCGCATAATCGGAACATCCTACTCGTGATTGAGCCTGGCGGCCACGTACGGTGATCGTAAACCGACCCTAGACAAGGCCTAAAAACCAACACGAAGTTGACCTCGGAACATCCTGTCTAGGGCTAGCAAACTACACCCTACGCGCCATCGGATCCTTCAACCCGTTTGTAAGGCCTAACCATGCGAGATATTAAACTAATCCTTGAAGAACAAGGAGCAATCATAACGGATCGGATCTACTAAATAATGATCAAGCGGGATGCCGCCCTTACACCTAAGATAGGTGTAAGGACGGCTAGACGTCTAAGGGTTGCACGACGACGAGCATATGATACGATGAACAATGCTAACCCTAACACATCTATGATAACTACGTTGCTCGCCATCAAAAAGGCTTCGATACGAGCAACGCATGAACAACGAATAACGTGTATCGCCTAGATCGCAAGATGCGATCTAGGCAGCATGATGCTTACCCGGAAGAAACCCTCGAGACAAGGGAGTTGGCGATGCGCCTAGATTGGTTTGTGGTGAACGTGATTGTTGTTTATTTCATAAACCCTAGATACACATTTATAGTCCGTAGACTTTCTAACGTGGGAATAATCCCAACCGGGCACGAGCCCAAACTCTACCTAACCGACACGTATCCTACTATGTTACAGATACACGGGCAAACTAGCCCAAACTTTGTATACAAGGCCGATTCATGTATTTCTTCCATGTATATTCTTCAAGCCCATCTCCAATCGCGGCCCACCTCTGATCCGGTCAAATTCTGGTGATAACAGTATTTTGCACAATGATTTCTATCTTTGTATTTGATCTTGATATTATGTGTGATTAGTCCTCACGGGCTGCAGGTTGGAGCGAATCCTCGCAGCGTTCATGTGCATCTAATCTTATGTTATGTGTAAGGATTGAATATGAGTTTTGCGATCTTGTATCCTTATCTCCTTGCCTCGTCTTGATGATCTGCAAGTACTCATATCATTCTAGTCGATCAAGGGAAGAAGTCAGATGAGTGGAGAACGGCGTGCTACCGCGAAACCTTAGTGTGACAGAAAGGGGAAAGTAACATTACATGTTAGTGATTCATTCGGGATCATAGCACAATCATCTAGCTTAAGGCTTTGGTCTGTATTTACTTAAATACTGTTGTTGCTTGTGGCTCTGAGGACAATGGTTGACCATTAGGCTCTTGTCACCTATGGCTTTAGGGGCAAGGGTATTCACAGATTTGCTACTCACGAATCTCTTATCTCTATTTTATTTATTACACATATGAGCTTCATTTATATATGTATGCATAGCTGCAGGTGAAACCTTAATTAACCCTGGTCTATTTCCATCAATGAACACAACCCCGTTAAAAGTAAACTAGATATGTCCGGTAAACTGAAGATAAAGTAAACTAGCAAGTCTTGTAGACTTTTCGTTCACACCATTTAGAAGTGCTTCTCAAGGTTCGATTAACCTAGATCTTACAGGGAAAAAGCTTATCATACTACAATCCGTAATCTGGATCGAAGGTATCACCGCCCTCTGCACCAACTAGAGATGCACACAACCATTAAGCACGAGTCATAAGATATTTAATCTTTCTTAAAATCAAATACTAGTCCTCATGATAAATTGCATGAGTACCAGGACCAGCCTGGGCCTAAATATAAATAAGAACCTAAATTCGTGTTCACGAGGATTTCAACACACGTGTTGGATTTGTACATCCACTCACATGCTGGAAAAATGTACTTAGGTTAATCCTTTTTCTTCAAGGCATCTCATCACAAACGAGTATTCCTCTGTTTCTGAGGTGCCTCCCATATACATAGGATTGTGGCGACAAGCCCAATATATTCGTTTCCCCTATGTGTAGTTTGGTATTAGTTCCTCCAAAGGACATCACACATGAAATGTTGGATAAGAACGCTACACAACTCATCATCATCATACTAGAAACCATTGTTATTCCTCGCCCCTCCAATCCTTCATGACAACAATTGTCTGTTGATCAAGTAATAACTGCTAGACTTATGCTTGTTTGCAACATCCTCTACGCTTATTCAGAGATCCATGATGTCTGAGAGGCAAATAATATAGCCTGTCATTACCACAATACGAGCTACAGGAACAAGGCTTGTCTTCCCACCTCATTGGAGCTACAAAGCCTTTCTCCGTTTTCACTCATGAGTCAATACATCGTTGCACCTCTTCTTCCGACTCCTTTCATTCCTAACACTATTATGGCCATTTCTCATCAACATGCATGGTGCTCCTTCCCCAAATAAGAGCTCGAGGAATCTCATCCCAAGAGTATAACTACAAAGAAAAATACAACAAGGGCACATGTACATATAAAGGCGAAACTTAATGGTACACGTGAGAGAAAAATGAGATAACAATTAGTTGGTATGTAGCAAATATGTTTCTTTCTTCTGAAGTTAAGGGACTCACTTTTAGTACAACTAGCATAGTGGCCCTTACAAATGCGAGAACATCATATTTGTTGTGTTTAAAGTGTTCACGAAATACTAGTTAGATTTCATATCTACTCATATCACATGATTGCAATAGTAAGGTTCTCTATCGAGCACAAATATTAAGATATGTAAAATATCACGTGTACCTCCTCGTAGGTTTATCCTCTAGGTGGCAAAATAAATCGGAGGATTTTTTCCGTCCGGGATGCTGCCTAGCCATGTTATATTCACCATTGGGCGTGAGGGAAACTTTAGGTTAGAGATGTGCCTATTTGAGGTGGTTAATCTTAATATGCCATGAAATGCGATCATGGGAAGACCACATGTATCCTAGTTCTGAGAGTTTCTTTTCGCGGTTAGATTACATTGAGAATTGTGTCGTCAGCTCCCTGCAGAATGAAATACTCTATAAGTGGATGGCACGACCGTCTACTTGATGTGACTATCTCTTTCAGTCTGGCGCCCGGGTAAATTCAAATCCTTGTGTGCCTATATGACACCGTTGCCATCTCGTCCCCTGCCCCTGAGTTTGTGTATTGTGATGTAAATTATGCATTGTGTTTTGAAATCAGTGTCGTGTGAGGTTGACCGGAGGATTTACTGAACACATGATGCTCATTGCAATGGTTTAAACTCATAAGATGTTACATATGTGACCACAAGATACTGGTTCTCATTGGTAAAAGGTACTTAGGTTAATCTGAGGTGCCTCGCATTTTTTCGAAACGGGAAAGACCCCGGCCTCTGCATCAATTGATGCACACATCCCTTTATTGCATGGTTTATGTTTCAAAGTTTACATCTCAAGAATCACACAAAGTGTTTATAAAAATTAACCAGCGGAAAAGAATAAGTAGAACAAAACGCCTATGCATCTTGTAATCGTCTAGAAAGCTGCCAGCCAGCCTGGTTGAAGATATCCTGTGCAACCGTCTGCAGATGGGTGCACCCAGAATCCATATGCGCCTGTTGCGCCTCCGGTAGCAGGAAAGACCACTCATGGATCCAATGTGTAGCCATATGGATAACCTGTATAAAATAAGCATTTCCTTTTCTGTTAAATATAATATCATTCCTACAACTCCATAAGGACCACACAATAGCACAAGTTCCTACTCAAATTCGTGCTTTGATATCTTTTTCAACCCCATTCAACCAATTACCGAACATATTCGTACAATTTATTGGCGGGGCAATATTAAAGGTGATATGAACTACCCTCCAAGCAAGACGAGCAAAGGGACACTCAAAAAATAAATGGTTGATTGACTCGTCGTGGCCACAAAAGACACATTTCATTCAACCATTCCAATTACGTTTTGATAGATTATCTTTCGTGAGAATTACTTTCTTGTGCAAGAACCACATAAAAATCTTAACCTTTAGCGGTAACATTAATTTCCAAATATACTTTCTCAAATAGACCGTATGTCCATTTAATAAATAAGTATACATAGATTTCACGGAAAAGCTACCAGAAGCTGTAAGTTTCCAAACAAATTCATCCTCATCATTATTCAAATGTATAGAAATTAACCGCTGTACCAAATGGATCCACGCAGCCCATTTAGTATCGGAAAGAGTCCCACGAAACTCAAAATTCAAAGGATTATATGTTAACACATCAGCCACCAAAAATTTTCTTTGGCGTACCACATTATATAGCGATGGATATTGTTTGGATAACATCGTCTCTCCTAACCAAGGATCTTCCCAGAACCTAGGGTGGATTTACCATTTTGAACAACAAAAGAACCTCTCTCGAAGAAGTCATGTTTTACTCTCATGAGACCTTTCCAGAAAGGAGAGTCTGATGGTCTCGCCGTCACTTGTGACAATTTTTTATGCTTAAGATACTTATTGCGTAATAGCTCTTGCCATACGAATTCTTCATTAAGTAGTTCAGAAAACCATTTACTTAATAAACACATATTCTTAACGTCAAGTACCTCAATGTCCAGCCCTCCTTGATCTTTGGGTCTGCATATAATATTCCATTTGGTTAATCGGTATTTTTGTTTATGTTGGTCACTCTGCCAGAAAAAACGAGACCGGTAGAAATCCAATCTTTTCAAAACCCCTTTAGGAATTTCCAAGAAGGATAGCAAAAACATAGGTAGACTTATGAGTACAGAATTAATAAGGACCATAATTAATAAGGACTAGCCGATCTCCATATGAGAGTAGCTTACCTTGCTAGTATCCCAATTTGTTTTCAAATCGGTTCTCTACTAGATTCCATTGTTTATTTAAAAGCCTCAGATAATGAATTGGAATGCCTAAATATTTAAAAGGAAGAGAGCCAGCCTCACACCCAAATATGTGCTTATACTGATCATCTAAATCCTTAGCTTTACCGAAACAAAATATTTCACTCTTGTGAAAGTTGACTTTCGAACCGGACAATTATTCAAAAATACAAAGAATAAGCTTCATATTAACAGACATCTCGAGGTCATGTTCCATGAATAGAATAGTGTCATCCGCATATTGTAAGATTGAGATCCCACTCTCAACTAGATGAGAAATGAGCCCACCAACCTGTCCATCCTCTTTTGCCCTTGCAATAAGGATGGCAAGCATATCCACAATAATATTGAAAAGCAGAGGAGAAAGGGTATTAGTGATAGGATCGTAGCGGCATGCCTATTGTTCGGTTTGTGTCCTGTGTGAAGTTTTGTATTAGTGCCTCCAAAGGACATCACACGAAATTCAAAAGAAGGACGCCACATACAAGACCATGCTCTTCGAACTATCTAGCGACTATTTGGATCTTGATTCTACATCACCCCAATATATGTACCATGTGAATTTTCAGTCTCAAAACTAAAGAGCTCATTATATTCCTCAGCAGCCTTCCATAACTTTTCACTCTTATAGCATTTGATCTTTATCCTAGAAAGTTGTTGAAAAAGAGAAGCAATAAACTCATTCTCTTGCCTTTATTTCATAAAGAAACCGTGCCCTTGCCTTACTTATCTTGCTGTAAAATGAATAGCTCCCGTTAAATGGACGTGGATTGCAGGAGCGTTTTCTTGATGTATGGTACTGTCGTAGGCGCACAGTTGATCTACCTAGAATCAAGAAATCACAGCATAACAATGAGACAGAGATTTGTTAATGCAGTTCGGCAAATTTGCCTACTCCGCTGATCATGACTACAAACGCTCCTTCCCAACATCTGGCGGCCCGAGGCGCTGTCACAAGCCGCGTTGCGTGCCTATTGCTATCAAGTCTTTATAGGTTACACCGTGTGACACCTCTCGATATTATAAGAGTCTAACTCAAACACTACTCATACCTATCCGCATGTAATATAACTCAAAATTTCAACGTAAACCCAACTCCTAGACAATATTTGACACAAACTTAACTATATATGTATCATCTCTTTCAGTCCGGCGGCCGGGTAAATTCAAACCCTGCAGAGTGCGGATATGACACGTTGACATCTCTTCCTATCCACACAGTAGATTGATCGATGTTGCACTGTCTCTAGAATGAGTCTTCACTTCAAAGTTGAAAGAGATAGCAAATGTGAACCGGGGCAGGGCCAGAGGAGGACCAGTGCATGCCCAGTCAGTGGTCCGAGATGAAATCGACAGCGGAGAGAAAAGTGGAGAATTGTACGTGCACGACGCGTGGTGGCCTCGGCGCCAAGAAATTTAGAAGTGGAGAGGATAGCCGGAGGCCACGCACGGCGACGGCGACCGGCGGCCAAGCAAATCCACTTCCACTTGCGAGTGATCGGTCGATCGATCGGCTGCGGCCGGTTGCCGCAAAGGCTAGCGGGCTAAAGTGCCGTGACGACGCATAGTGACCCTCGAAACAGCAGTGGTCTGAGAGAGACAAGCACTCGTGCACTCTTTGCTCGCAGACTAGCCACATGATTTTAATGGCTACGATAATATGCATTACTTAGGTCAAAAGCTGAAATGCAAATTGATTTTTTTTTTGAGTGAATAGGATTAATAACTAGTTGATCTTCAAACCTTGGATATGGCCTACTCAAAATTGTTAGTGGATTCAGCTGCGACACATTTCCGCAGGACCCTTTTTTCTTTCCTGGTCTAAGATTCGTTCCCTGAATAATTTTACACTTTACCTTTTGGAGGTGAGATTGCCAACAAAAACTCTACTGGTTCGGCTCGTCATTCCCAACTTGATACCTCAGTTCCAACCTATTGCTAAAGGGTAGATTTGGTCCCTCGGAAATTTTACGCCTAAAACTGTTGAAACTATAAAGTTTCATGAACTAGTAACTACAACCAAAAATTCGAACTAATAAAAAGGGTTAGTGCAATACATTTTTTCAATTCAACATCACCACCGAGGTGTGATGAGAAGACAAGTCAACACGTGTACGAGACTCAGATTTATAACAAGTTTAGAATAAACTGCGCAAGCGAGGAACTCAAGACCTTGGGCTTCCATACCATGCCAACCTTCATTGCACTAGCTAACGCAACCAAAGCTCTGCTGATGGAAAAGTCTAGTACAAATCACTTATACACTTTCGAAATTTGGCGCTTTGCCACATTAAAAAACGGTTTTAACAATGATGTAATGATGGTTTCGACATGTGTGCACTACGGGAACCAGTCAAGATGCCGACGGCCGGCGGCCGTCGCCACAGCTTGCCTTGCCTTCGGCACAGGCTTGTGCCGACGGCAGCCGTCGGCACAATAACGCCTCGGCACAGGTAAAGTTGCCGTCGGCATAGAAATAACGCCGTTTGGTAATTCTTGCTCGAATTTTTTCAAAAAAAAATTCAAATTTTTTCAATTTTTTTTAATCTCTCACATGCACCATTTTTAACTCTAACTACACTTAATATCTTACAAGTCAACACGTGTAAGAGACTCAGATTTATAACAAGTTTAGAATAAACTGTGCAAGCGAGGAACTCAAGACCTTGGGCTTCCATACCATGCCAACATTCATTGCACTAGCTAACGCAACCAAAGCTCCGCTGATGGAAAAGTCTAGTACAAATCACTTATACACTTTCGAAATTTGGCGCTTTGCCACATTAAAAAAGCGGTTTTAACAATGATGTAATGATGGTTTCGACATGTGTGCACTACGGGAACCAGTCAAGGTGCCGACGGCAAGGTGCCGACGGCTGCCGTCGGCACAATAACGCCTCGGCACAGGCAAAGTTGCCGTTGGCACAGCATCTTGTGCCGACGGCTTGCCGTCGGCATAGAAATAACGCTGTTTGGTAATTCTGGCTTGAATTTTTTTTAAAAAAAATATTTTTTAATCTCTCGCATGCTACAGTTAAAATTAGGTCAAATTCCACTCATGGTCAAACTACCCAGTCAGTCACCCATCCTCACACTACTCCACCCCTAGCACGCTTAACTTCTCGGTTCCATTTAGACTAGATTCCATGAAAGAAATGACACATTGTTGACAATAATACCATATCAATACTATTAACCCTTATTACTTGATGTTGCACAATATTATTTTTTGAATTCTAAACAATTACCTACATAAACTACAAGAATAAGTATATTAATCTTGAATTCAAATGGACAATAAAATGATTTTTTATTTTTTATTTAATATGGAATATTTAATATCTTTAAATATGTAAATCAAAATTTGATAAAAATATGTCTAAATCGATTAGAAAAATGAGAGGAATCCAAATATGACATCTATATCATATTTTGAATCTAAAAATATTTTTTCCAAAAATTCATGAGCATTAGATCATGTACCAGTATTTCCAATCTGGCCGGCCTCCTACCGATTCGGCGGGAATTTGTCTTTTTTATGAGGGATGGATGGAAAAGTTCCAGATACACCGGTCGGGAAATTTTCCATCTTAGGTGGTCTAGAATTTTTTAAAAATTTGTTGGTACCAATGTGAAACTTTAATTTGGTGGTTGCTTCACAAAACATTCCATTTCGGCACCTCAAAAATGGAAAATGGTTTTTTCGCGCGATGAAAAGGAAAATTTCCTCCTACAACATCGTAAGAAATCTCAAGATACACATGTGTGCATAATATAGGCACATTATCACAAACTATGCCGCGATTCTATCCATAACATTGGTCGTTTGACCTAAATGTCATGAAACCTCGAACATGATAGCTCATTTTGTGAAGGATTTTTTTGTGATGTTCGCAATTTTCCAACTTTAATTTTTTCCTTGCAACTATGACATATAATATGACAGCACGCGAAGGTTTCACATTGTTTGGATCATTTTTGAATTTTTTATGCCCGTTTCAAACTATATTCAAAACGGCGGGCATGAAGATCCTTTGCCCGGGGCTGAGGCTCGCTCAACTTGCACTTGATTTCTGATGAAATAGCATGTTGTGAATCTAAAAATAATTTTTACAAAAAATCTTGAGCAATATATCATGTACCTGTAGTTCAAATCTGGTTAGCATGAATTTGTCTTTTTCATCAGGGGTGGACGGAAAGGTTCCAGATACACCGGTTGAGAAATTTTCCATCTTAGTTGGTCTAGTATTTTTGAAAAATGTGTTGGTACCAATGTTAATCTTTAATTTGGTGGTTGCTTCACAAAACACCCCGTTTTCAGCACCTCAAAAATGGAAAATGGTTTTTTCGTGCGATGAAATGGAAAACTTCCTCTTGCAATATCGTAAGACATCCCAATATGCACATGTGTGCACAATATGGGCACATTATCACAAACTATGCCGCGATTCTATCTGTAACATTGGTTGTTCTGTGTGAAAGTCATAAACATCGGATATGATAGCTCATTTTTGAGAAGGTTCTTTGAGATATTTTAAATATTCCAAGTTTGACATTTTTCCAAGATAGAACTTATTTTTCTGAAAATTTTGATATATTATTGTATTTTTCTAAATTATAATGATTTAGTTATGATTTTTTGAAGATTAATGTGGTAAAATGGAAAAAAGCTATGCCGACGGCTTTGTCGTCGGTACAGGGCTGAAATATGTGCGCCGTCGGCACAGACTTTGCGCGGACGGTTTACCTGTGCCGACGGCTGACCTGCTGGCCTGGCCGGAACGAGTCCTGTGCCGACGGCCCCGATATTTTGCCGTCGGCACCTTGACTGGTTCCCGTAGTGGTGGTAGCTCAGTCAACATAAATTTTAGAAGGAAAAAAGTAAAAACAGTGAGAACCAGAAAATGGACAGAAATAATGAGACTGCATTCTTCTTTTTGAAAAACCTCACCTTATTTGAGGAGAAATCACAAAATAGATGAACAAGTTAATACAACTGAACGAATTACATATATTTTAT
Organism: Lolium rigidum; assembly: GCF_022539505.1. Classification (NCBI taxonomy): domain Eukaryota; kingdom Viridiplantae; phylum Streptophyta; class Magnoliopsida; order Poales; family Poaceae; genus Lolium; species Lolium rigidum. Next base: position 316,328,090 of record NC_061510.1, on the reverse strand, counting down.
AAATTACTTGATTTATAAAACAACCACCCAGTTTGACCATTTACAAGAAACAATCAAGGGAAAATATTAAATTTGAACAAAATCAGAGAAAGAAAATGAAATTTAAAGAAGCTGCTAATTAATATTTTAGACATATTTATTGGAAAGTAAGGAAGTTTTGAAATATCTTCTTAGAGAAAAAAAATACTCTATATATCCCAAAATAATGAGCTCTAGTTATTTTGGGCCGGAGGGAGTAAGTGGTTTATCTTATTTTTCCAAAACTTTACTGAATCTCGAATTTTTAGAAAATATTTCTGAATGTCTTAGACAAGTTTCGTAATATTACAGCAATATTTATGTTTTCTCCATTATTCAGTTTTTTTTGTAATGTTTGATGATAAGTCACCAAGATTTTTTAAAGGGAAATTTTATTATAGGAGGGGACAAACTAGTGTATGCCATATTTCGAGGGACAAAGATGGTTTCTTGAATATCTAACTACATCATATTTCACTAGCTTCACACTACCAATTTTCCCTCTTACTTTTGGAGCATATTTAGCCGTTACCTTAATTTTATTCGCACCCATAATAACAGCAGAAATTCAAAGCTAGTACGTGTACGTCTCGGTGACAGCAGCAAGCACCAAAGGTTCCATCAGTTCATTCTCGGTCAGCTGGCCCCATGAGAGCAAAAGCTTGAAGCATCGTTGAGTAGCACCAACTGAGAGAGGATCTGTGCCACGGAATGATGCCAGCCAAGAGGGAGCTCCCATTTGTCAAATCACCATCCAGCCTCGTCATAATTCAGGCCATATCGTGGCATGATTAGTGATCAATCAATTAATGTGCATCTGTGGGCTATGGCTGTGGGAGGATGGCCATGGATGGACGGCGAAGGGCTTTCCATCGAGAAGGGCATGGAGTGGTTGGCAATAGAGTAGAGAGTGGGTACGCTGGCCGGCGAGGGCCATGACGAGAGTTTGGCTTTAAGATAACGCCGCCCATCCCGGTGATGACCCCTGTGATATGAGCATTCGTTCTCCATCGGAATCTCATCATGTGACTTCTCCGGTTCGGTATTAGAATGTCAACCTGATTAATTTAGTGAGCAATATAGTAATACCCTGATATGCTTTGTCTGATCCTGCTTTTATAGATTGTCTCTTTTTTAGGTGTAATTTGAAATATCCACGGAAAAGGATTTGAAGGCATGTTCTCACCAACAGAAAAAACAGAAGAAAAAATATCATGCCCTCTCATAGAACAAAGTGTTTTCATTAATTCTGTACAGAAGATTTTATCATTCTCCTAGCAAAATTGTTGTACTTCTCCAATTTTGGTGTATAACTTATGAAATAAGTTGAGCTCATCACAATTCAACAGTTACAAAGTACTATTTATCAGTTTTCACTTTGTTTAACTTAACAGGGTGAGACTACTGTATTATGTATGACATAATGTAATGGATTTATTCACACAAAAAGGTGTCATTGAAAATGGCATTGCATTAGGCACCCCACAGCTCGTGTAGTCGTGTGAGGTCAGGGATAAGAGTCTAGTCAACTTGTTTAAGGCTACACAGAAAACGCCCATTTTGAGAGATTAGGACAGGCACTAGAGACTGAGGCCACAGACGCAAAAGGTTGAGAAAGGCACCCTCCTACGTCCACATAATCCATAACATGGCATCATGGAAAAACTCAGTGGCGAGGAATGAAATGATGTTCCCAACCTTAGTGCTGAACGTCAGATGAACCGACATGCATTAGGTCACATACAAAGTTAAGATTGACTCTTGTGCCTTTCGTATCATATTTCATACACAGTCAAAATAAAATAAAAATATTAATGTGCACAACGTGCTGATTGTTTCCTCAGATACATTGGTTCTCGCGAGCTCTACTAGGATATGGCAAATTTGTAGATACAATTATCTCAATGCATTGTGTACTTGGGAAATTTGGTATTTATTATAGTAGACTCCACAATTTATTAAGATTCGATTTTATCGGATGGCAGTGCACAATTTAATGATCCTTGCATATGATTGTGCGGAGTGACAGTGTATAAGGATAAGATACGGCATCATCCCCTCTCCTCATTAATTGTGCATTATGCGCCACACAGACAAAATATGATGTGGTGTGCTAAGAGAAGGCACCAAGGTACGGTGGAGCATTTGGAGTGTCCTAAGCTATTTCAAAAGTCAGCATGAACTATCGACATTGTTGCCGGCTCAATAACTTGAACTCTTTGTATAATCTCACTTTTCGCAAGAAGAGTTAATTTTGTTTGCTCGGGTTGTTCTTTTGTTTCCACGCCAATAATAACTATATGGAAATTATGTAGAAGAGTGGGCTAGTATCACGCATATGAGAATCAAAAGTGTGCTTGGACGGCAGGATAAAAGATTAACCTCACATAATACCAGAGATCAACCATCACCTCTAGAGGTGGGGGTATCATATAACTCTTTAGAATCGTGCTAGACATTGTGCATTATTCTTTTCATTTTCATCTTGTTCTTTCAGTGGCATTCATGAACGACTTGGTGCTTTTATTTTATTTTCTTACATGAAATTGTAATATGCATGAACAACTTTTTCCAGCTACATGAACATTCTTATCTACCTATGTACCCATGTACGTAGCTCCATGAAGAGTTGTTCTCGACTTGACGGGCAATAGAGGAGCACATGACCCTAACACATTTCACCGTGATTAACATGTGTCCTGTAGTTTTGCATGTGTTATACACTAATACACATGTTGGTCCTGCTTTGTTAATTACCAAAACAGTTTAGAAATAGGTGCAACATAATACTAGCGTTAATGTAACAAAAATTCTTGCGGTGGAACAAAATGGTTACTACAAGAAATAAAAGCGGCAGTGCTCGTGAAATATAATATTACCATTATTAATAGAACTAATGACATCCAGTTGTGAAATAAAATCGGTGGACTATAAGGAACAAAATATTAGTGAAAATGAAATGAATTATCACTACCACGGAAACAAAAAATACGCCAACTAGAACAAATAATGTTAGCGTTACTCGAACATAACATGAGTTCACAACAAGTGTGGGTGAAAGTAAATTGTAGCGTCTGGGGAACGAATCTCGCCTTTACAGGAACAAAATGTGCGACCACAAAGGGAAAAATCGCACTACAGTTGGGCCAAAACTATAGAGTGAACGAACAACTTGAATCTGCACGCGGAACAAAATTGTATCGTACACGAAACATCTAGCGTCTAAACAATAAAAAAAAGTTAGACTAGATGGAACAAAATTGGGACACAAGTTATAATGAGAAGGAACAAATTGAATCTTTATGATGAAAGAAAATATTCGAAGACCGACTGGGAACGCATATGAGCGGTGAGAAAGATCATGAGCGTAAAGGAAACAAAATCTAAGTGTAATAAATTCTAGCATTATTAGAATGAATCATGTGAATTTAATGAACAAGATTACGGGAAAGGTGGAAAGAAATTTAGAATTCATGGAACAAAACAGAAGTACAATAGGGAAAATTGGATCATGTGGAACAAAACCATGAGCAACAAATATGGAAAGTCCGTAGGAACAAAAATATAGAGTGTTTGGAACAAAAAGCACAAAAAGGAAAAAAAAAAGAAGTGGACAAAGAAATAAACACAAAAATAGTAAATATACAAGAAGGAAAAAAGGAAATGAAAAAATAGGAAGAAAAACCATGCCAAAATAGAAAAAAAAAACAATGAAAACAAGAAAAAAAATAGATACATAAGCTTCTAAAGTCCCTAACATAGGAACAACTTATTGCGGATGCTAAAAGGGGCAGCCCACGAGTAGATAACCTTAAGCTAAATGGTTGATATGCAGCGCGCGAGAGGGACTTTCTCCCTAATTATTGGTTTATCTGGATAATGTTGTTTTACAACAAAAACTGCACACGGGTTGTGTTCTGTATAACTTTGGAATCATAATTAAAGTTGAGATGTTTTATAGACCCGAGAGAGGGTAGTACTTCGTTTGCACAACTTGCCACTAGATGCAACAGTATCATCTAACCATCATGTTTTAGATTTAATGCAAAAAAAATTGTGCCATTCCGAGCAAATTTTTTTTAGAATTTTCCGAACATTTGCTAGAAACACTGTGGATTGGTGTCCCATGAATATGAATTTGACATCCTGAATCCCATGTTCATGACAGATCACACATGCCTTTCAAAATCCCAATTCTGCAAGTGTTCTCTCCAATTTATCTTCCATTTTTACCTCTCTATTTTATTCCTCACTTGCAGGTTTATCGATCAATTAATACTCATTGCGATACATAAAATTTTCGGGGTTACCATAGCCCTCTGCAAAATAGCTACCCCATGGTTGTGAGACTAAAAATTCTGATTCGCTAATCCCTATTTTCATGACAGAAATAAATGTCTAAACGCTCTTCGACAGATCGTTGGCTCTCTCTCAAGACTCAACAGAGCTCCATAGGTGCAGAGATGGCTTCCCACAATGGTACTCCGTATTAATCTCCTTCACAGAATGGAAATTAAGCAAGATCGGTACAACCTCCTGTTGCGGTCAGAAACCCACCGGCGGGCAGCGACGGGCAACACCGTAGAGCCGGGAACAACTCAGGGCTGCGGCTGGCCTTGGTCCCTCCGAGCGACGGCCCGCAAAGCCTTCTGCGCACACGTCCGATGCTGATGCAAGGGCGTGCCACCTGACCTATACCCGGTCGTGGAAGGTGTTGGATGATGCCTCGCTTAGTTTCTGCATGGCATACACGTAAACATTAAATACGAGCCTCGATCGGCTCTCAGGTTATCATGTGAATCGGCTCAAAGAGCCGATCCACCCATGATTCGTACAAGGTGTACGAATATATGGTGGTCCTGCTTGATCAAGATAAAGCTAAAGCGATCTACGACGATTTAGGGTTTTCACCGCATAATCGGATCATCCTACTCACGATTGGGCCTCGCGGCCACGCACGGTGATCGTGAGCCGGTCCTAGACAAGGCCTAAAAACCAACACGAGGTTGATCCCCGGAACATCCCTGTCTAGGACTAGCAAACGACACCCTACGCGCCGCCGGATCCTCCAACCCTTTGTAAGGCCTAACTATTGCAGATATTAAACTAATCCTTGAAGAACAAGGAGCAACCGTAACGGATCGGATCTACTAAATAATGATCAAGCGGGGTGCCGCCCCTACACCTAAGATAGGTGTAAGGGCGGCTAGATGTATAAGGGTTGCACTACGACAGCATATGATACGAAGAACAATTGTAACCCTAACACATCTAAGATAACTACGTTGCTCGCCATCAAAAAGGCTTCAGTACGAGCAACGCATGGAAGACGAATAAACGTGTGCTGCCTAGATCGCAAGATGCGATCTAGGCAGCATGGTGCTTACCCGGAAGAAACCCTCGAGACGGGGGAGTTGGCGATGCGCCGAGATTGGTTTGTGGTGAACGTTGGTTGTTGTTTATTTCATAAACCCTAGATACATATTTATAGTCCGGGGGACTTTCTAATTCAGAGCGTGCACCTAACCGTGCACGGGTCAAACTCTAACTTCTAACCGACACGTATCCTACTATGGTACAGATACACGGGCAATTAGCCCAAACTTGGTACACAAGGCCGATTCATGTATTTCTTCTATATATATTCTTCTAGCCTATCTCCAATCACGGCCCACCTCTGATCCGGTCAAATTCTGGTGATAACACATGCCCCCCTGGTTTTGGAAATGACATTTCCAAAATCATTACGCTTTTCTTTCGTCGGGTCATGTCGTGGCAGAGCAGAACTGCTGCAGTATCCTTCATCACGATGCCTTGCCTCTTCCACTTCTCCGCGTGGCCTGCGAATTTTTTTTTCTGTTGGGCACCACTTCCTCGGAAACTGCTGTGGCATTGAATCTCCACCATATCCCCTTTTATTTAACTGTTCCAAACAGTTTGCTTCTCCTTCATCCTCCTCGCATTAGCACCCAAAAAACCCTCCTGCGCCACCATGTCTTCTTCCTCCTCTTCCTCTTCCGGTCTCTCCTATGGGTCTTCCTCCTCCCGCGAGACGCCGGAGGACATCCGCGCACCAGAAGAATGGGACCAGGAAGACCACGCCTCCTCCATCTGGTCCGAGGACGACCAGTCCTTGACCGGCGGGGATGAAGATCTCCGAGTTCCTCGCCGACGGGGAACTCGTAATCGAAAGCGAGGATGACCCGTTCCCCCGGGACGGCTGCCCCTCCTCCGAAGAAGAGGAAGAATAAGACGATGACGACGAATCCCTCGAGGGCTACCCGCCGGCGAAACGCCTCCGCATGTGGTGGGACGACGACGGCGAGCGATGATGAAGAGGAGGATGAAGCTCCCGTAGAGGGCTACGGGAGCAGCGACGAGGAGCCCATCGGCAGCAGTGCCGATGAGAGCTCCGAGGATGACGACGAGGGCAGCGATGGCCCGTAGACTAGGATCTACTAGTATATGCCTAGTAGTAGTAGATTGGTCAACAGACCCTTCTTTTGTTCTTCCTTCTTTGAGAAATCGGCTCTTTCTTTGTAAGAAATCATGTTCATTAATGAAGAAGTTTCCCCAATTTGATTTTGCCGATTTCTTTTAAGCCGATTCTCAATGAGCCGATGGCAACGCATCGGTTTCTCATAAACCGTCCTTCATCCCTTCGACCACGGGGTGATCGCGAACTTGGTCAAAACTCAATAAGCCGATGTCAGCGCATCAAGCCCTCATGATCTATCTTTCATCTTTTCGACCAATGAGTTCGAGTTCCGCCGGATCACCACCCTTGACGAAAATCGCGACGCAGACTACCCGATGGCCACCCAATCGGCTTCCAAAAACAGAGCATCCACCAGGCCAGCTGCCCCCCGAGCCTCAGTCGAGGTGAAGACAGTGATGCGGACACGCAGAGAAAACTGCCACGCAGAGTCAGCCAGAGCCGATTAGATGAGCCGATGTTGAATCCAAGCACCGTACACCGATGTTGAGAAAACTAAGACAGTGATGCTCGCACAACGGCTTAGAAACAGAATTCCTCTAACACCGAGCTGGAGGTCCTTGTGTTTTGAACACGTAACTGGTAGATCCTGTGTCATTGTGCTAGAGTCGATGGCCATGCATCGGCTTTGTCCCTCAGCTCTAAAGTCGATGCCCGTGCATCGGCTGTACATTGCGAGAAACTGCGTGAGAATTTTTTCTTTACAGGCCGATTTTTCTATCGGCCCCCAATGTTTCACTGCACATGTATCGCACATGTTCATCTGATTAGGTGCCCCCCGAGCCGATTCCCGCTGGTAACCGCTGAAATCGGCTCGTGATTAGCCAAGGCACTCTATGCGAACGTCGGCTTGATTAGGACCAGTGTGGACTTCTTCTAGCTCATTAGCCGACGTAACCCCATTGCCCATTAGATTGGCGTTGAACCCAGGCAGAATGGATGGTGAGGATAATTTTGGCCGATTGTTGGAATCGGCCTCCACGTTGCTTGCTCGATGAAGGTTTTTGCAATGTTCCTCCATAAATCCTTGGGGCCGATCACTTGGATCGGCATCGCCACATTTGTCCATCGACGTTGCTCTTGTTACACGGTCAGGCCGGTGGATAAAACCAGCCTAACCCCGTTCTTTGTCACGTCGATGCGCTCGCAGTCGTCCAAATTGATGCCTGAGAGTGGCTCTTGGCCTGATGTCTCCCAAACGTCCATGCCGCCCGTTGAAATCTCGGCTGAATCATCTGCGTGGACGACTTCTACTTCATCTCCATCCCACTCGTATTAGGCATTGGTGCATCATGGATGGAATGCAACAGATTGGCGTGGATCCAATCTCTCCCTAGTAGGACAAGCATAGGAGCTCTTGCTCGTCGATGATAAAGAACGTCGTAGGGACGGTTTTCCTTCCTACGGTCGGATCCACGTTCGGAACACCTTGTGCGTCGGATGCTTGGCCGTTGAAATCGCTCGGTGTCACATTGGTCTTGATCGGATCCGAGCTAGAGCGTCCCAACCGACGTAGCATGGAGTATGGCATAATGTTAAATGCCGCTCCGGTGTCCACCAACATCTTGTTGACGAGGCTGCCCATTGATGTAACCTCGCAAGTACATGGCCTTCGGATGCCCGTAGCTTCTCTCTCGTGGCTTCTCAAAGATGACCGGCCGCGGGCCGCGACCAAGTTGTGCCACAGGTGCTTCGTCTAATCCCGGAGCACTAAACTCCGTTGGAAGGATGAAGACCATGTTTGTGCCAGCCCGACGTCTCATCATCGGCTTTCTTTTGTCCGGGACGCCACTCTTTCCTTTGTGGCCGACCTTCTTCGTCCGGGGTTCGCTGAATCTTAGCGGCCGGATCGGGCCGCGCCTTCCTCAACGTGTGCAGGTATAACCTTCGGCCTTCCTCCAACCCACGTAGTCGCTGAACCCTTCGCTTTTGGGAACGGCTGAGCCCATCAGGGCACCACCTCGGCCGATGATACTTGTCTTCTTCTTCATCATCGTCCTCTAGTTCCTCGAGATCTTCCACCCGAGGGGACTCAGCGCGTTTGCTTCGAGGCGGGAGAGGCCCTAGGCGTTGGAACACGGACACGTTAGCTGCATCCTTCTTCTTTTGTTTGCATTCTGGGCAGTTGCCGATTGTAGGCAATCGGCTCATTCCTGAATCCCAGCAGTGTCTGAAGAAGGGACAGTCCCAGTGCCTATCTTCGTCGTCTTGCTCCCTCGATTCTTCCTTGGCACGGCGCTCGTACCCCTCCTCATCGCGATCATGCCGACGATGTCTCCTGGCTTCTCTAGCCGGACGATCTCTTTCATCATCATCGCTGGATCGTCGGCGTTGGTCATACTGACTCACATACTTGTTGAGGAGGTGATCAGAGAGAGGTCGCTGATATCTTATGTTCTTCACTTCTCCCTCTGTGACATAGCGCTTGCCATCGTGACGGAGCCGATCGCGTGGAGCGGCCTCCTCCGTGTCCTTGCTACGAGAGCAGCTGCCCTCGTCTCCATCCTTGACAGAGTGGTGTCCAGGTCCTACCATGTTGATGCTGAACGAGGATCCTGGCTGGCAACCTTCATGGTAAGTGCATTCCACCATGTTAACGGCGGGGAAGGGGTGGGTGTCGACCTTCATGGCGTACTGGTTGAAAATCAGACGTCCTTGTTCTATCGCCATTTGGATCTGCTGACGCCACACCCTGCAGTCGTTGGTGGCATGGGAGACCGAGTTATGCCATTTGCAGTATGGCTTTCCGTTCAGCTCCTGCACCGTGGGGATCTTGTGGCCTTCGGGTACCTTTAGCCGCTTCTCCTTGAGTAAGAGGTCGAAAATCTGCTCAGCTTTGGTCACGTCGAAGTCGAACCCTTTTGGAGGACCTTGTGGCTTAACCCACTTACAGGACACGGGGCTTGCCGCCCGAGTCCATTCAGCCACTGCTACCTCTTGATCTCCCGCAGCACATTCATCCTCGTCTGCCTCAACCAGACCACCGCACGCTTGAATTTGTCCCGGTAAACATCCGGGTGGCGCCTGTTCATATGCCGACGGCTTCGCACCATGTGCGCCAATGAAGGGTAGTCTCGCTTGGGAGGCCACGTCCTTGATCGATGATGAGAGACCCACCACCGCCAACTCGATCGCTTCTTTTTCACTTACGTGAACCGAATAGCATCGGTTCCTAACGGTCCCGAAGCGCCGGATGTATTCGACACTCGTTTCCCCGCGCTTCTGTCGTACTTGTGCTAGATCGGCAATACCAGCCTCGGAAGCCTCCGAGTGATACCGTATGTGGAACTCGCTCTTCCAACCGCTTCCAAGTCCGGATTGAGTTCGGTGGCAGCGATGTGTACCACCCGAAAGCCGATCCCGTGAGGGACCGTGCGAAGAACCTCACACGCAGCTCGTCCGATGCCGAGATCGTGCCCACCTGTGCCAAATATCGACTCACATGCTCGATGGAGCCGGAACCATCCGATCCGCCGAACTTTGTGAAATCGGGGAGCCGATATTTGGGAGGTAGTGGGATCAATTCGTACTCATTAGGGTACGGCTTGGAATAGCCGATTGTCCTCCTTTTCGGCATCATGCCGAACTGGTCTTTCAGAATCGTACAAATCTGATCCGCGGTGATGGCCGCAGGCGTCGAACTCTGAAGGTTCGCCGGGGTGGCATACTTAGCCAGCCATGCTTGCTTTTCCAGCTCTGAGCCAACTGCAGGAGCTGAGCTCTGGAGGTTTGTCGGAGTGGCATACTTAGCTAGCCACGCCTGCTTCTCACTATCTGCTCCCGATGTTCCTCCTGCTGTTCCAGAAGTCCCTGCTGTTGCAGCCTGGTTCGAGAGTGCCCGACATCGTAGCCTCGGCACGTATGCTCACGTGTATCCGTGCGGGATCTCCTTGGGCGCCTCATGTAGGAATTGGTAGTCACTAGGGTCACCACCAATCTTGTAGACGACGTATGCCGATGAGTTCGGCACTTCTGGTGCTGCCAACGCAAACGACAGCGGTGGACGGGACTGGAGTGGCATCTCTCCTTGGTAAGTCCCCAGAGCCGGTCCCGACGGAGAGTACCGATGGCTCATGATTTCCTGGATCACGCGAAGAGCGACACGCTCCAAAGTGTTCACCGTGCTCTCGTAATGGCGGTGCAGCGAATGAGCCACCATGAAGTTGATCTCCCGACGCAGCGACCTGGTGCGTTCTTCCGACGGGGAGGACAAGTCCACTCCATCAAGCGCGCCTTCGAGTGAGAACCCTTTCCACCCGATGCCATGTGAGCGGGTTCGTGAAAAGAGCCGATGAGGTCGGCTTCGAGGACCGCCTTGATCTCGTCATGCTTCTTCTTGAGCTCGTCGGCCGGATCCTCGTACTTGACCGGAGTGCCTTCCGCCATCTCGGATGTAGATGGCGATGCGGTGGATGCCGAAGATGGTCCCACCGGGCGTGCCGGAATGTGTTGCGGTCGAAACCCACCGGCGGGCGGCGACGGGCAACACCGTAGAGCCGGGAACAACTCGGGGCTGCGGCTGGCCCCGGTCCCTCCGAGCGACGGCCCGCAAAGCCTCTCGCGCACACGTCCGATGCCGATGCAAGGGCGTGCCACCCGACCTATACCGGTCGGGAAGGTGTTGGATGATGCCTCGCTTAGTTTCCTGCATGGCATACACGTAAACATTAAATACGAGCCTCGATCGGCTCTCGAGTTATCCCGTGAATCGGCTCAAAGAGCCGATCCACCCATGATTCGTACAAGGTGTACGAATATATGGTGGTCCCGCTTGATCAAGATAAAGCTAAAGCGATCTACGACGATTTAGGGTTTTCACCGCATAATCGGATCATCCTACTCACGATTGGGCCTCGCGGCCACGCACGGTGATCGTGAGCCGGTCCTAGACAAGGCCTAAAAACCAACACGATGTTGATCCCCGGAACATCCTGTCTAGGACTAGCAAACGACACCCTACGCGCCGCCGGATCCTCCAACCCTTTGTAAGGCCTAACTATTGCAGATATTAAACTAATCCTTGAAGAACAAGGAGCAACCGTAACGGATCGGATCTACTAAATAATGATCAAGCGGGGTGCCGCCCCTACACCTAAGATAGGTGTAGGGCGGCTAGATGTATAAGGGTTGCACTACGACGAGCATATGATACGAAGAACAATGCTAACCCTAACACATCTAAGATAACTACGTTGCTCGCCATCAAAAAGGCTTCGGTACGAGCAACGCATGGAAGACGAATAAACGTGTGCTCGCCTAGATCGCAAGATGCGATCTAGGCAGCATGGTGCTTACCCGGAAGAAACCCTCGAGACGGGGGAGTTGGCGATGCGCCGAGATTGGTTTGTGGTGAACGTTGGTTGTTGTTTATTTCATAAACCCTAGATACATATTTATAGTCCGGGGGACTTTCTAATTCAGGCGTGCACCTAACCGTGCACGGGTCAAACTCTAACTTCTAACCGACACATATCCTACTATGGTACAGATACACGGGCAATTAGCCCAAACTTGGTACACAAGGCCGATTCATGTATTTCTTCTATATATATTCTTCTAGCCTATCTCCAATCACGGCCCACCTCTGATCCGGTCAAATTCTGGTGATAACACCTCCTTCACAAGACTCAACACATCGATGAGATCAAGAAGCAACATCCAGAACTGTTGGGCTCATTCCCCCCCCCCCCCCACCTCGCTCTCTCCCAACCTTATCCCCTTTTGAGAGTCTCCTCCCTGCCTCCGGCTCCTCTCCCCCTCTTCTCCAGCGGCCTCGCCGGCTGGAGGGGATGCGGGAGAGGAGGTCGGTCTCCTGTATATACTAGTAGTAGGCTTAGGGTTTGGTCCTTCGTGGCGTATGGCGTTATGCCGTGGCGGCTGATGCTCCTAGTGCTTCTGCGCAGCACTGGGTGGTGGCTGGCGGCGCTCTCCGGCGGATCTCCATGGTGGAGGTCGGTTTCTGGAGGCGGAGCTGACCAAGTCGTCTTCAATAAGTGCGGTGGCGAACCAGAGCGGACGGATTCTTGCGGTTCTTCTTCTGCTATTGCCCATCGTGGGGATGGGGAAGGCAGAGGAAAGGATCCGGGATTCCGTTGCAGTTCTGGGGAGCAGGATCGCCCAACAGCTGCAATCAAGGAGATCATCGGGAGCACACACTCGGCGGCATCTCGTCGACGGCCTGATGCTGTCCTGTTGCTGACCCTCATGGCCGAAGGGTGGACGCTCTGAGCGCTAGCTCCAACAAACTGCCGGTGCTACCTCAACTACTTCCTCCAGGCCGGAGTGCCAGATGGGAAGATCTTCCTCAGCACCGTCAAGGCGTCCATCACCTGCCATGTCCCAAGTGGTTCCGTCCCCGGTGACGGCGTGGGTGGCCTTGGCGGCGAGCTTTTCGTCAACACCGGTGGAGAAGGACTCGATGGCGTTTCCATATTTCTTTTCAGGGTCCTTTGCGAAAAACTAGAGGGTGTTCTTGTAATTTTTTTCTCCTTGAGTCCCTCTGTGTAACTTGTAGTCCCACCGCTCCTAATTAATGCAGTTTCTGGGGCCTTCTAGGTCCATCCTGTGTTCAAAAGAAAAAAAAGAAGCAACATCCAAAGCCGGCACCACGCACGCGCTTGTATCTAGATGTGCTGCCGTCAGTAGCACAAGTAGACGCTCCCCAAACAATCCCCGGTCTTGTCACCGGCATACAACACTCCAAGCGCCCCTGGTGCCAAACATTGCGAAGGCTTCGTCCACGGTGAAAATCTTTACATGCTGCAAGATCAGCTGCCACCAGCCACGCACCCTGCCTCGTCTAGACGGCAATCGTCCACCTATATTCCCAAATAAGCCAAGAGTCGACAAATGATAGTGGTGAAAGAATGAGCCGATCGCGGGCTCTGAAACTGGTACGTAGTTTCACCTATTATTCTTTTTAATTGACTCGATTTTAGTATAAAGTTGTACTAAACTAGAGTTAATTAAAAGGGACCGGAGGGAGTATTGCTTTTCGCCGTATCTGTGTATTACAATAAGTTGACAACTAAAAAAATTTAAATCTTTTTAAAGATTTAGATAAAATGTAGGCTAAAATATGTCTGAATCCATTGAATCTACGACAAGTATTTAGTGGCAGAGGGAGTCGCAAAATTTTGGTGCTTAGGGCGGTCACAATGCAAAAAGATTTAATGGTATCTTATACCTTGTCACGTCACATAGTAAAAATTAAGATACAATATTCTTAATACACCCTATCATGTGGTGGGACCTAGCAATAACTGCCTCCTTCCATCTCTGGCAGGGAGATAAACGAACGTTGATCAACGTGTCAGCGACCTCTCTCCACTCGCTACTGGGCTGGATGGGTGGGCCGCCACCTTGGGCCATGGCTTCCTCACCGAGACTTGGCTTCGAACGGAACGGATTGGACGGCGGCTTCGGCCGAGGGCTTGGCTAGGCGCGAGTCGAGCGTGTTGCTCGGTTTTTCCTTCTTCCTCCTAGAATCTCACATTTTCCTTCAATTGTTCTTCTCAAATCCAGGCGATTTGCACAAAAATAACCCAAAACTTAAAGAAAAGCACAGACTGACCCTCCGGCAAAACTATTTTACCCATCTAACCCTTTTGTGTGGCGCCTCACACATCGGCGCCACACATGCCAGTGTGGCGCTCCTCCTGCCAGCGCCACACACCTAGCCGACGTGGCGCCATCGACGCTAAGCTGGTCCGCCGATCCGACGTGGCAGCATGTGTGGCGCCCCTCCCAACGGCGCCACACATGCCCTTACAATTGCCCAAAACATACTGTGAGACAATTCGTCTGGGACTTAGCCATTTTGGCGAGGCTCTATGTGTGGCGCCGATGCCACGGGGCGCCACACTAGCATGTGTGGCGCCGATGCCACGGGCGCCACACAAAGAGTCTCGCCAAAACGGCTAAGGACTTATCGTCCGGAGCCCCTGGATGTTTTCGACCCAGAAGTTGATATAAGTTGGCATGTGTGGCGTCGATGCCACGGGCGCCACACAGTGCAGTGTGGCGCCAGTGCGAAGGGCGCCACACATTGACTTGTGTTAAAACCATGAAAAATCCTACCATACTCCAACAGTTTTGAGTACAACAATGGACACAACAAGTAGCAATTTCGTAACATACACATATAACACTTCATAGCTCACATCGTAGCAAGTAGATTCAAACAACAAGTAGCATTACAGACATGGTTCGAAATGACATAGGGTTCACAACTCGATACTTATGAAGATATAGTTCACAACAACACGGAGCACATCCTACTGTCGTCCTCGACGTGTCGTCCTCACGGGCTGCTTCCGGACGGCCATCCTCTTCGTCCGCTGCCGTGGCTCTTGTTGCTGCTGCTCCTGCTGCTCCTGCTGCTCCTCCTGCTCCTCCTCTGAAGATAAGGGCTCGTCGTTCCTCATCCTCCTGAAAGATGATCTCCGCGGCGGCGCCTCATCCTCCTCAGTGACAATCTTCTTTCCTCGGTTGACATAATCTTCCGGAGTGTACCGGTTTGGAGCATTGCCCCTTGGCTTCAACTGGTAAGCAGACCGTGGGGCTTGCTTGGAGGTATGCTTTGACTCAGAATTTCCTCGTCGTCAGGAAACTTCACAAACAAGAACAAATGAGATTACAAAAGTTGAAATTAGTAAGAACATGTTTGATAGCAACAAAATAGTCCATACCTCCCGCTCTGGAGAAGAGGATGATTGCGAACAACTGCGTACATTAGACATTTGGTTACTACTTTGTCTACCACACTACTATAGGAAAATAGTACATAGAACAAATCATCACCTGCCGATAGAGGTAGGCAAGTGCCGCTGTTCCCCAACTCCACCGGTTATCCAACACCGTAAGCGCCTTCAGCCAACACCAATGGGCCAGCTTCCCCCCACTGTTAGGAAAGAGAGTCCTCAAAATCATGTACCATAAGTACACGCGGGCGTACGTCCTCCGAGTGTCCTCGTTGGCCCCGTCCGGGCAATGTGCAAAGTTAGTCCTGATCCAAGAGAAAGACGCGCCGGCGGGAACTCTCTCCTTTGGATTTCGTCGGCGCCGGAGGAGCCCCGCCAATAAGCACCTCCATCTGCCGGCGCCACCCATCGAAGCTGTGTTCATACACGGTGGCTCGCCCCGAATAGGTAGTCCAAGGATCATGGAAACATCCTGGAGAGTAGGGGCCATCTCGCCGGCCCTAAAGTGGAAGGTGTGCGTCTCCGGCCTCCACTCGTCGACAAGAGCGGTGAGTGCCGCGGCGTTCATGTTCGGCCCCCACGGCTTACAAGGGATATGAACGGGAGAAGACCGGTAGGCTGGATGAACTCTGTGTACCTCTCGTCATACGGTATATCCACCGTGCCATGGTAACGAATCTTCAAAGGGTGAAGATCCGTTGTCCTCTCCGTCATATGAACAGCCCGGTGTTCCCTGTCATACTCTTGATCTAGGAGCCACACCATCCTACATGTTTACACAACCATATTATGAGTCATTCCACTAACAAAAATGAGCAACACATACATGAGAATATATCTAACTTTCGAATCACCTATACATCACACATACATGAGAATTCATATCCAAATACATCACACATATGAATTTCGTAAGACATACCATTCCTAGGCACATAATAGACATATGTAAGACAATAGAATGCATTTGCTAAGCTCCAATTTTGCCTTTCACCACATACATACATAAGGTTCCATACATACACACATACATTCATATCTAGGGTTCCAACAAATATTTGGTTCAAATATGAGTTATTCCATCACAAATAATAGGCATATGTAACAAATTTGAATGCATTTGCTAGGCAAATATTAGACATTTCAACACATACATACATAGGGTTTCAACACATACATGTAAAATTTCATTCAACACATCTAGGGTTCCTACATATCTAGGGTTCCTACATATCTCGGGTTCCTACATATCTAGGGTTCCTACACATACACATTCAACACATACATAGCCATTTCAAATCTAGTTTCCATGTCTAGGGTTCATGTACAAATCTAGCAAGATCTATGAAATTAGTGGATGAATGTGAGGGATTCGAAGGGGATTACCTTGAGGACTGGATGGGGAAGAGATTGGCCGGTCAGATCTGACGAATTTGTGGCCGATTTGTTGGGGGGGGGGAGAGGGGGGGCAGGAAGAGGAACCACCGGCCGCCTTGGAGTCTTGAAGAAACAGAGAAGAAGAAGAGGGTCGGGCTAGGGGCGGGCGCGGGCGCCACACTTAAGTGGATGTGTGGCGCCCGTGACATCGGCGCCACACATGCTAGTGTGGCGCCCGTGGCATCGGCGCCACACATAGAGCCTCGCCAAAACAGCTAAGTCCCAAACGAATTGTCTCACAGTATGTTTTGGGCAATTGTAAGGGCATGTGTGGCGCCGTTGGGAGGGGCGCCACACATGCTGCCACGTCGGATCGGCGGACCAGCTCAGCGTCGATGGCGCCACGTCGGCTGGGTGTGTGGCGCCGGCAGGAGGGACGCCACCCTGGCATGTGTGGCGCCGATGTGTGGGGCGCCACACAAAAGGGTTAGATGGGTGAAATAGTTTCGCCGGAGGGTCAGTCTGTGCTTTTCTTTAAGTTTTGGGTTATTTTTGTGCAAATCGCCTCAAATCCAAGCTTGTAACCTTCCCTCAAAAAAAAAAAAAAAAACTTGTAACCTGAATTGGGTAGAATCCAAGGAGAAATACTAGCGGAATCTTACAATTGGTATGAGAGCCAATTCGATCCCCTCCCCAAAATTCTCAAAACATTTCCTCCTATTTTTTTCCTCCACCAAAGCCATGGAGAAGACCCCGTTCATTAAGGCGATGCATGACTTGCGTCGTTCATTAAAGCCATGGCTGACCCGGAGAACTGCGACCGCGAGTGGGATGCTTGCGTCACGTTGGCGAAGGAGAGGATGGCTGCACCGGTTTCCTCTTCGACGAGCTCTACTTCGCCTCTACAGCACCAAGCTCACGTCTCCACTGCAGTGACGACGACTCCATCAACGACGCGCTCGGCTGCGACCTTGCGCGCCCCGAGTGGCGCCGCCACGAGTGAGCCGGCGACTACGAGCGCACCCCAATGTCTGTCTCGGTTGTCTCCACCGAGAACGACATCACTCCGGGAGCCCGACGCATCTACGACTACCTCCTCGGCGACTCCGGCTACCTCGACGGCGACTCCGCAGCGCCAGTCCTGGATACGATCTACGCCTTTCCCGAGCTCGATAGCGTCCATGATGCAATCAACTTCGACGGTGCTGAACTCACTGCTTCCACGCCCATAACCTGTTCGGTGGAATACCCAAGCCATGACACCTCAGAATCGATGTCTATGCTCACCCCGTTAGCAATGCCAACATGGTCCACGAGCACCTACAACATCATCCACGAGGTTTCTGCATCTGTGGTATGTGATGAGACCCTCCCAGTGGATGCCACCTGCGTCGCTGCACGGCCAGCATGTTCGACCGATTGCTCGGACAGTGAATTTGGTGCTTCATTCCCTGCGTCTCTGCCTACTCATGCTTCACTGTCGAAGCCACTACCAACTGCAGCAATGGCACTCGGCCCTGCATTCACAGGTCAAGCCCAAACGACATTATCCCTGGCCTCTATCTCATCCGACATCATCTCCTTTGACATAGAAGACAAACTGGTAGAAGAAGAGTCCCGGCTCGAGAAGGAAGTGTCCTAGACAAACCATGTACCCTCTGAGGCTTTGATTATTCAGTTCCTGAAGTCGTACGTCCACAGTGAGTTTCAAACAATGATGCCTTCAGTGTACAAGACCATCTGCATTGAGACTGATATGGACAGGCCCATGTCCATGTTCATACAGGATCTGAATTTGAACATCAAGCAGCAACTACAAGTGCTTCGTCCGGCACCTTGGCCATCTCTCATTGCTGATATTTACACACTCCTGTCAAGTCCGTTACCACCAGCTGGGTAGGGCCCTTCTGGGAGTGTGTGTCGTTATCACAGCCGAAGCCCCCATGGTCACATCTTGCTCCAATCATTCATACTAGTGAACTCATGAGTGACATGAGGACTGATTCTGGATATATATACATATACATCAGTGGCCTTCAAGTTTGGGTTCTTTCCTCTTCCGTTGGACACAATATTCAGTATAGCTCTGAATGGAATCATCAAATTCTGGAGTACAATGGGTTAAGATTGCAGTGTTGTAGTTACAAGGGGATCAATTCTGCAAATGTTATACATTACGATTTTAGCATCTTTTATATGGTCCACTGCATGGTTCGTGGTGTTGCTGCCATTACCTCCTCTTGGCCTATGCTTAAACATGCCAACGGGTAATATGGTGCTTGGATGCAATTCACTTACCCTCATTATTGTTGAGATGAGGCCGGCCTGCTTCCAACCTAAGCAGCTCGCAACGGAAAAATTTGCTCTTGTGTTACACAAGTTTGCTTCTGCTATGACTCTGTATCACCACTTCTTAATTGGAAACTGTACTTTTCTCAGCACTGCTGCATCATACTCTGCTATTGTACGATATCTGCACTATAAAGGACCTCCGGATATTGATGAATCTGACGGCATACCCTCAACGTATTTGGTGGTAGTATTTGCTACAAGAGTTGAAGAAGGACAACCAAGTGCCGGTGTTGATATGCTTCAGACTCATAAAATTTACTCCGCAATATTGACCTCATGGGAAAGTGCAATACTAGTTGGTAAACAATGGATACTAATGAGATGCACCATTTATGTCTGGAACTCGTTGGTGATGAAACTGGTGCTTGATGGTTATGATAGTTCATGCCTCGCTGTTATTTTTATTCAGAGAGATTATGAGATCATCCAATGGACATTTCCATGGTTCTTCAGCTGTCATGTATTGGGAAATTGTCTCAGAGCTATTGTTGTTGGTTCTGATGTACCTTTCATGTGGCTTCAGCTTGCAATCAAGTGCAATCTTAGATCCCAGCCTGAGCTCCTTTCCAACAGTACAATTGAGCTTAAACAATTGGCCTTCTTAGGAGGTCCTCTCATGGACTGTTGTCGTGACTAGAAGTTTTGATGCCTTCCATATCTTGGCCAGCTTGGTTTTCATGTTGAAGGGCATCTACTCCAGAACCACTCATTACATTCAGGTACACATCTTGGATGCAAAAATTGTGAAGTATTTTGAGTGGCACATTCCGTGGGATTCTTGTTCAGCTAGAGGTCACTGGAAAATGAACTTTGCACTTTTGTTCAGCTGGGATGTAACTAGTACTATTGACCACGTGTCTGCGATCAATTCCAATTCTGGTATGTTCAGTCACCCACTTCAAGTTTTGGAGCATGGGATTATTTTGCAATCGCAATGCTTTTGTTGAGCAGTCATCAGTTGGAAGCTTGGGTTCACTATCTTCCCCTGCCAGTTTTGAACAATGCAGGTACGAGCTGATATTGTGGGAAATCGCAAGTACAAAGGATAGTACCCTGACATATCCCGAGCAAGTGATAATGTCATGGGATCCGGGTGGTCTAGGCACCATTCCTGATGTCAATCAACATGAAAAGCATTCACTTGTCGTTCTCGCACCTGACATGGGACCCTGGTGGATATATATCGGCTTGAGGGCAAGCCGAATCTTAAGGATGGGAGATTGTCAGCGACCTCTCTCCACTCGCTACTGGGCTGGTTGGATGGGCCATCACCTTGGGCCATGGCCTCCTTGGGAGCAAGATGCAGAGGAGACAGGAAGGCATATATGCGATCAACGTGACCGCACCGACTTGGCTTGGAACGGAACGGATTGGACGACGGCTTCGGCTGAGGGCCTGGCTAGGCGTGAGTCGAGCGTGTTGCTCGGTTTTCCCTTCTTCCTCCCAGAACCTCACCTTCTCCTTCAATTGTTCTTCTCAAATCCAAGTTTGTAACCTGAATTGGTAGAATCTGAGGAGAAATACTAGGGGAATCTTACACAAGGATTGGCTCAACAACTAATTTGCATCGGTTTCTCAAATAAGAGTCGTATCCTAAACTAGATACAATACGATCAACTTCTCTCTCTTCTTAATTACTACTCCACGTTAGCAAGTTCGATGTGCACTGTTAGATACGGTACACCCTGTACATTGGGAGTTTGGGACTGCCCTTAGCAACTCGGAATAACAACGACTTAGACTAGTCACAATGGGGAGTATCATATACTAGTATCATGCATATGGTACTAGTGTGTGATACTATCTTCACAATGCATAGTATTATGTAGTAGTATCATATGTTAATTATATTTAGTGATTTGTAGAATCTCAATGTAAAAGTGTGTACAAGATTGGTTTGATATTAATTTTTCTAGTTCTACGTGCTATGATACAGTATATACCTATGATACTACTACCATCTATTTATTGATGTGACACATCAACTTTTTGCATGCATGTGAGGGCATGTACAATGGTATGGAAGACATGTCTTCTCTTAATAGTCCCTTAATAGGGAAAAATAGCATGCTCTCGTTTCATCAGAGATCATCCCTTAGCTAAGGGAAGACAACATTTTCTTTCTTCCTTCTCTCTCCTCCAACTAAGCAAATATCCTTTTTTGAGAACACAGTACAACGCAGACGCTCACAACACATATGTACAAACACCCCTATGAACGTACGCACGCACACCCTACCCCTATAAGCACCTCCGAGGGACTGAGCCGGCATATCTTGAGATTGACGAAGTCACCACTGGCGCATCGCTGTTGACGGGCACGTCATCTTCCACCGAAAGCATAGCGCCGGTTAAATCCTGAAATAAATCTAGGTAAATGCAAACACCCATGCCAAGTTTAGGACTTGAACATGGATGGGCTGGTTCCACCATAAGGGACCTAACCACCAGAGCCAAACTCTGTTTTGCAACTAAGCAAATATCCTACGTGGCAAGAGTAAGGGAAGGCTGACGTCATTGGCGGACGCAGCGGAGGGGCCGGGGGGGGCGTGGCCCACCCAGAAATTCGCTGGCCCAACTTGTACCCATGGAAAAAAAATGAAAAAAGCCCGATTGAGCAAGCCCATCCTGGAGCCTGGAGGAGTCGAGCACCACGTACGCGCACGGCGCCCGGACCTTCGATTCCCCACTCCACCACCAGTCGTCTCCACGCGCGTCCCGAGTCCGACCGCAGCCGCCACCCGCCGCACCGCCGCCCCGGCCCCGGCCCCGCCGCCGCCCCAGCCCCGCCGCTGCTGCTGCCCGTCGGCTCCGCCCAATCTGGCGCTCGCCCGCGGCCCGCCCAGCTGCGTCCGTCGCCCCGCCTCTGAGGCCATCGCTGCTGCCGTGTCGGCCGCCCGGCCGCAGCACTGGCACCGACGGAAGCCCGCCCCGGCGCCCCGGATCTTCTGGTACAGACAGTTGACGATCTGTACTATGACGCTATTCACTATCCAATTTGCTATTCACTATTCAATTTGCTGTTTGCATATGATTCTCTGTTTGTATGAAAAAATGTTATTTTCATGTGTCTATGTATCAAATTATCAATGTATGTTAAGTCTTATATGATGAAGAACACATAAAATTGTTAAATTAGTTATTTTTGAATGTTTCAATTGTGTAGAAATGAAGAGAAATAGCCAAATTGCGCTACTTTTTCAGAAACAAGCATCAAAGAAGATTGCATCTCCGGTCCAAATTGTTTTGAAGAATGCTCCCGGAAATTGCATCTTGAATAGTCCAAGGATATAACATGACATTATTGCATGTTGTGCCATAGAAACTACTAGACTAATCATTGAAGATCTTGATGGTGACCACTATGCAATTCTAGCCGACGAGTCTAGTGATATGTCTCACAAAGAACAACTTGCTCTTTGTTTGCGTTATGTGGATAAATTGGGAAGAATATGTGAGAGTTCCTTGGAGTAGTTCATGTTTCCGATACTACTTCATTGTCTCTCAAGGTTGCAATTATATCTTTGCTGAAAGATCATCATTTGTCTCCCACTCAAATTCGTGGACAAGGATATGATGGGGCTAGCAACATGAAGTGTGAGATTAAGGGGTTAAAATTTTTGAGGTGTGCCCCCCTCCAATTCTTTCCTGCGTCCGCCACTGGCTGACGTCACCCTATTATACATACCCTAATGCATGATACTAGCTATAATACTTTCATTGTGGGTAGTCAGTGATGAGGTGGGCTGCAATCAGTATTTTTTTTTAACTAACCGCAATGTGTATTTGACACGTAACCGACGAGCTAGGCTTGCTGTAGATTTGTGCATTTGACTCATAAACTCTGTTGGGCCAAAGTCACGAGTCCCACTTGGGCATATACCTATTGCTTGCTTTGGCCCAGTGACTGGGCAATACTTGATCGGGCCTTTAAAGAACCTCCAAGTTCATGGATAGTAGGCAGACGAAGAGCTGCACCGAAAGCGGGTCGGTAACTCCTGATGTCTTCTATGCCTATTATTCCCTTTATTATTTTCTTTTGAGAAGGAGGCAACCCCCTGACACACAAATTTTCTATTCGATGCATGTGTCATGTGGTCTCTCTTTGGGCCTTGACAGATAACGTAGGGATGGAGTTGGCTAGTTTCGAGAAATAAATTAAAGTAAAACGCTTTACTTCCGAAATCATTAAAAAAAGGCCGACCTTCGCGAAGGCAAGGCAACTTGTTCCGCACGCGACAAGTGGCGCGCTGTAGTGCTAGAAAATCCCTGGGAAGTGGTCTCCCTGCTCGCCACGTGTCGCAAGGTTAAGCAAGGTGAGGATGGGGGGAGAGAGAAGACTGCTAGATTCGTTTTTTCAAAATGAAATATCTTGAGAACCGTAAGTCCAAATTGCAAACCGTTTTCACTTTTGAGATCCTCGCGTCGAGATCTTCAAAATTAGATCCCATGTTGATAGGTTTGGAGATAGTTTTTTTCGTACTTCAAATAATATTATGATTGTACCTGTGGTGTGTACCTAAGTGTACTCGTGTTTCAACTGATAAGTACTCCTGTTTTTAGTGTATTTGGTGCAATTTTTCCCTTTACTCGCTAACTGTACTCGCTCGTGTGCAGGACTGTACATGTACTTACGCGCGACTGTACCTGCTCGTGTGCGACACTGTACTTCTTTACATGTACTTGCTCGTGTTCACGACTATACCTGCTCGTATGCGCGTTTGTACCTGCTCGTGTGCGTGACTGTACTTGTACTCGCTCGTGTGTTCAACTGTACTCGTGTGTTGTGCGTGACTGTACCTGCTCGTGGGCGCGACTGTACCTCCTCGTGTGCGCGACTGTACTTGTACTCGCTCCGTGTGTGCAACTGTACTCGTCTGTTGTTCGCAACTGTACCTGTTCGTGTGCGCGACTGTACCTTCCCGTGTGCGTGACTGTATTTATACTCGCCCGCATGTACAACTGTATTTGTATGGTGTACCTAAGTGTATTCGTGTGTTGACTGAGTTGTATTATGTAGTTATGTAGTAACTTATTAAAAAAAAAATCGTTCCATGCTACCTAAGCCTAGAGCTAGCTGGTTAATCCAGATGAAGCTAGCTAGCTAGCGAATGGATTGGAGGTACTCGTCCACGCGGGGCTGTAATCGCGCGAGACGCGGTTTTGTATTCGGCTGTACTCGGGCGGGTTTTTTTCACGTATGCTGTAGCGCAGGATGTGTAAGTCGCGCGTCGTACTCGTTCGCGTGGGGCGTCGTTGACCCACGCGTCGAACGATCGTATACCGCGCGAGCCTCCGCGAAGGTCGGTCTTCAGGTAGTGGTACCACTTCATAACTTTTTATCGAAAAGAAACTCGTAACATCTGTTGGGCTAGAGTCACGTTATACCTGTCCATCTGAGTGGGTATTATGTTGTTTGGTCCAGTAAGTGAATGCTACTTTATTGGGCCTTCAAAATAGCACCAAGTCAAACAAAACAAAAAAGCCACGACTTCAAGGATATTGATTCCCCTTCATACCAAACTAAACTAAAGCGAAAACTCTAGAAAAAGGCCGACCTCTGAGAAGGGAAGAGACTTTCTCCGCGCGCGACACGTGGTTGAACGTGGGGCGCGGAATTTGCCGGTGGACTTCCTCCGCGCTCGACACGTGTTGCT
Organism: Lolium rigidum; assembly: GCF_022539505.1. Taxonomy (NCBI): domain Eukaryota; kingdom Viridiplantae; phylum Streptophyta; class Magnoliopsida; order Poales; family Poaceae; genus Lolium; species Lolium rigidum. The sequence continues at coordinate 316,303,488 of NC_061510.1, read as the reverse complement.
TTCTGGTGATTTTGCGAACCGTCCACTTCTCGTAACGGGTCCGCTTCTCACTTAACGGGTTTACGGGGACCCGTTTCGCGTCCGCCTTTATCTCCGTTTTTCCCTTATTCTTCTGTCGTCTGGGCTGGTCGTGGGTTCTGGTTCCTTCGGCTGGTCGTCTCGTCGGCGGCGCTGCTATTTTCCCTTCTCCACCGTTGCTGTCGAGAACCTCTCGCAACTCATCGTTGGCGGACGTTTTTCCTGCTCCAGTGGTAAGCGCTGTCGCGTTTTTGTGCCTGCTTAGGGCTTCTAAGATCTTGGTTTTTCCCTTTGATTCGATTAGATCGAATCAGTATTTTCCCTTTGTATTTCCGGGCTGTGAGTTTTTCGGGGAATTAATGGGAGGGAGGTAGCACTTTCAAATGGAAAATATGCGGAAGGCGGATGCAGATGCATTTTCTCTCAGTAAAGTCGTTCTTTTTTCATCGATTTCTTCCGCCTCTTCTTGGTTATACACTTTCTGAGTAACACCAGTTAGGGTTTGCCTTTGTCGGAGTAGCCGTATAATTCCACATTTCGTGGTTACATGCATCTCGGATGAGCTGCTGAGTTTCACTATTTAGGGTTTCTTGGTCTTTTTTCTTGTCGATTTACCCGCTCTGGATTAGCCGCTGAGTTTCCCGTGTCGTGTTGACATGCAGATTCGACAACTCTGGTGGTTCTTGTGGTTTCTATCTGTGTATTCTGTTGTACTGTTTGGTCTAGTTTTATCACACATCGTACTTGAACTGTTTCTAGGGTTTGTCCAGTGGTTGTTCATAAGATAGTTTTGTACTTCTGTCCACCCGTTTCTGTCTGGTACTTGCTGTCCTTTGTGTCTTGTACTTGTTCGTGTTTGACCTTGGTACTCGTGTGACAATTTGTTCTGTACTTGCGTAGCTTAGTCTATCGTACTTGTGCACGTATATCTCTTGTACTTGTGCACGTATATCTGTTGTACTTGTGCACCTATATCTCTTGTACTTGTGCACGTATATCTGTTGTACTTGTGCACGTATATCTGTTGTACTTGTGCACCTATATCTCTTGTACTTGTGCACGTATATCTGTTGTACTTGTGCACGTATATCTCTTGTACTTGTGCACCTATATCTCTTGTAATTGTGCATCTATATCTCTTGTACTTGTGCACCTATTTGTTGTAGAGTTTAGCGGCAGCAAAGGTGCTGTTCTGTTACACGTCTTCGCCAGTGCATGCGTGTAAATTATGTTGCTTTCTTTTGGTTTCCTTGTTTGGTTGTCGATGTATTTGCGCCAAAGGCGCGTATCGTTTTAGACGTGTAGTGAAGATATGCAATTGCGACGACATAGGTGGTTTCTGTTGTAATCTTTTTTTGTTGTCCTGTTTTTTCTAGTTTCGAAAGTGATAAGCTGCACACATTGTACCTGAACTAATTTTAGTGTTCTCCAGTGCTTGTTCAGGTTGGAAAAGATGGCAGATCCAGGTTTTCACTCTCGTTCTGGTATTCCTGACCATCTTCGTGAAGCAATCGATCGTCACATCTCGGATATGTTTCCTGGTGAAATGCATAATGATGTAAGGTTTTTTATTATGTCTTTTGATTTTTAATTATTGTGTTATTGTAAATTGCATTCTTAATTGTGTTTTTTATTTACGAGTTACGTTCTAAGCTGAAAGAAATGTGGAAGACTATCTTCATTTCGTCGATGATAAGAACGGGACGTGGTCTTGCTGATCGGATGCGTGATATGGTTTCTCTTTTGTCAATTGAGTTGAAGAAGCAGCCATGTGCTTGCAAGAGAAAGGAGCCTGAAACTGAAAATGTTGTTGGAGGTAGTTCTGTGGCACAGAAGGGTGATGGCAATGCAGACACTGATTCTGATTATTGTCTTGAGGATTGTTGTCTTGAGCGTTCGGGGCCATGTACATGCAAGGGAAAGGAGCCTCAAACTGAAAATGTTGTTGGAGGTAGTTCTGTGGCTCAGGAGTATGATTCCTATGCAGACGGCGATTCTGATGATTGTCTTGAGCTTAAGGAGCTATCTGGGGAGGAGGAAGTCCCTGTAACTGCTTTGCATAGAATGTTGTTTGCTGATGTACTTGAGGCTCCTAGGAATTACATTGAAGGGTAACCATTGGAATTCAATTTTCCATCTATTTTTCATCTATTTTTGTATATACGGATGTTTATTCTTGTTGTTTTTAACAATTGCAGTTCCGAGAAAATACTTGAAGTTGGTGGTAAGTCTCGTCAGCTGGCATAGTTTCTACCTTGCTATGAAGGGTGGTGGTTTCATGGATCCTTCGTTATGGATGTTTTTCTTAAGTGCGTTGATGATGGTCTTGATTTCTTATTTATTCCGAGCTCTTTGGCGGTACGTCATGTGTATATGTTTTAGATTTATTTATTTTTTAACTAAATGTTTTTAGCATTTAGTTTTTTAAACATCTTCTTGTTGTTTTTTCCAGCATATTCTTGATGTGGATGAGGCTGACCCTATTCATCTTGCTGCAAGCTTTGGTGAACATGATCTGAAGTACTATAGTTTGGATAGGGAAGAGGCATGTTTGTCATGTTTTGTTTGGCGCTTATATTTTTTCTACTACAAGTATCGTGGATGCTTTCTTATTTCTCGTGTGATTGTTTAATTTCAAACAGGTCTACATTACTTGTTGCGATTACAGCCATTGGTGGGTTATCTTTGTCGACTTCCATTTCAGGAAATTTAGAGTGTCTAGCTCGCTGGAGTTGACTGAAGCTCAGATGGCTTCTACTCAAAGAATTGTATGGTTTTCGTTGTAATCTAGCTAATTAAATAATTATTTACACATGACAACAATAACTTTTATTTTTTATTCTTTCAGTGCAAATCATTTAAGAAACTTTACAGTTATCTTCATGGTGTCGAGAGATTAAATATCTCATCGTTCAAGATAAAAGTTTGTAGCACCCCTTCTTGTTCAGAGTAATCATCTTTCCTTAATGTGAACTATGATTTTATTTTGTTTACTGTGTTTGGATTTAATTGTTTCTTTCTTTTTGACCATTAGGACAAGCGCGGCGTGACTGTGGTATCTATGCAATGAGGTTTATTTGGATATTCAAGGCTAATTTTTACCCAGATGTATTCAAGGTAGGTAATGTGTTGTGTACAAAGTTTTATTCAATAGTATTTAACGCAGTTTTTTAGTACTTGTTCGCTGTATAAATAGTACATGTCAATGGTTGTTTTTAGTACTTGTGCATCTTTTTGTCTAGTCGTTGTGTACTTTTTCGTTTGGAGCTTGTGCATTCTTGTTGAAGATCATTAACCATTGTGTTGTTTCGTGTTTTTCAGGCTGACATCAAAAGTTTTCGACAGTTCTTCGCCGGAATGATGCTCACTTATGATTCTCCGATTATTTGGCAAGTTTCGTTCGCGAACAGATTGAAGAATTCGAAAGTAAGAACTGTTTTACAATGGTTATCCTTTTTTCGTCCAGTGAAGTCAATGAAGTGAACTTGATTGTACAAAATAAGGAAATGAAGTACATAATAACATTACATATTCATTCCATTGTCTGTATCGTATATTCTAAATATTCATGTGGCTTCCTCCTTGAGTGATTCCTACTTTTGTTGCTCTCCTTTTGATATCCTTTGTTCATCGTCGACGTCTGCAAATAAATATATTTTAAATTTATGTTAATTTGTAGGGAAAAGCAGATTATTTGCATCGGTAGGTTTTCATCACTGACAAAGAAACTTCATGGGCACACTTACCTTGTTATTGTGTTTTTTGTACCAAATACTAGATATTCCAAGTCGCATCTTATTCTTCCGTTGTGGTAGTACATACCGTAAGTGTTTCCTGGTTGTGTTGTTCTCTCTGTTGTGTTACTATCGTTATTTGTGTGTCTGTTGCTTGATTGATTCTGTGCTGTATTGCTTGTATATCTTTCCTGTGATGCTGCTGCTTCTGCTGCTGCTGCTTGTGCTGCTGCCTGTGCTGCCTCTGCTGCAATTTTTGCTTTCAGTTCTCCACATCCTGTTTTGTTGTGACCTGATTTCTTGCAGTATCCGCATTTTATTTGTCTAGTTTTCTGTCTTTTTTCTGAACCTGGCATCATTCTGTCCCCTCTTTTTGTTCCTCTTCCGTCGGACATTGGTGGGTCACGCAATGTTTCGTTGCTACTGTTTCTTCGTCGTGAAGTTTTTTAGCTCCTTCATCTTCTCTCATTGCTGCCAGCACTTTTGTTTCCATATCACGCATACACTTGAATCATGACATTGTATGCTTTGTCATTTGGGCACGCTTTGTTGCAAAGTTCTGCCATATGGCTCATCACACCGGAAAACTTTAGTGTTTCGTCTCCGCAAGAAGCATCTGCGACATTTCCTAATGTTGCGAGTTCCATGTCTATGTCTTTTCTCCATCTTTTAAGCACAAAACTCTCCGGCAAATCATTGATCTCCATGTGAACCATTGCTTTTATTACATGGCAGCAATGTATACCATCCCTCTGCATCTTTTTGCGGGAACACATGAAGTTTTTTTTTCATCGTCAAATGTGACGTCAAACAACTCCCTTTTGAATTCCATGTGGTTGTAGAATTTCACTATTCTTTTCAGCCGCAGGTGGCGACCAGGTTCAAGTGATCCATCTACCTTGAATGCCGTGTTGTTTGTGATCTCAATTTGGAACTTCTCGAATATGTCATTTGTGAATTGTTCAAGAGCTTGCTTCTCAAACGGATGTCTTGTTACTAATTTTGCTGTTTTCAGTGTTGATGTGAGCTTCTTCTTGTCCAGGGCAGATAAGCACTTGTCTTGTATGACCTCATATTGTTCAAGGAACATTGTTATCGTGTACGTGTGCTTGGCTATAGCATTTCCACATGTTATTTGTGCTCTCGCTCCTTCCTGTGCTTGATGAGAATGGGTAAAATTTATCCATGAAGTATGCTGGTACCCATCTGTGTCTTATCCTGAATAACTTGCTTAGGTGTTCTTCTCCGCTAGCATTGTAATCCTCTATCACTTTATTCCATCCCATTTCGAACTCAGTTTGGTGTGAATGCGTTCTTTGCAATGTACATTAGCATTTTCGACGAGTCCTGTGTTTTTGCAAAGAAGGTGCTCTCTTTCTGGCTCATCTTGGTCACGATGTGGTAGTAGCAGTTCCTGTGTGTTGTGGACTTTAGAACTGTTTTTATTGCTTTCTTCATTGCCTTGTCCTGGTCTGTTATTATTGTCTTTGGTTCTTTTCCACCCATGGCCTGAACAAATGTTTCCAGTACCCATATAAATGTATCTGTTGTTTGATCCTTTAGTAGAGCAACGGCAAACAGTACTGTGGAGCCGTGATTGTTCACCCCAACTATAGGAACAAATGGTAAGCCATACTTATTTGTGCTGAAAGTTGTGTCGAAAGATATGTAGTCACCGAACAGCTTGTAGTTCATTACGCACATTGCGTCCATCCAAAACGAGCTCCGAACTCTTTTTTCGTTGTCTATTTCCATGGCATGATAGAAGCCGAGTACTTGTTTTTGGAGTGTCTTGAAGCGTTCCGGGCACTTCGGATGTCATGGTCCTTCTCTATTTGTTGTTGTTTACTCTTTATGTTGCTTAGATCAACGAGCATCGAAGGGTATTCCACGGAATTTCCCTACGATCGACCGGAAGATTAACATCATCTTCCTTGGTGGCGAACGTCCCATCCGTAGTAGATGAATTAATCTCTGTCGAGATCGGTCATCCTTTTGTGACGAGTGTGCAAACCTAATGAGATAGTCCGTTGGTTCCAGCGGGTGGTTGTGTTCTAAGTGAACCTTCTTGATGTACCGAGTATCCATCAAATTCTCTTACAATTATACTGTGCTTTACAGCCGGTCTTCGAGTAGTATGTTTGTTCTCCTGTGCGACGATGGTTCGGCATCCGTGTTTGTGCATCCTTCCTTGTTACATGCAAACGTTTGCGTGTAAATTTCTCCGTTTTTCCTGATCTCTTGCTGCTGAACTTCTTCACTCGCAAATCCTTCCTTTCTTGCATACGGAGCGTAACTATAGAATGCATCGTCTCTTGTTTTGAAACGGGCACCTTCCTTTGGTATAGCTGCATCGATAATCTCTTCAACTGCTTGGGTAGTCATACGTGCTGAACATCTTGTCCATTTCCTCTTCCATCTTTGTTGGAGGATGTGGATTTATTTCTGGATCATCATCCTTCGAGTTCTTCTTTTGTTTCTTGTTTGGTAGCTTGTTCCTCCGAGGGCGAGTTTGATTCTCCTGTCTTTGTGTTTCGCGATGATGAATAAGCTTCTTTTTGATTTGTTTCCTTTGAGGCACTTGTTTCTTCGTCTGTACTTCCCATTTCTCCGTATTCCTGAATTCATAACATTCATATTGTGCATCAGTTTTTGTAAGATGGTGTTCCGGATGTTTAGATATTTTAATGTTTATTTCCACATATAACAAAGTGTGTACTGTTTTTGAAATCAAAAGTACGTACCTGCTGATCGATGATTTTGTTTCCCGATGTTTCTGTACATGTGTATGCTTCATATGTTTCCTGTAAATTAAAGGTATACAAAAAAATTTTTTAATGCATTATTTTAATTGTAATTTGTAATTATAAATACATACATGTAGTTACTACCTTTGCATTGCTTGTTGTGCTATCACTGGAGTTGGTGTTGGCTGTGGCGAACTTCATTTCCTGCAAATAAGTAAACCAAGTAAACTTTGTGTTAGATTCCTGGTTTACTGATGTTTCACCATAATGCATAATCATCATTTATCTTGTATAAATTCTTGAATTGTACCTTGATAATTTTTTCTGGTATTGGTTGCTTGTGTGTTTTCCTGTCATTCTGTTTGTCCGGTATACCATAGCTCGCTGCTTGGTCTTGTATGTTGTTTCATTCTTGCCTGGTTCTTGTAGACCTCCTGTAAATTGGATTTAAATTATTTTTGTCAGGCTATTTTTTAATCACAGATACTTTTCTGGTCATTGCGAGAATTGATGATTAACTGTAATCTACATGCCTTCTTGATGTCTTCTTTCTTTTGTTGAGATTGTTGTTGGGAGGTGTCGTGCTTGTCTACTAGCTTGATCTGTGTGTGGTTGTTGTCGTTGTTGTCGTCAGACATATCATCGTCGTCGATTTCTTTGAATAAACCCTGAGAAATGGATAAATAATTGTCAGTATTTATCCTAAAAATGTTTTTGATTTTGTACTTTGCTTGTGTAAGATTTGTTACTTACCTCATAACTTGATGATTTTGTTTGCTTGTATTTTTCCGCTGGTGCAGCTGAGCTGCTCTGGCTGCTTGTTGCTGACACATAATTATGCTTTCCTGTTTCTTCATGATGCTTTTGTCTCAAATTGGTGCCATTGGTATCCTGTAAGAAGATTGACAGTCAATAATATTACCATCTCAGAAAAATAATCAATTTTAAGTATATTCGTTAAATTGATTTAATAAAATCTAGTAGTGAATTTTTGGTGCCATGTCTAGTAATTAATTTTACCAACCTTCGTTGTGAACTTTTGCGATTGATTTGATTTGATGTTGCTTGGAAGCGGGGAAGGATGCTCTCTTGAACAAGCGTAGGAGGGCGCATACTCGATTGATCTTCTCGAGAGGTTAGCAATTTTTTTCCTTCGTCTCTCTATCCAATTCCATTGTCGAGCTATTCTTTGGAAGCTTCTTCCTTCTTTACTTCTATTAGAGATCGTTTAAGGTGAGCACACTGCACTCTGTACTGTGACTCAGCTTGTTTAAGTTTATTTTGTTGCATTTTTTCCCTTTTATTCCTCCACGTGTGTATTCTTGCCTGAAAAAAAAATTGAATATAAATTATTTTGTACATGCATGTCAAAAACAAAAGAAATATAGTTTATGTTGTGTACATTTTAAATAAAGATATATATGATAACATTACAAAATAAACCACAATAAAGTTATATTATAGGCATAGTACTAGTACTTGTGTACCTGTCGACATGAGGAAGCTGTTATTGCCTAGAACTGTTTTAATGCTTCTTAATACTATGGGTTAGTACTCTTTGAACAACATAGGCATCCTAATACTGTTGCTTTTGTTTGACAGCATGGAAATTGTTTTTCCTTGCAAATGTTACTAGTACTTCTTGATATGAACAGTTAGTTTTCTCGATCATTGTAGGCACGAGAATGGTAGTTACGTACTTGCTACACTCGTTAGTCTGTTTTCTCCATGCGGTGTTACTAGTATTTGTTAGTATGGTGATGTAGTACTTCCGACACCACAAAGTTTAACACTATATCATAACGGGGAGGTGCTTGTAAGTAGAGTAGATTTCGGTAAGTTTTACCATTTTTGCAACTTTTGCCATACTGTTGTGCGGTTAGTGGTATCTTGACTCCGGGAGGCGGCTTGTTCAACCACAATATTGGTTGTTCTTCATCCTTGTTCTGTTGTGCCCATGTTTCATCCATCTTCTCCGATGTCTCTCTTTTTTCTTCTCCAGCTCTGCACGCAGTATGAAGTGTTGAAGTCCATGAGTATGAAGAGCAAGCGTGGAAGGTTGAGAAGTTAGACTGCTACTTTTGAAAAGTATTCAGAAGCAAATGTGCAAGTTTGAATTTACGATTACTTTTGATGAGTACCCAGTGTTTGAACTTATTTAGTGCCACCTGTTTGAGTGGTTAGTCTGTGACTCTTTAGATTCCAGAACCAATGAAAAAGAAACCTGGTGAATTTTACCTATGTGGATATTCCTATCGGATGTACTGTGCACGTTGCCTAATTCTCTCATCCCTTGTTTGTTCCTTGGCGTTGATGTTGTCCTGCATGTTCGAATTTTTAATCGTTGGAAAAAAAAAGTTAGATGGAAAATTGCGATTGACCGAAATACATGTTAGTCGTGGATGGGGTTCCAGATGTCGAACGAGAAGAATCGGGGTACGGTATACAACGTTACAAATCTTCGGATGCGGGATTTAGATGTTTACCTTGAGTTCGTGGTCGTTCGTCTTCCTTCGTCTTCCTTGGTGGCTCCGTCGTTCCTCTCGTCCGGATCTTGATTTGAATTTTGAATCTGTTGATGAGAGAGAAAGGGATGGAAAGCGTGATCCTGTTGTCCACTAGAAGTGGAGGATTTGTTAAGATATCTATCTACGATGTATTTCTTCACCTGTATTTGTGGGCCAGCACATGTCATTAAAATGGGAGTTGATGTTTCAGTATGACATGTGGGTCCTCGTTTTTCTTATGATTCCTTTTCTGCGTGGATGACATGTGGGACTGTGGATGGGATGATTGGTTCTATTTCTCTTTCCCAATTTTTCTTCTGTGGCGTTCCCGTAATTTTTGCCGTCATTCACTGATCCCGTGAGCCATCTTCTTCCTCCCTCTTGGCCTCTTGGTACGTTTGCGCCCCCCATCTCAGATCTGTTTTTCGAAACCTCTCGTCTGGGATGCTTCCTAATCCTATTTATCGTTTGATTTCTTTCTTCGATTGTTGATTGTAGGCGGCGGGTTCTCAATAAAGAGCCCCGTGGATTTTTCGGCTGGTTTTGTGAGTTCTCGTTGTTTTCTCGTAGCCTGCGTTGTTCAATGGATGACGAAGCTGCTGTACCTCGTGATGGTGAAGATGAGGTCACCCCTCGATTATCTGATACGCAGTCTTTTTCCGTTGATGGTACTGAGATGGTGACTCGGGAATTCATGGTGCGTGACCGGCTTGAGCGAGGATAGGATCGGGATGGAGAAGAAAGTATCTCGCTCATCTCGAAAAAATTGAGCTGCACAGATTGAGAAAATCTTGGTTAGTTTAGATTGTTTGTTATTCCTAAATATGTTTGTTCATGCTTGCGGTTTATTTTCATGTCATGATCATGTGTTTATGTGTTATTGTTTTACGTTTTCCAGTTACTGGATCTATGCCTAATGGTTCATCAGAATTTAGTACAAAACTTAGCCTTCCAAAGTTCATTTCTGTTTGCAAGTCCCTTAGCCCCAAACAAAGGGGTTATGTTGCTGATATAGGTCAAGAATCTCTCCTTGATATTCGTCTTGAAGAGATACCAAGGGCTTTTGTTGCTTGGATTGTCAGCAACTATGTTGCTTCAAAAAGGATGTTTGTGTTCAAGAATGGCTTTGACTTTGCTTTCAATGCCTTGTGTGTCCATAAGGTGTTAGGCACACCAATTGGAGGACGGCGCATCCCTAACAAGTGCGGTGAGCAATTCGGGGATGTTGTTAGGAATCGTTCATCTTTGTGAGGGCGATACCCCAACTATAAATGAGCTAATGAATATGCTTGTCTTCGACTTGGAAGAGGAAGATTTCAAGATATATTGGATGATGTTACGTATTACTGCATTTCTATGTCCAACGACGTATGAGTGTGTCAGTCCTGACTACCTTTCAGCACTTGAGGGTCCTTCTGAGGAAATCCGCACGTATGACTGGTCTACAGCAGTGTTTCAGAAACTTTCAGTTTCCATGAAAACGTTCGTTGATTGTGGTCTACAAGGTGCCCTCTGTGGTTGCTTGGTAGTTCCTACTGGTTAGTAACTTCTTTAGTTTCTCAACGAGTCTGCTGTTGTCATGTTATTGATTAATTCTATCTGAGTGCCTGATTTATTAATTTTTTTTTTGCTTTGTTGTTCTTTGTAGATGACTTACTTAGAATATCTTGATATAAAAGTCAAAGAGCTTGCTAGTGTTGTTCCAAGAATTAGCGTATGGGATTCAGTTACAGTTAGTGAATTTGAAAAACTTGACTTGGTTTCGGCGGAGGATGGAACCTATGGCGAAATACCGGTTAGTGTATTTTATTATCTGATGATGAGCAATACATGTTTTAAAATTTTATGTTTATGTGTTGTCCCGAAACTGTGTTTTTTATTTTTATTTGTGTGTGTTATAATTAGCTGAAGGATGTGAGACGTACTCCGTTTCATCAGAGTGGGTCTTCCACTTTCTGTATTGGAGATCTGCATCCCGGTCTCGAGACTTTTCTTTGCTCCTTTGTGAAGCCTGCGATGCGTCCGTTGGTACGTTTATTGTGATGTTCTGTTTTAATTGACATCTGTAGTGTAATGTTTTATATTTTGAAGTAATTGTCTGCAATTACTAATTTTTTGTTTTGTTTTGTTTTTGATTTTGCAACAGGCTATCGATGACCTGAAAGAAATTCAGCAGGGCTTGTACTTTGAAATATTTTACGCAATTCAGCCTATCATCAACAATAAGATTGCCAATGTTTTGCGGCTTGCGAGCCACTATAATGAACGAAGATTTTGCGCATCCGAAGATAAACGGGGTGGTTCTTGTTCAAGGCCATGGTTCAGTAATATGGCGAATTATGCAGGTATACTCAATGATTTTGATCATATATACCGCTCGAATGGAACGCGTGATAGCCCATCTGCCGTTAGAACTGAATCAAATCAAGAAGTCTCCGTATTGAATGACCAAACATACGACTTGCCGAGAGACGAGAACGGGAATAAGGGTATTGCTACTAATGCTGAGATGTGCGATGACATGTGGCGTGAGCAAATCATGCCGATTAGTCAGAATGTTTATAAACAGATTAGGTTGCTTCAACAGCTCATTCCCATTAATTGCAAATACACGCCAAATGCATTGTATAAGGAGTATCTCTTGAATCTCGAAGCGTATCTTGATCGCGTTGTGGAGGATCTTCCATCAATACTCCCATCCGAAGGAGCTTTGGATTTGCTTGTCCAGAAAGGAGTTGTTTGCAAGCTGTTGTGGACTTTTGAATAGTCCTCTTGCTTCGAAACTTGCAACTGCTCGGTTGCCTTAGATACTGGTAAGAGCGCAGTTGGTGAGAGGTTAAACATGCCCTCTGTGACCCCCCTGAAGGTGCTTGACAATGTTAAACAAGTTGATGCACCTGTAGGAAATGAAGTTGTCCTTTGTTTTCCTGAGTCCACTAGCAAAGGGAGTGGCTCAGCTGCGTGTTCTTCGGGTGCTACTACGAAAACCTGCAAGGCCGACTCTTTGGCTTGTGTTAACGCTGATAGAGTAGATTGCAAAGATGGCTCATCCGGTAATTCTAACGATCCAACAGTTGAAGTTAAACAAATTGGCAAGAAGGCTGGCGAGTTGAAACTCAATCTTATTGCACTACAGGTGCGAGAACCTCCAATTAATCCCACTTGCTTTTGCTGATGAGCGTGCTAAGGTTTCTACTTCTAATAATCCAGCTGCTGGTCTTGAAGATTCTCTTCTACCCCGTCTTCGAAGAGAAATTCATCCGAGTCTCACGGTTTCCAGAATGACTCGTACTGCGAAGAAACAAAAGATGTACATGTTTGGAGGAGGGTAGCTCAAAGATGGCAAGTGGAGCAGACCAAACTAGTTATATTGTTCCATGTGACCCGTTGGATGAACCTTACGCCTGGGAAGAAATAGAAAGGATTGAGAGGACGAAAACGCTTGCAATGAAGAAATTTTCATATTCATCACCCTCAGATGTCTTGATGGCTGAACATTTGGTGCATGTTGGAAGTGTTTGTATGCCATCCAGTACTCAACACCAGTATCTAGACGCGAGTCCACTGGTATGTCGCAGCCATCGCAACTTTGTATTGTCATATGGTTATCGGGGCATTCTCCGTGATCGAAATGGAAGAACATTCCATGGAGGGCGAAGGACTGTTAATTTCATGAGACCCTCCTGCCTCCCAAGCTATTATTTCTAACATTGATGGTTTGCACCTGTCAAATCATTCTTCTTTGCAAGCGAGTAAACACACCTGGAAGGACATTATACGTAATGCGGTTTTAACTACGGGTTTCTTTGGTTATAGACATGAGAGATCTATTCCTTATGAAGCGTCTTCCGTTCGAGCTCTTACAACACTGGTCATAACAGCTCTTACAACACGCTTGGGCAGCAAAATTTTCGAGCTCTCAAAGTGCGGGAAGGTATAATAGTAGCCAACATGATGATGAAGATGTGGGTGGGAACGCTGGTTATGTGGTTACTCCCTTTCCGGAATTCATGATTCGGTCTCCACGTGTTTGTGCTACGCCGCTGGTATCACCAGAGGAATTATGGTGAACAGCAGGTACGATTTAACACGAGTCTGTCACAAGGCACATATAATAGAGGATCAACAGCAGGGCTTTCACAAAGTCAACCTTTGCATCATGGAAATCATCGCCCCTTCCTCTCAATTAGAGATTCGACGCAAGCTGAGATTGATATGATGGAGTGGGTGCGAAAGTATTTACCAGCGCAATTTGGAAGAAGGTATCCTACTATTTTATGCCACTGGTTTTTCCATTTTATTTAATCATTTTAAATAATGTTTTTGCTATGTTGTGATTTTGTTTCGTTGTGCAGCCCAAGAATTGTTGAGACAAGGGGAAGATGGGCCACTCACGAGAAATTTTGGGTTGTCAATGCAGCACTGGTGGTTATGTTCATGACTACGTTATGAATGTATTTGCTGCCATCTGTAATGGAAGAGCAGTATGACAACGGTGTCTTATTTAATCAACGAGCGTCCCCGAGTGCCTAAAGTACATAATGTATAGTGAGAGTGTAGTAAGTTTTTACTCTTTTTATTTATTTATTAAATATGGATATTTTCTACTTTTTTATGGATAATTGTTTGGCAGAATGGTAAAATGTGTTTTTAATTCTCTCTCTCCTCTGCTAGAGGGCATTCAGGGAATTGGGTGCTGATCCGAACGCACTGAAGAATTACATTATGGAGCCTAATTTACCCTGCAGGATATATCACTTTGATGTTGTGAGTATTTTGTTTTTATGATATTTGTATCTTGAATATATACATTGTCTAGTATGCCACAAGTTTTCCTTTGATGTTTTATAATTGAATTTGGTTTCAACTGCTATTTGAACTCTTGTGCAAGCTTGTTTGATTTTTTGTATTTCAAAAATTAAATTTGTCCTTTTAATTTTATTTTTTTAGGTATTTTAAAAATTTGGTTGTTTTTCAGGTAATTCTTCCTGTTAGAGATAATCACTTTTGGATTGTGGTTGTCGCTAATTTCGCCCGACTGCGGTTTGAGACATATTGTCCTTATTATGATGCTACTGAAGCAGAAAATATTGCAATGATCTGTTATTGATAACTTCAAGAAGGCTTATACAGCAGCATATTACTACGAGCGTTATGATATTTATAACTTTCGGGTGATGCCTGCCCAAATTGTTTTCGACAACATCAATGAGTAAGTAAAATTTTAGGAGATTGTATTTATCGAGTGTGTTTCTATGTGTCTTTGTTTTGTTCTGTGGTAATCCATATAGTTTTATTTTCTTGATCTTACTCAATACTTGTTTTTAGGAACGACTATGGACCTCAAGCTATGAAAGTAATTCTTCAACATTGCGGTGGTTTCCAGCATAAGATAAGAGAAGTAAGTCTTTGTCTATATTTTTCTGTGCAAATGTAATTGTTGGTCTGCATATAATTTTCATTTGTTAATTGCAGAATGATGTTATCAAGCTGCGTGAGCAGCTGGCGTTCTATATGCTAACTTTCCAAGGCAATGCAAAGAAAATGCTCACGGTCATTGATATAATGAGAAAGCATGCAAGACGGTGAATGTTGCTCGATAAGGAGATACAAACCATTTCGGAAAGAAACATGTTTCTCTGTTTGTATTCCCACAGTATCATTGATTCTCCGTTATGGTTCTATTTATATTTTAGCTTGTGCTTTTACTATTTGTAAGTGAACCCAAGAATCTCCTGTTTTGTACTGTCACCTTGTGTTGAACATATGTGGTTTCCTTTTTCTGGCATATATTTTTCTGTACTTGTACTCTTATGTCTTACGTACTTGATATTTGCTTCCTGATGTACTTACGCCTTTATTGTGATTGTGAGACACTTACTATTCCTTGCTATGTTTCCCTCAAGTTACGTAGATGTTATTGTCCCGTGTTAGAATTGTACTTTGTTGTTTTTCTGTTGCTGTAGTTAATACTTGTGTTTGCAGTTTATTTTTTAGCTTATATTTTAGCTGTATTTGTACTCTTGTATATTATGTACCTAGGACTTTTGTGTTGTTGTACTTACGCTGTACCTTCATGCACCCATCACCGACTGTCTTGTACACACCTTACACACTGTACCTTCTATCGGAACCTAGAATTTGCGAGACAAATATAAAGAAACAGTCATGTTTTGCTCTTGCTTGCCTAAACTGTATTCGTGCACCTTTCACCGATGTACTCCACCCTGCTGGCACATGTTCATTCCCAGAGAACCATAAAACATGCGAAGAACATAGGGAAACACTCCTGTGCTCCTCTTGCTAACGAAGTTGTACTTGTGAACCCTTCACCGCTGTACCCGACACACCTTACACCTGTACCTTCCTGCAGAATCCAAAATTTGCAGACAAATATAGAAAAACGAGTCATGTGTTCGCTTTTGTTGGCTAAGATGTACTCGTGCGCCCTTCACAGCTGCACTCGACCTTCTTGGCGCATGTCCCTTTCGCAAAGTAACCATAAAACATGCGGAGAACATAGGGAAACACTCTGTACTCCTCTTCCTAACGAAGCTGTACTCGTGCACCCATCACCTGCTGTACTCGATACACCTTACACATGTACTTTCTTGAGTAACCCAGAATTTGCGGACAAATATAGAAAAACAGTCATGTGTTCGCTCTTGCTGCCTAAGATGTACTCGTGTGCCTTTAACCGCTGTACTCGACCCTGTCTGGCGCATGTCCCTTTCCAAAGAACCATAAAACATGCGGAGAACATAGGGAAACACTCCTGTGCTCCTCTTGCTAACGAAGCTGTACT